>NC_035439.2:67781840-68119502 GCF_002127325.2 Helianthus annuus | reverse complement strand
GGCATCCAAGTGTTTGAAGAGCGGATGTGTCATCTAAATGGCACAGGTGACGATAGATGAACCGAAGCCAAAGATTTAAGATATTCATGTCATCTCTGATTACCCAGATGTCTTCCCTGATGAACTACCTGGTTTACCACCTCAGAGGCAAGTGGAGATTAGAATCGACATCTTACCCGGGGCTGCACCAGTTACAAGAGCTCCTTATCGTGCGCCGACCGAGATGAAAGAATTAAGAACCCAATTGGACGAACTGTTGGAGAGAGGCTTTATTTAGCCTAGCTCATCGCCCTGGGGAGCTCCAATATTATTTGTGAATAAGAAAGACGGTTCAATGCATCTGTGCATTGATTACCATGAGCTGAACAAGGTAACGATCAAGAATTGTTATCCTTTGGCCAGGATTGACGATCTATTTGACCAACTGCAAGGGGAAAGCTTCTTCTCAAAGATCGACTTGAGGTCGGGATATCATCAACTGAAGGTTAGAAGTGAAGATGTACCTAAAACTGCCTTCAAGACAAGATACGGGCATTATGAGTTCTTAGTGATGCCTTTCGGGCTCACTAATGCACCTGCAGCATTCATGGACCTCATGAATAGAGTCTGCAAGCTGTATCTAGATAAGTTTGTCATTGTCTTTATAGACGACATACTTATCTATTCTCGTAATCAATCCGATCACGAGAAACATCTTAGATGCCTCCTTGAGCTTTTACGACAGGAGAAACTTTATGCTAAGTTTTCCAAATGCGAGTTTTGGCCTTGTGAAGTCCAATTTCTTGGACATGTCGTTAGTGAGCGTGGTATCCAGGTGGATCCCGCTATGATTGAGGCCATTATGAACTGGAAAGCACCTAAGACACCCTATGAGATTCGTAGTTTCTTAGGTTTGGCTGGTTATTATAAGAGGTTCATTGAGAACTTTTCAAGGATAGCCACTCCTTTAACTACATTGACCCGTAAAAATGTTAAGTTCATCTGGGGTCCAAAACAACAAGAATCCTTTGAGATTCTTAAGCACAAGTTGAGCAACGTTCCAGTGCTAACTCTGCCTGAGGACATTGAGGAATTCGTTGTCTACTTCGATGTTTTGTGTGCTTATGCAAAGATGCAAAGTGATTACCTATGCATCGCGACAACTGAAAGTGCATGAAAGAAATTACACCACCCATGACTTGGAGTTGGGTGCCGTTGTACTTGCACAAAAGCTTTGGAGACATTACCTTTATGGAACGAAGTGTATTATATACACTGATCACAAGAGTCTAACATCTGTTCAATCAGAAAGATTTAAATATGAGACAACGCCGTTGGATGGAAACATTGAATGATTATGATTGCGAGATTCACTATCATCCCGACAAAGCAAATGTAGTCGCTGATGCGCTTAGTCGCAAGGAAAGGGTTAAACCTATAATGATTAACGCCAAGAGCATTGAGCTCAAGAACAGCTTGAATGAGAAGTTGTTAGATGCGAAGAAACAAGCCCTGTTAGAGGCTAACCTTCCCAGTGAAAGATTAGGTGGAACTGTTGATCAGTTGTCACCTGGGAATGATGGAATCCCTAGATTCAATGGTCGAATCTGGGTTCCGATATTTGGAGGACTTAGAGATCTAATCCTACAGGAAGCGCATAGTTCCAAATACTCAGTTCACCCTGGAGGTGACAAAATGTATCAAGATATAAACAGGAACTACTGGTGGATTGTCACACCCCGATTTCCACGTGTCTCACCGGTGGGCCCGGTGGGGGATTACCGTGACGATGTTGGCAACAATATAGTCAAACCACACAATTATATAATGCACAGCGGAAGCATAAGATAAATATATATATTTCAACCTCTGGTGATAATATCAATGTATTACAGAAGTTGAATATCCACAGTGGATCGTAAATAAAAGTAAAGTATTGTTCCATTAGATACTGCAATCAAGCTTGCGAGGCTTATCCCGACGCTAGGGAGCTAATACCAGCCAATTTCGTTTAGGTACCTGCACTTAATCTTTTTGGGGAAAATACGTCAGTTTACACTGGTAAATACATTCAACTGACACATTTGAAAATGTTTATTAAAATTGATTTGAATGCACAAGGCACAAACTCTTTTATAACTTGGGAAAATTCATAATGATCTTGTGAACGTTTTACATGTTCTTTTATGCGTTCAGTAGCCCGGGTCGTGCCGGGTTAAAGATTTATAGACACACCACGTTTGCGTAAAACCGTAGTACAAAAACCAACGGCTACGTCTTTTAGTTTTAATGTCGACACTTTATACCGGGTGTACGCCTACACCGGGATGTCGATGGTCGTGGCCATTTCGTAAAATGATGCCGAGGATATCCGGGACAACGGTCATTAAACCCCCCAAAGGCTTATAAGCAACAAAACTGTTTAAATGAGCCGATCATATTTAATCAATTAACCACCTAAGCGATGGAATTATATAATGCTCAATCAAGCGGTATTAATATACCGTAACCCAAGCCCATATAGGGGAAATAAGTCAAAAGTATTTACCTTTGCAAGTATAAATCCTTAATTTAGATCAAGTCACCGATAGCTTTTACTGGGGCTCCTAATCTGGAACGAAGGTTTTGATTAACCTCTTAGAATCCTAACGGTCCTTATATTAGCCGTAGCTTAAACCGGTTGATTCCGATATATAGATATGGTTAATTCGCACGAAAAGGCGAAAACCGAGAATGGAGTATGATTTGGACCCAATAAGTTCAGTGACTTGTTTTATATGGGTTTATAGTTCATACTCTGGATTTTGGGGTTCAAATAATATAATTTGACCCATATCGGCTATTGCACGAAAACTAGTTCCATGAGCCGTACCGTGTGCGCAAATAGGCGAAATGGTTAACCATAAGTGTCCTACGCTTATTTCTTAAGTCAATATGCCTTAAAAGTATTTTGGGTATCAGTAGGATACCTTCCGTAATGCCCGTAACGAGTTTAAGTTAATATTATGCCCCGTAGGGGCTTTTCGGTCATTTTAAAGACTTTAAAAAGGCTTTTCGAGTTCTACAGGAAATCTGAGTTTCCCGAACAGCTTATACAGCTTAAAATACTTTATTTATTATTTAAAATCAGTGACAACTGGAATCGGGTCAAAAGACCTTGTAGAACTCCCGTTTTGGCCAAAAAGGGCATATTCGGTATTTACCGAACCGTAGCCATAACCGTAGGTTATGAGCAAGGTAAAAATTATTAAAAATCTTTAAAATTCCCAAAATATTATTTTACCACAGTGGGTAAAAGTTTTGGTGACGAAAACTTGGGCTAGATGGGCGTTATGCTAATTGCGCCGTTAATTACAAAACTTTCTTAAAAGTGCGCCTTTTAGCATAACTCTCATTCTAGACCTCGGATTGACGTGAAACTTTAAGGACATGCTTATAATTTAATAAGCAAGGTTTTGGTCCGTTCACGTGTCCGAAATACTCGTTTTAATTTTAAAAGGCCGTTACGGTCAACTTTTAGGCGAATGACGGAAATACGTAAAAGACTCGGATAACTCATGAACCGACCACAGAGGCGTATACCAACATGTGACCTGGTCCTAAGAGAGTCCTAAGGTATATTTATACTTCACTAAAACGGGTCAGAACTGAAGTCAAAGCAAAAGTCAAACCTTTGCGACATTCGGCTCCGAACCGGTTCTATATAGTAAATGATCGATTCAAACGAGCGCAAACATGTTTATATACTTATTATCATGTTTTATGATTGTCAAAACAGGTTCCATAACATATATATTACAGATTATGCATAAATCGCTAAAATAGCTTTCTGTTGACTTTTTAACCGCACGTTTGACTCGACATTTGACATAGTTAGAGTGGTGATCAGGGGGAACCATTTTAGAGGTTTATTACCCACGTAAATACCAACTCATAACCACCTTTGATTCGTCATAAGACTGAACCATTACTGATTTATTGTAAAGTCAAACCGTAGTTGCGACGGTTTGGTTTTTAGCTAAAAACTAAGCATAAACTGAACAATGGATGATCAAGGTAACTTACAGAAGTTAGAACTTGAATATGGAGCAGAGAGAATGCTTGGGAGCACTTAGAATGATCAGAGAGGTGTTGTTTGAGGTGTGGTAAACATATGCTCATAACCTTGGTATTTATAGCCAATGTCAAGGATGTATGATCATTACAAACACCTACAACAGGTCAGGGGTGATGGGTAGATGTCCCCTAAGTGTTATGGGTCGAGCATAGGGTGCCCATGCCCCATTTGTTGGATTATGATCGTTCAAAAGCTCCAAAAGCCAAGTAGTTACACAATTCTGCATCTGGGCACTTTACGCGGCCCGCATGGGAGTTCCCATGCATTTTAATGCGGGTCGCCTAAAGATTAAGAAACCAGGCGAGTTAGTGAGGAGGCTCGCGGCCCGCCTCAACTTATGTCTAAACCTCACGCGGGTCGCGAGAGGTTATATTTTCTGAATTTCTCAAATCTTTTATAATGATTACAGAATCTGGCCATTAATAACGAAATCTTTCGTAGTGATTCGCCTGACCTTTCGGTTTTGAAGGGGTAACTTTGCGGTTTGGCCCTCGGTTATTTACCGATAGGGGCCTCGTGTTATTTACCCGCATTATAAAGTCCCCGGTTTATTTATTTAATTATTCTGAAAGTCTTAACTTTCACTATTGACGCTTTTAACCCTTCTTCTACGAATTTGATCGTAACTTTCTCGTTTCATATCGAAACTTCGCGAAATTCATATATATTATTTTAGTGAGGGTATAATACTGTTACAAAGTCTTTGGAACGTTAAAGGGTCACTCAGAGGTATTATTAAACATGTTGACACAGTTAACCCCTGTAGTTTGTAATCTCTCACTTTCTTCCGCGTTTTGTTTTTGTACGATCTATAATTTATTCGTTTGAAGGTTTAAGCATTATTTAGGGATACTATACAATATATTTACCTTTGTTGACATTTATAACCCTCGAATTTATATACTTTCAAGGTTTGTCAAAATCAGTCCTTTATTTATTATAGATGCCACGTGTAAACAAATGACACGTGTTAACACATCATTGGACACAAAAATTCGAGGTGTTACATCCTCACCCCCTTAAAATAAATCTCGACCCGAGATTTACTCAAATAAATAGGGGTATTTTTCTTTCATTGTAGCTTCGACTTCCCTTGTATATTCAGGACCTCTACGAGCATCCCATTTGACTTTTACAATCGGTACGTGCTTTCTGCGAAGCTTCTTCACCTGTCGATCTTCAATCGACAAAGGTTTTTCTATGAACTTTAAGCTCTCATCTATATGCACATCTGTGTGTGGAATCACCAACGACTCGTCGGCGAAGCACTTTTTGAGATTGCAGATGTGGAACACATTGTGAATTCCATTGAGCTCTTCAGGCAAGTTTAGTTTATAGGCAACTGATCCGACTCGTTCAATGACCTCAAAAGGCCCTATGTATCTCGGACTCAGTTTGCCCTTCTTGCCGAAACGCATCACCCCCTTCCAGGGCGATACCTTCAGTAATACCTTTTCACCCACTTCGAAGTGAAAATCCTTACGCTTTGGATCAGCGTAGCTTTTCTGCCTATCGCGGGCAGCCTTGAGACGCTCCCGGATCTGGACAATCTTGTCCGTCGTCTGGAAAACAATCTCTGGTCCCGATAATTGGACCTCTCCTACTTCCGCCCAACAAACAGGCGATCTACATTTCCTACCATATAATGCCTCAAAAGGCGCAGCCTTTATGCTGGTGTGGTAGCTATTATTGTAGGAGAATTCGATCAGGGGTAGGTTTTTATCCCAGTTACCACCTAAATCGATCGCACATGCACGAAGCATGTCTTCTAGCGTTTGGATAGTACGCTCACTTTGACCGTCCGTCTGTGGATGGTAAGCCGTACTAAAGTTTAAACGCGTGCCCAAAGATTGCTGGAAACTTTTCCAGAAGTGAGATGTGTATCTAGTATCCCTGTCGGAGATAATAGACACAGGTATGCCGTGTAAGGCTACAATCTTATCAACATAAAGTTGGGCTAACATATCGGAGCTATATGTCTCCTTGATGGGTAGAAAATGAGCTGATTTAGTCAGCCTATCGACTATGACCCATATTGTATCGTTTCCTTTCCTGGTTTTGGGTAACTTGGTTATGAAGTCCATAGTTACGCATTCCCACTTCCACTCGGGAAGTTCAGGCTGTTGTAGCAAGCCAGACGGCTTTTGGTGCTCGGCCTTGACTTGAGCACAAGTCAAGCACTTTGCTACATGGGCGGCTACAGACTTTTTCAAGCCTATCCACCAATAATTAGCCTTTAAGTCTTGGTACATCTTGTCAGCACCAGGATGGACTGAGTATTTGGAACTATGGGCTTCCTGGAGAACAACATCTCGTAGTCCTCCATATATCGGAACCCATATACGTCCGTTCAGTCTAAGAATTCCATCCTTGCTAAGAGTCAACTGCTCTTCAGTTACTCCCAGCTTTTCATTAGGATAGTTAGCTTCCAACACAGCCTCTCGCTGTGCAGCCAAAATCCTTTCAATCAAATTATTTTTAACCTCAATGCTCTTGGCATTGATTCGAATGGGTTTTACCCTTTCCTTCCTGCTTAATGCATCGGCGACCACATTCGCCTTGCCGGGATGGTACCTGATTTCACAGTCATAATCATTCAGGGTTTCCATCCAGCGGCGTTGCCTCATGTTCAACTCTTTCTGGTTGAACAGGTGCTGGAGGCTTTTGTGATCAGAATAAATCACAAATTTAATACCATAAAGGTAGTGCCTCCACAACTTAAGTGCAAATACAACGGCACCCAACTCCAAGTCATGGGTGGTGTAATTCTTTTCATGCACCTTTAATTGCCTTGAAGCATAGGCAATCACCTTGCCCTTCTGCATAAGAACACACCCCATGCCTGTGTGTGATGCATCGCAGTAAACTACGAATTCATCTGTACCCTCAGGTAAGGTCAACACAGGTGCGTTGCTTAGCTTTTGCTTCAGTATTTCGAAGGACTCTTGCTGCTTTGGGCCCCAAATGTACTTTTCTTTCTTCTTGGTCAAGGAAGTCAAGGGCGCAGCAATCCTTGAAAAATTTTCAATAAATCTCCGGTAGTATCCTGCTAACCCCAGGAAGCTACGGATTTCGGTAGGCGTCTTTGGCTCTTGCCAGTTCATGACTGCCTCTACCTTAGCGGGATCCACTTGGATACCACGCTCACTCACAACGTGACCTAAAAATTGAACCTCTCGTAGCCAGAATTCACATTTCGAGAATTTGGCGTAGAGTTTCTCACGCTGTAGTAATTCGAGAATGCAACAGAGATGCTTCTCGTGGTCAGCTTGATTCTTGGAATAGATAAGGATATCGTCGATGAAGACTATCACGAATTTGTCCAAGTATGGCTTGCAAACGCGATTCATGAGATCCATGAACGCAGCCGGTGCATTTGTGAGCCCAAAAGGCATCACTAGGAACTCGTAATGACCATAGCGAGTCCTAAATGCAGTCTTGTGTACATCTTCATCTCTGACCCTTAGTTGATGATAGCCCAACCTTAAGTCGATCTTGGAGAAGTAGCTTGCTCCTTGCAGCTGATCGAATAGATCATCGATCCTTGGTAAAGGATATCTATTCTTTATGGTAACTTTATTCAGTTCTCTATAGTCGATGCACAACCGCATCGATCCGTCCTTCTTCTTTACAAATAGGACAGGAGCTCCCCAGGGAGATGAACTAGGTCTGATAAAACCTTTCGCCAGCAGTTCATCCAACTGGGTCCTCAGTTCTTTCATTTCCGTTGGCGCTAGTCTGTAAGGTGCTCTTGCTATCGGAGCTGCTCTAGGAATGATGTCAATTCTGAACTCCACTTGTCTATCTGGTGGCAAACCAGGTAGTTCTTCAGGAAAAACCTCGGGGTATTCAGAAATGAAAGGAAGATCCTCGATCTTCGGCTTTGGTTCTTCTATTATCACCTGAGCCATGTAAATTACACAGCCTCTGTTCAAACACCTTGAAGCTTTCAGCATAGATACGTCTTCGGGCAATCCGTAATGCGTATCACCTCGAATGGTAAGAGATTCACCACTCGGAGTTTTTAAAACTATTTGCCTTTTACCGCAAATGATTTGGGCCTGGTTATGGGATAACCAGTCCATGCCTAGCACGATATCAAAACCCGCCAATTTGAAGGGAAGTAGAGATAAAGGAAAAGAATGGTTCCTAATGGATATTTCACATCCTTCTAGAACAGTAGAGACGGTTTCTATCGTGCCGTCTGCTAACTCTACTTCGTATTTCACGTCAAGGGTTTTGATTGGCATATTTAGTAGTTGGCAAAATTTCTGGTCTACAAAGGACTTGTCAGCGCCAGAATCGAATAGTACTCTTGCAAATATATTATTTACGAGAAAAGTACCTGTAAGCACATTGTCGTCCTTAACCGCTTCCTTTGCATCCAAGCGAAAAACTCTCGCATTCGACTTCTTCGTCTCTTCCGCCTTCTTGGCATACTTCGGGCAATTACTCTTTATGTGCCCCTTTTCGTTACAATTAAAGCAGGTTGCATCCTTTATCTTTTTGCACTCCACTGTCTTATGATCCTTGGACTTGCATAGCCCACAGGATGGAGTCTTTTGTTGCGACTGTGAACCAGACGCAAACCTACACTTCCCAGAGTGAGGTTTCTTGCAGACCTTGCAGTGAGGTCTTCCATCAGCTTGCCCCTCCTTCTTTGCTTCCGACCCTCTCTTGCCTTCACCGCTTCCACGGTGCTTTTTCCCAGACTTTCGTGAGGTATCATCCTCACGTTTTCGCTTTTCAGCCTCCTTGTTCCTTTGTGCCCTCAGACGGACAGCATCAAGCGTAAGAGACAAGGAGAGGTCAGTAACTGACCTGAAGGTCGTCGGCCTAGAGGCCTTCACACTGGCCTTAATCGCCGGTTCTAAGCCCCCAATGAAACGGGCAATCCTTCTAGGTTCTGGTGTCACAAGATATGGCACCAGGCGTGACATAGTGTTAAAACTTGTCAGATATGCTTGACAATCCAGGTTTGTCATCACTAGTGAGACAAAATCCGCCTCAATCTTCTCAACCTCGTGCTGAGGGCAGTAGTTTTCTTTTATGAGGGTAATAAACTCCCCCCATGACATTTTGTACAAGGCAGACTTACCTGAAGCCTGCACCAGAGCCCTCCACCACGCCAGGGCCTCGCCCTTGAATGACTGGGACACAAACTTAACCACGTCCCTCTCAGCGCACCCGCTGATGTCCACTATCGTGTCCATCTCGTCTAGCCAGGTGATACAGTCAACCGCACCTTTCTCCCCTGTAAATTCACGGGGCTTACATGATACAAAGTATTTGTAGGTGCAACCTTTAGCACTTGACGCATCAGTATATTCTCTATCGCGATGAACGCTGTGCTCAGTAGACGAGTGCTTGTCGTCATCTTTCTTGGGTTCAGATGGTGGTTTGGAGTGTGTCTTTGGTTTAGAGGGTGGTTTTGACACAGTTCTGCCTTGAGACTCAGTATGTTGACGATCAATAGCTGCCTGGACAGCATTGTTGATCAGAGCCTTTAGCTGTGCGCCTGTCAAATGCACTGACGCATTGTCATAGTCATCTTCATTTGTGTGGCTGTTCTCTCCATTGGGATCCGCCATTGTAACTTGAATCTGTTACAGAAGATAACAAAATTTTAATTTAGGAGATTATTATATGATTGTCTTTTATGACAATTTGTCAACCATGGTACAGAGACCATATTTGGTTAACTTTTTATTTCATTAAATATTAGGATTTGAATATATCCTAATTTAACTATATAAATAGTATTGGCGGCATAAAGCCAAATCATGATGATGTTTTATATTAGCCGAGATTCCAGAGAATCAAAGGCATAGAGATTTGAACCGTAGTTCTTTTATCTCTTTCTGACAGAGAGTCATAGACTACCACTGCCTTTTGTCTTTATAAGACAATTATCATGGCCCATAGGCTCTACATCTCTAATGGATGTCTTAATATGGTTGGCCCGTAGGCACTACATCACTAATGGATGTTTTAATAATATTGGCCCGTAGGCACTACATCACTAATGGATGTTTTAATAATTCTGGCCCGTAGGCACTGCATCACTAATGGATGTTTTAATAATACTGGCCCGTAGGCACTACATCACTAATGGATGTTTTAATAATTCTGGCCCGTAGGCACTGCATCACTAATGGATGTTTTAATAATACTGGTCACCTTCATTGGTGATTTAACCCACGATTTATATATCATTTAGTTGGGTTTTAAAATCCTTAAAAGATTATTGTATAAGAATGACGTGCGTGATTTTAACGAATCACATCTGCCATGAATGTTAACATGCGTACAGAGGTTAACAGGGAATCAGAATCTTTTTAGTTAGGTCGTACCATCTTGACTAGATCTTAACAGACCCCAAGCTAGGTTTCACCTTTTAAGATTCTTTATTTAGGCAGATTAATATAAAAGGAATGGTTTTGATTTATTTTTATATATATTAAAACAAAACTCATAACATACATTCCAAAATCAAAAAATACAATTACATATTGCCCTAAACGGGTCTTTCAATTAGTACATGCCTCCATAGAGGTTTTAAGATAAGTGACAAGTCCACGCAAGGACTAATACAAGATAGGTGTCCATGTAAGGACTAAAGGTAAGTCCACGTAGGGACTGAAATACGATAAGTTGTCCACGCAGGGACTTATTTCAAAGTAGAAATTACATTCGTATAACTATTAAGGGCTAGTGGTCACGTTTCTTCTTTTTTGCCCTTTAGTAGGTTCGCCAAGCCCTTGAGAAATCCTCGGTGGCTTTTCTTTTCTTCCTCGAACTCTCTCTCCACTCGATCTAGTCGATGGAGTATTTCTTCCTGTTCAGGAGGAGAGAAACGTGGCTGTGGCGCTTGATGCGGAACTGGAGGTCTGGGAGGTATTGGATACCCATGAGCTGAGTAGTCCGGTGGTCCCATGTTTCCATGTGCTCCGTCAGGGTAGCGCGCATTATATCTAGCCGACACCACATATGGGTCGCGCTCATAGACGTAGTTGTATTGTGCTTGTGACGGTTCAAACGGGTTGTAAGCCGTTGGACCTGTGTAAGCTGGTATGGGTTGGTCATACCCAAATGGTGGCGAATTTCGTGCAGTTGGTGCGGAGTTCGCTTCTTGTATAGGACTTGAAGGTCCTTCTTCTTGTAGTGGCGGATAGTGGCTACTACTAGAATGTCGAGGAGTGCTGAAGTGAATACCCCCTCCTCCTCGTGTAGACATACGAGCATTTGTCCTCCTACGCCTCGGCGGATCTGGTATTACTGGTTGTGCCGGTGGCGGAGGTGGTGGCGTAACTGCCTCAAAGCGTGAATCCTCAGATGGATCCTGTGGATGTCTCGGTTGTTGAGATGTCTGTCGAGATGGCGTGTAGTACCATTCATGTCGGTCAAACATCGCTTGGAAACTGTCAGGTCCTTGATAGGGTGTTCCATGGAAGGATGATCCATCAGATACTTCTATCGGATGCGTGGGCGTACCACGAGCTGGTTCAGTTGGATCCTCATCTTCCTCCATGGGATCTTCAGAAAAATGGTCTTGTGGCCCTAGTGGAACAAAACCTGAAGGTTCCTGTATGTAGTCAGCCGGATTAAACTGAGCTACGTAGTATGGAGTAGGGTCGTCATAATTCCGGTGCGAAACCGAACGTTGTAGAGGTATGAAGGAAGGTTGTGGATTGTTGGGATCATTTTCTGAGTCTGGCCCAAAGGAGTGTCGGTAGGATGGCGTCGAGCTGTGCGAAGTGGAATGCCTCGCTGGTTCGTAAAGATCTCTTCGTCGTTGTGGCTCTTCGCTTCGTGTCATCGAAGGATGTCTTGTACCAGATGGTCCAGCTTCCTGATCGTGATGTGTCACGATTTCTCCTCGGCCTCTTCTTCCCCTTCCTCTTCCTCGGAATATAACGGGTGGCATTTTCCTGCTCCAAAACTTATTAAAAATCAAATCGAAAAATAAAGACAAAAAGGAGTATTAATCCGAATTTGTCCTAAGTTCTTGTCTAGACTCAAGTATGTGCAATTGTGTCACTGAGATTAAACACATTAGGATAGTGTTTAATTCACTCAATGTTGGCTCTGATACCAACCTGTCACACCCCGATTTCCACGTGTCTCACCGGTGGGCCCGGTGGGGGATTACCGTGACGATGTTGGCAACAATATAGTCAAACCACACAATTATATAATGCACAGCGGAAGCATAAGATAAATATATAAATTTCAACCTCTGATTGTAATATCAAAATGTATTACAGGGGTTGGATATATCCACAGTGGATCGTAAATAATCATAAATTATTGTTCCATCAGATACTGCAATCAAGCTTGCGAGGCTTATCCCGACGCTAGGGAGCTAATACCAGCCAATTACGTTTAGGTACCTGCACTTAATCTTTTTTGGGGAAAATACGCCAGTTTACACTGGTAAATACATTCAACTGACACATTTGAAAATGTTTATTAAAATTGATTTGAATACACATGGCACAAACTCTTTTATAACTTGGGAAAATTCATAATGATCTTGTGAACGTTTTACATGTTCTTTTATGCGTTCAGTAGCCCGGGTCGTGTCGGGTTAAAGATTTATAGACACACCACGTTTGCGTAAAACCGTAGTACAAAAACCAACGGCTACGTCTTTTAATTTTAATGTCGACACTTTATACCGGGTGTACGCCTACACCGGGATGTCGATGGTCGTGGCCATTTCGTAAAATGATGCCAAGGATATCCGGGACAACGGTCATTAAACCCCCCAAAGGCTTATAAGCAACAAAACTGTTTAAATGAGCCGATCATATTTAATCAATTAACCACCTAAGCGATGGAATTATATAATGCTCAATCAAGCGGTATTAATATACCGTAACCCAAGCCCATATAGGGGAAATAAGTTAAAGTATTTACCTTTGCAAGTATTAATCCTTAATTTAGATCAAGTCACCGATAGCTTTTACTGGGGCTCCTAATCTGGAACGAAGGTTTTAATTAACCTCTTAGAATCCTAACGGTCCTTATATTAGCCGTAGCTTAAACCGGTTGATTCCGATATATAGATATGGTTAATTCGCACGAAAAGGCGAAAACCGAGAATGGAGTATGATTTGGACCCAACAAGTTCAGTGACTTGTTTTATATGGGTTTATAGTTCATACTCTGGATTTTGGGGTTCAAATAATATAATTTGACCCATATCGGCTATTGCACGAAAACTAGTTTCATGAGCCGTACCGTGTGCGCAAATAGGCGAAACGGTTAACCATAAGTGTCCTACGCTTATTTCCTAAGTCAATATGCCTTAAAAGTATTTTGGTATCAGTAGGATACCTTCTGTGATGCCCGTAACGAGTTTAAGTTAATATTATGCCCCATAGGGGCTTTTCGGTCATTTTAAAGACTTTAAAAAGGGCTTTTCGAGTTCTATAGGAAATCTGAGTTTCCCGAACAGCTTATAAAGCTTAAAATACTTTATTTATTATTTAAAATCAGTAGCAACTGGAATCGGGTCAAAAGACCTTGTAGAACTCCCGTTTTGGCCAAAAAGGGCATATTCGGTATTTACCGAACCGTAGCCATAACCGCAGGTTATGAGCAAGGTAAAAATTATTAAAAATCTTTAAAATTCCCAAAATATTATTTTACCACAGTGGGTAAAAGTTTTGGTGACGAAAACTTGGGTTAGATGGGCGTTATGCTAATTGCGCCGTTAATTACAAAACTTTCTTAAAAGTGCGCCTTTTAGCATAACTCTCATTCTAGGCCTCGGATTGACGTGAAATTTTAAGGACATGCTTATAATTTAACAAGCAAGGTTTTGGTCCGTTCACGTGTCCGAAATACTCGTTTTAATTTTTAAAAGGCCGTTACGGTCAACTTTTAGGCGAATGACGGAAATATGTAAAAGACTCGGATAACTCATGAACCGACCACAGAGGCGTATACCAACATGTGACCTGGTCCTAAGAGAGTCCTAAGGTATATTTATACCTCACTAAAACGGGTCAGAACTGAAGTCAAAGCAAAAGTCAAACTTTTGCGACATTCGGCTCCGAACCGGTTCTATATAGTAAATGATCGATTCAAACGAGCGCAAACAGGTTTATATACTTATTATCATGTTTTATGATTGTCAAAACAGGTTCCATAACATATATATTACAGATTATGCATAAATCGCTAAAATAGCTTTCTGTTGACTTTTTAACCGCACGTTTGACTCGACATTTGACATAGTTAGAGTGGTGATCAGGGGGAACCATTTTAGAGGTTTATTACCCACGTAAATACCAACTCATAACCACCTTTGATTCGTCATAAGACTGAACCATTACTGATTTATTGTAAAGTCAAACCGTAGTTGCGACGGTTTGGTTTTTAGCTAAAAACTAAGCATAAACTGAACAATGGATGATCAAGGTAACTTACAGAAGTTAGAACTTGAATATGGAGCAGAGAGAATGCTTGGGAGCACTTAGAATGATCAGAGAGGTGTTGTTTGAGGTGTGGTAAACATATGCTCATAACCTTGGTATTTATAGCCAATGTCAAGGATGTATGATCATTACAAACACCTACAACAGGTCAGGGGTGATGGGTAGATGTCCCCTAAGTGTTATGGGTCGAGCATAGGGTGCCCATGCCCCATTTGTTGGATTATGATCGTTCAAAAGCTCCAAAAGCCAAGTAGTTACACAATTCTGCATCTGGGCACTTTACGCGGCCCGCATGGGAGTTCCCATGCATTTTAATGCGGGTCGCCTAAAGATTAAGAAACCAGGCGAGTTAGTGAGGAGGCTCGCGGCCCGCCTCAACTTATGTCTAAACCTCACGCGGGTCGCGAGAGGTTATATTTTCTGAATTTCTCAAATCTTTTATAATGATTACAGAATCTGGCCATTAATAACGAAATCTTTCGTAATGATTCGCCTGACCTTTCGGTTTTGAAGGGGTAACTTTGCGGTTTGGCCCTCGGTTATTTACCGATAGGGGCCTCGTGTTATTTACCCGCATTATAAAGTCCCCGGTTTATTTATTTAATTATTCTGAAAGTCTTAACTTTCACTATTGACGCTTTTAACCCTTCTTCTACGAATTTGATCGTAACTTTCTCGTTTCATATCGAAACTTCGCGAAATTCATATATATTATTTTAGTGAGTGTATAATACTGTTACAAAGTCTTTGGAACGTTAAAGGGTCACTCAGAGGTATTATTAAACATGTTGACACAGTTAACCCCTGTAGTTTGTAATCTCTCACTTTCTTCCGCGTTTTGTTTTTGTACGATCTATAATTTATTCGTTTGAAGGTTTAAGCATTATTTAGGGATACTATACAGTATATTTACCTTTGTTGACATTTATAACCCTCGAATTTATATACTTTCAAGGTTTGTCAAAATCAGTCCTTTATTTATTATAGATGCCACGTGTAAACAAATGACACGTGTTAACACATCATTGGACACAAAAATTCGAGGTGTTACAGGTAAAAAATAATAAGGTCGAACTATCGTCTAAATCAAATAAACATCGTCACAACATAACATCTGTCAAATCGAATCGTGTTTCATACTAGAAATGAAAGCACTACTTGTTTTGCATACCACAAATTTAGTAGTAGGTATTTTACTCTAGTACAAATGTTTATATATGTTTCATACTAACCAAACAGGTAGAATGCAACATATACTAATCATATAATGTAAGCATATCGGGAAAATGTTTTCAAATCATGCGCTAGGTATGCTAAGTTAGCACACTAAGCAAAATGTATTTGAAAATTAGTGTACTAAGTACGTTAAGTCAACATACGAAGCAAATCGTATTATTAATCATGTACTATACATATTAGATAAATAAATCATGTATGCAATGTCATGATCACAAAATAGTATTGACTTGTTCATAGTATTCGTATCGACCGTGTTTCCAAGTTCGTATGAATGCACTAGAGTGCAATCATGGTATGCTAATTTACAAGATTTAGTTCCTAAAGAATGGAATCCTCAAAGTTGGCATGTAGTTGTAATCACACAAAGTGTAATCACATTAGAGTTTGTAATCGAAAAACAAATAACAAGGATAAAGATAAACTTCTTGAAATTTATATTGTCATTACAAACATAGTTGGAATATGTACATTGTTTTTGAAAATAAACAGAAAATATAGAGGTTCAAATGATCATAAGTGCTTGATCATTAGCTTGAGCCTCATTGACGTTGAATACTCGTCCATTAGCATTGGCAAGCTTGGGGCAGTTTCGCATGAAATGATTTAAATCACCACATTTGAAACATGCTCTAGGGCGAGTCTGAGTAGGGGCTGCTTGGTTCTGGATACGACAGGTCACAGCTAGATGTCCAAATAGACCACAGATTGTACACTGGCGATAAGGAGAATTTGATGCGTGATGATAGTTGCAATGATTGCACCGAGGTTGCTTTCCATGATAAAATCCCTTAAAGGGTACTGAGTTTAGTGGAACTGGTGCAAGAATTGCAAAATTCTTTGAAGTCTTGCGCTTCCTAGAATTTTTAGAAGATTTGGCCTTTGTTCGTTTTGAATTCTCATTAGTAGTTTCGGTGTTTTGTTTCTTGTCTCCCTTTCGAAATAGTTTCCCTTTTCTAACCTGGGAGTCGGTTAAGATAGCGGCTAATCCTTAGCCTCCCTAAGTGTTGCAAGTTGGCTGCCGGTGACAATGTCTTGGACAAGATCAGGTAGGCCATCAATGTACTTGTCAATGGACCGATCCAAAGGTGTGACCATAGTGAGGAAAAATAGGCTTAGCTGTTCAAATTGGTCAGTGTAGGCACGGTTTTCCCTAATATCTTGTTTGAGGTGATAGAATTTGTTTTCAAGTGCCCTTATTTCGCTTCGTGGGCATAATTCTTTCTTCATAAGATCTTTAAATTCTTCCCACGTCTGTGTCATTGCTAAATCGGCACCTCGGTCTCTCATAATACCATTCCACCAAGTGAGTGCTCTCCTTTGAAAGACACTCGAGGCGAACTCCACCTTGCGCTCATTGGGACACTGAACATGGCAGAATGTGATTTCTATACTCTCAAACCATTGTAGGAGCGCAGTTGCTACTTGAGACCCAGAAACTTTCGATGGCTTAGCTGAATTAAACGTTTTGAAGTCACACTGAGCATTGTTATTATTGTTATTGTTATTTGCCTGGTTTATCTGAGTAATGAGGTTCGGAATCACAACAGCCATCTGCTGAACGATTGTGGTTGCGAGAGCAACATTCTCAGTTTGATCGCGTCTAGGAGGCATCTTGAAAGTATAGCTATAGTGAAAATCAAATAAGTTAGATCCATCAAATTGTTATGAGTTTGTAACATCATTGTGTAGTGAAAATTTTGGACTAGTAAAATCTCGTTCATAGGTCTCGCTCTTGTACTTAGAATATATAATGTTAAATCTGACTTTATTAAAATCTTGTTCATAAGTCTCGTTCTTGTATCTAGAAAATACAGTGTTGTGGATTTTGTTTTGAGACAAGAGTTGTTTGAAAAATAAACTTTCGTAATACTTTTGGATGAGAGAATACAAACCAAGTTAATGGTTTGTGTTAAAAATTCCTTTATTGTTTAAAAAATTATTGTTTTTAAGATAAAATTTTTTAAATTTAATTTTTAAAATAAAGAAACTTTGTGTTTGAAATTTTGAAAATTCTCATCCAAATGGTAAAAATTTGAAATTTTGAAAGACAAAGGTAGTGTTTCGAAAATGAAATAGGATCTCATAGTGTCGTGAAATGAAATGAAATGAAATGAAATTCATTTCAACTATCTCGAATCAAACATATCACCGAAGGTAATATGATGAATTAGTATTGTGAAAGGAAATTTGTTTCGATTGTCGTGAATAGCAAACATATTACCGAGGGTAACATGAATGAGTAGTGTTACAAAGGTCATTTAGAAATCGTTCGGCATAGTCAAGATGGATAGGTTTTTATAATGTTTCACGAAGACATGCTTTAGCCTATAAGTGAACACTCACCCTAAGAGTTCCCAGGTAAGAGTGACTGGTACGAATATGCGGATTTGTACGAACACTCTAGCCTTAGACAGAAAACTCGGGGTACATGCGTCCACCCTTCCAGATTGCATGTGTTCACATTATTAAAACCCAAGATTTCGATGAAAAACATTTGAGAAAAACATTTGAGAAATCTTTTGATAAAAATTGTTTAAGATAAACATGTTTGCGAAATATTTTGACGAAAATGTTTGAGAAATACCCTAAGGCATAAAGCCTAAAATGTTTTGAGAAAACATTTTGAGAAATACCCTAAGGCATAAAGCCTAAGGTTTAGGATAAATCATCTAGGGCTAGATGATTTGTAAATCAAAGAGTAGTTGTGGCACGAATAAGGATGAGGATTTAGGAAGGAGTTCCTAAATCTACTCATGTTTGGGTCCTAGGAAGGTTATAGACTAGGTTTAAGGCATGATAATAACCTAATTTCCTATAACCAGTGCTCTGATACCAATCTGTAACACCCCAATCACGTAATAAAACAACACGTGGCGGAAATATCGGGGAGTCACATTACAAATTGCTCACAACTACTGGTACTAAATTGTTTCAATATTATTAACATCGTTTTACAAACAAAGAATACAAGTAATTGTCTTTTGATTAAGAAGTATAAGGCCCGAATGCAGTTCTATGTGTCGCATGCTTGAGTAGTTGAAAATCTGAAACATATGTGAAAAATAGTCAGCATAAAAATGCCGGCGAATACATAGGTTTTGTTAGCCAAATAAATGGCAAAAGTTTGATATTGCAATACTTTGACAACTACAAGAGTTGTCGATTTGAAAATAAATCTTGAATCCAAAGAATGGAAAAAAATTTAGTATTGCAATACATAATCTCGATTGTGAAAACCCGTGGCAAAAAGTATTGTATATGGCAATATGATTATTACTAAATAATATTTATGCCATTTGAAATTGTACATCGTACTCTCGTTTAAATCATCGTAAAACTCGTTAGTGTGTTATTAGAAATTCAATTAAGGATTAATAATAACTGTTTTGAAATAAATCAAAACATGTGTGAGTATTATATAAATCAAGTCAGTGATTCATAATAATACTTTAGATATCCTTCTAAGAATCCAACATATAAAGATATGGGAGATTCTACGAGGATTTGGGTAATCGAACATTGAAATAAAATCATACACAAAATCCTAAAGTGATTTGGATAACGCTACAAGAGTAATTAAACAAGGACACTTATATATAGGAAGTACCAGCGGCGTATCCACCATGTTCTTATTTTATTACACCCGTTTCGCTATCTAAATCACAACTACCACATAAACACAAAATCGTCAACTTGTCAATCGACTTGTAAACACGCATTAAAGTACACGATGAATCCAAATAAGGACTCCAATATTAGCACTTTAAACATCCCATATATGTTTAGCTATGAAGATAGATAAATATTACAGGGATACAGTTCTCGTCACATCGTCTAGTTAAACACGCATTAAAGTACACAATGAATCCAAACAAGGACTCCAATATTAGCACTTTAAACATCCTACAAGTATCAATCTATAAGGATAAATGTGACACCTGTGTCACTACGACCATCAAACAAATACCAAACCAATGAAATATTGTATTTCATACTTGGGATTTGTATAAATATGTGTATCTTTTGCACATATCAATTCTTGTTCGATTTCGAGCTCTAAATCGCTTTCTAGAAAGTTATACGCGAACTGATGCGTAAACGTAATCACTTTAACGCAACAGACACTCCGGAATAGTTACATAGGCTTTACATACCTTAAATAACCTTTACATAACTTAGAAATAAGTTTTGGATGGTTTGGTGTGTTGAAATCAAGTTTATTCGATCGCAGGGACTATTTGTGTCAAACTGCGAAAGTATGCCGATTCGTGTGGTAACGAACATTCCGGAACTTGAACATAAGTTAAACATACCATAAATATCCTTTACATAGCTTAGAAATAGGCTTTGAGGGGTTCGGTAGGCGAAAATAAACTTTTTGATCAAACAAGGACTAAAAGCGTCAAAAAGTGCATAAGTTTGCATTAGCGTGCATATCTTACGTTCCGAGCATATCCGGATATCCAAAAATTTTTATAATCATTAAAATATTTTATTTTAGTGATTGGAATGCAAAAATACCATTCGTCGCGCAATTTGGATAGTTTTTGCGTCCGTTCAAGTTTTCGTCGTAATTAACCGAATAACGCAACCGTACGACCAAACGAACCGACATCTGAGATATTTTTAAGCATGCTTCAAGTCCCCTATACTTTAGCATCCTTTTAGAGCCTTGTAAATGGGTTAACGGGGTTTAAACGCATCGAAAATGGTTTAAAAGTGTTGCAGGGACCATTTCTGCCATTTTGGCAAAGTTTCTGGATCTAGCTAGTGGTGGCGTCACGCCACAGCCTAATGGCTGTGCTGTGGTGGCATGCCACAGCCTCATCTGGGAAGAAAAAAATCAATTTCAGCAACAGCAGGCCTATTTTTGACAACCGGGTTGTTTTTCAGGGGCTTTTATGTAACATTCTCAATACCATGAGCTATTTTTGAACACCCAGAGAATTGTAAAACAATGTGCCACACATAGATGGTTTTGATCCTTGTTTTGCAATACCATTTGATGGTTTTTGAGTTCCCCATGTTTTGTAAACCATGGGTGACACATGGAAGGTCAAGATCGAAGCTCGTTTATCGATGAACGATCCTAACGGTTCTAGGAAATCTATAAATACCCACCATTTCTTCACTTCATTATTCACTCATGATCTGATTTTTATGCTCTAAGTTGAAGCTTTATGCTTCATACCTGAGTATTGATCAAGATCTTCCTAGCTTAGACCCTTTGTAAGTATTCTTCCGTGCTTTTATGCGTTTTTAAGCACGAAAGTCAAACTGCGTTTGACTTTCTGCTTTGACCAGGTTATGGTCAACACGAAGTTCGTTTGAACTTCGCAACATGAACGTAATCACGATGGTTATAGTCCCTAGTGACTATACCTATTGATTACCACGTTGATTAGGTGTAGTGACGAGTCATAGTTTCGGTCAAAATGCGCGTTTATGCGTATTTTGCAACCAAACTATTTTTGGGTATCAAACCCCTTTGTTTTGATATCAAAACCTGTTTTCTAGCATAGTTAAACATGTTTTAACATGTTTAGCTCGTCACTTTTAGTTTAGTGCCTGTAAAGAGTCATATGTCAAGCGGTCTAAACAACCGCTTAGAGTTTCGAACTAGACCCGTTTGGTCGATCATTAGAATCCGACCATGTTGATGCACGGAATGTCTGTTGACTGCGTCTACAAAAAAATCCAAAGTCAAGATTGGTCAATAGGGGGTCAAAGTGTAAATATTGTGTAAAATAGAGTTAGGATCGCTTATTAGTCAATATATCATCTTGGACCGCTTTTATGTCAATTGTCTGGATCGCTCATATGTCAAGTGATCTGGATCGCTCATTAGGCATGACATATGAGCGACCCAGGATATCTATAAATAGGTTAGAGCGGTTCATCATTTGTAACGGTGTATGTGTGTGCTTGGAAGCCGAAACTCTGTCAAAATTTCATCAGAAAGCAATAAAAAGATAGGAATTGAAAGGATATGCTGTTGTAACTTTATATATGTTGATTCCGCCTTCATACATGAAGATGAGCTACTCTGACTGACTTTTCGGGTCAAAGAACGGTCCAACAAGTGGTATCAGAGCTCAGGACGAGGAGTTCATACTACTACAGCATAGATCTGCAGAAATCTCTCTTTTCTACTCACTTTCTATCATACTTTTTCAGTTTCTAGTGGTTCCAACGGTCAAAATTGTCTGAAATTTGAGTATATTGTATAAAACACACTAATAACAAACCCTAGAAAGTTTCAGAGTGAAATTCAGACTAAAAATAGGTAAAACAGGCTAAAAACTATGGATCGCGTTTTCAAACATTCAGGATCGCTTATCTGGACATAATCTGTTTGGATCGCTTTTTCAGACAATATTCCTGTTTGGATCGCTCGAACGGACAGTACTTGGCCCGCTCGAACGATCATACTTTGGATCGCTCATTCGGACATTCTTGACTCGCTCGAACAGTCATAATTTGTCTGAACCGCTCGAACGGACACATTTGGATCGCTTTTCTGACATTTAGTGGACCGCTCGAGAGGACATAGTTGGTTATTGTCTGGTCCGCATATTTGGACATTTCTGGTTCACTTATTTGAACAAATCAGTTCGCTTTACTGTCAAGCTGTACAGACAGGATCGCTTTTGTGGTTCTGTTATTTTTCAAAATCAAAATTTTTCTAAGTGTTGTCTGATTTTGCAGGTACGTTCACGATGGACGACATTTTCATGAATCCGTTCAGCGATATGTATGCATTCACGGGTAGTTCGGGAAACAACGATACGACATCGAACAATACGAACGAGAATCAATCAAAGGAGAAAAAGAAGGAAGCTTGGGAGTCTGAGAGTGCATTCGGTACATTCAACAAACCCCAAAGCTTATGGCAATCGATGAATATAGTCGTTGGTCGAGAAAATTTGAGGATTGGTTGATGGCTTTCGCGTATGCAAGTTGGAAGAGTTTGAAAAATGGATATGATCATGGAGACAAAAATGGAGAAACTTTATCATCAGCTGACGAAATTGAATCTTTTGTGGCAGATCAAAAGTGTGTGGCTTTATTGTTTCAGTCGGTGCGGGAAGACATCATTTCGTTGATAGACTACTCCAATGCTAAAGACTTATGGGAAAAACTCAAGAAAAAGTGTCTAGGGAGTAATGAGATTGTAAAAAATAAGACGAAACTGCTTAGAAAAGAATTTGATATGTTTGGTTGTCTTAAAAATGAATCGGTTTGTAAAATGATTGAAAGGTTCGGTCATCTGAAGCTGGAACTTGCACGACATAAGATTACGTATTCTTCGGAAGAACTTGTTGACAAATTGTTCGATTCCTTACCAGATGAAGTGGATTGGAGATATTGCGCATTAATGTTGAAGAACACTATTTCTCCTGAAAATTTGACTCTAGATTTGGTGATTGAGAGACTTGAAAGTCATGAGCTTGAATTGAAGAAAACTTAGAAAGTCAATCACTCATCCTATCAGCAAAACTTGGATCTTTATTATCCGAAAAGCTTGATGCCGAAAGCTACTTCTCCGAAAACTGCATTTTCTGCTGAGAATGTTTCTTCAGCAAACAAAGAAAGTCAAAGCAGTTCAAACAGTGGAAGCCACAGTGGTTATCACGGTGGATCTTCATCTTCTGAAAAACATTCTGATGCAAAGTTTTCGTGCAACATCGCGATAGATCTGAAGAATGCACAGAATTTTGATGAAGAGTCGGCCAAGCAACAAATGGTTTTTCTGGCGTCTGTGTTGGAGTCCTATGAAGGTTTGGTGGCCGGAAAGATCGGAAATACAAATCTGACGAAAGAAGACTATGATCAGATAGACCCCGAAGAAATGGAGCTGATCGACATCCGTTGGGCAATGGCAAGTGCAGTTCGACGTGCACAACGCTTCATGGAGATTACTGGGAGAAAAACGATTGGTGGTCCGTCTACAAAGTTGGGGTTTGATAAATCGAAGGTGACGTGCTTTAAGTGTAAGCAGAAGGGTCATTTCAAGAGGGAATGCAGGAATGCATATGCTGATGAATCGGAGAATCCATTTCGAGATGATTACTACAAGAAGGCAATCTACCATCAGAATAAATCCGAGCCGCCCAGATTGAAGCAGCAGGAAGAGAACAGAGACAAATCGAGGGCTTTAGCTGTGATTTATGATGATGAGGGTTACGATTGGAGCAAAGAGGTTTTGCCGGAAGAAGATGCTGTTGGTTATGCTTTCATGGCAAAGAATGAGCCTATTCCATGGAAAGATAATCGAACAGAGGAACAGAAGTATAAATACCGGAAGATGGTTGCTGAAAACAAGATTATCAGACTTTCTGGTGTATATCTAGAGGCAAAAAGAGCGAATAGATGGGATCCAGACAGAGAGTGCTACCTTGATAAGTATGGCAACATTGCAATTGATGACAAAACGCTTGATATCGAGGCCATCATCAAGGAGTATAAAGAAGAAGATGAATATTGGCAGCACAAATGGTGGGGAACACCAACGTCAAAGATGATTGAAGAAGAGAAAGAGAAAGAGAAAGAGAAAGAGGAGAAAGAAAAGAAAGAAAAAGAAGAGATTGATGAAGTGAAAAAGATTGATACGGGTTTGATCGATGTTACGCAGGAGTTGACAGCTGAAAATCTGGGAAAGATGGCTGACAAAGTACTAGCTGCAAAAGCACTTGAGGTAGATCCTAATTCTGTTTCTGAGTCTAAGGATCAGGTCAGTCAAAATGTTTCAGCTAATGCGTCAGGTAAGAAGATTGATGGAAACATTGACTGCAAAAATTGCACAAAAGAATGCAATTTCTGTAGTACTGTCACGTATCTCAACAATGAGAAAATTAAAAACCTGACAGCCAAGGTCAGCAGTGTTGAGGATCAAATACTCGGTCGTGACAAAACTGTGAGAGCTTCAACTGAACGAATCAAAGAGTTAACTTCTCAAATGGAAAAAGATAAAATTGATCATGAAAAGGTTAAAACTGAAAATGAAAAGTTAATTCTTGAAAATCGTAAAATTTATGAAAAATTTGAAAAACTCAAAGCCACAGT
The DNA here is from genome assembly GCF_002127325.2 of Helianthus annuus. Lineage (NCBI taxonomy): Eukaryota > Viridiplantae > Streptophyta > Magnoliopsida > Asterales > Asteraceae > Helianthus > Helianthus annuus. The sequence continues at coordinate 68,094,653 of NC_035439.2, read as the reverse complement.
TAAAGAAAGTGATGAACGAAATGGTAAAACGTTTAAAGAAAATGAACATCTGCGAGCTGTGGTGAGAATAAAAGAAGAATCAATTAATAAACAACTGGATGAGATTGCTAAATTGAAACTTAAAGTTCAAGAAGCTGAAATAGAGAATGAGCGAATTCAGTTGAAACTTAACAGTTATAACTCTGCAAGCTTTGTGTTGCAGCATATTGTTCCTAAACCTATACGAAAAAACAAAGCTGGCGAGGATGTTTTCTCAGATGGTACCGGTGTAGGGTTTCACAAAGTTCCACCGCCGATTTTGCACAATTACACTAAAAAGGAATCTGGGTTGGTTGAAATTGAGGAAGAAAGTGATGTTACACTTCCTGAAAACATTGATGTCACGTTCACGTCTTCCAATGACGAGGGTGTCCAAAGTGATGTGGTGAAAAGTGTGGTAGACAATGTGCTTAAACCGGATTGTGACACTTCTGAGGAGGATGGGTGTTCTCTAGACAGATACATTCTGAAACAAAAGTCCAAGAACAACTTAGATGAAGAATCAAACCTTGTCATGTACAAGATGATGGGTTCGGATAAGTTGTTTTCGGATTCAGAGTTTCTGATTGAGAATGTTAATATGAACAAATTGACAAATATTTTCAAACTTGTTGAAGTCGAGTTGTCAGCAGTGAACAATTTGAGTCGAAAGAAAGATAGGGTTTACAACAAGAAAACTGGTTATCCACCGCGTTTTTACAATAATAACAGAAACAATTGGTCGGGTGGTTATCAGGGGGGGTAAATTGTTTCAGAAAAAGAATGTTTCACACAAGAGGTTTGTCGAAAAGAAAAAGTTTGTGAACAGTTCAAGTTCACTTGCTGATGAAGAAAAAGAAATTTTTTCAAAATCGAACAACGCATTTTTTGAGAAGAGAGCTTCGCAGGCTCAGTCTGAAGGCACGAGTCGGGTAGCTGATACTCGTACTTGTTTTAGATGTGAACAAGTTGGTCATATTGCACGAAAGTGTACATATGTGAAGCCTAGGACTGAAGCTGTGAAGGTTCAACAAAAGAAGGTTGATGTGAAGGCTAAAGCACCAATGTATGTTGAGAAGAAAGTGGTTGAGAAGAAAAACGTTAAAATCGACAAAGTAAAAGCAAAAACTGAACCTGTAAAGAAATTGGTAACTCAAAATGATAAATTTTATAAAAGGGTTGCAGAAACTCAACAGGTGTGGAAACCAAAAATTGAATCAAAAGTTGAGAAGAAAGTTTCAAACTCTGAAGAGAAAAAGGCTGAAGAGCCAACTATTGTTGATTATGATGCAAATTTTCCGCCACTTAAGGCTAAAAATTTCAAAATTCAAATTGCGAGAGTCAAGGTTGCACCTAAGGCTGATGAGGCCTGGGTGGACTCAATGTTTGACTAAACAGTTTGAATTGCCGGAGCTTCCTGGATCGCGAAGCATGAATCGGCATCTTTCTTGAAGTTGTTTAAATGATGATTTGTTATGTGCAGGATCTTCCAAAACTTGTATCCAGATGGATAATGGATAGCGGAGCGTCAAGGCATATGACAGGGAAGACCGCATTGCTGTATGATGTGAATAGCATTAACGGTGGTTATGTGGGTTTTGCGGGTAATCAAGGAGGAAGGATCATAGGGAAGGAACATTGTCAAATGGCATTATAACGTTTGAAAGAGTTAACTACATCGCTGAGCTGGAGAACAACCTGCTAAGTATCTCCCAGATCTGTGACAGGATGTATACTACTCATTTCACCGACAAAGAATGTTTGATCTTGAAACCGGGATTTGTGATACCTGAAGAGTGGATCATCATGAGGGCACCAAGAGTCAACGATCTGTACGTGTTGGACATGAGCGTTGCTACTACAACCACGGGTCAGGCTCATTGTTTTGTGTCCAGAGCAACGGAAAAAGAGTCAAGGTTATGGCACCGAAAGATGGGGCATATTCACCTAAGGAAAATGAATCACTTAGTGCATAACGACTTGGTCACTGGAGTAAATATTAAAGGTTTTCATCTGGAAGGGGAGTGCATAAGTTGTGTCAAAGGTAAACAGAAGAAAAAGTCACACCCTACAAAGCAAGTCAATTCAGTTTCAAGACCTTTGGAAAGATGATATTCGCTAATTTACACATATTTTAGTCCCCCGTTTTACCCCTATTTTATGCGTTTTCGGTCGTAAAACCGTCATTCGGATACTTAATTATCTACATTTTTGTTTACAGGCCTAAAACAGCATACCAGACAAGATAATAGCGAAAACGAGGACTTTCTGGACAAAACGACAAAGCTGCGGACATTCTGTTAAGGATTCTGAACTGGGCCTGTGGAACGACCGTTCCACCTGATGCACGGTCGTGCATCTCCGACTGTCACACCCTGGCTTTGCGGAAGCGTGGTTAATTTGTGTGACTTCTTAATACCATAGCTTAATCATAACAAAGCTATATGAATTTAAAAACCATGCAAGTCATCCATTAAGTTTTTGAAAACATCATACAATACCAGTGTTTTTAACATGCAACCATAACCTTGTTTAGTAACATTACAACTTATAACAAAACATAAACGTGATTTAGGGTTTGTGTCTTGTCCAGGTAAGAGACACAACCCTAAACCCTGATGACTTCATGACCAGTGCAGCGGAAAACGTTCCACACCGTGCCAGATCCGTTTAATTTCCTGAAATACATGTGAGTTGAAAAATCAACAATAATGTTGAGCGAGTTCACGTGTAGGTGAGTATGTAAAACATTTGTGAGTATAAAAATAGTTGTGGTATGTAGCAGTGTAAGAGGACTTGTGATCATCAATGGTTTGCAAGGCCACTGACATATGTGAAGTGCAAATAGGGAGACTCAAACCTAGCAGATTTCGCCACGGCAAAGTATGTGGACAAAGTCACCCCACGGTCCGTTTCTAGTTTGGCCGGGGGCTGGGCTCGCTACCCGCTACACCCAGATAGATCTACCGCTCCTGTCCCTCGGTCCCTCCATGAGGACTAATGGCCCCATGTTGTTCCTATCCACTCACATGATCGTATAACACCTCCTTACGTTAAACATACCGTTGTAAAGTACTCGTAAATCATAGTAACATGTATTTCACCCCCGCAGTTAAGTAAACTGAAAACAGTTAGAGAAAAGGGGGACATGAACTCACAGTGAATGCGTATCTCTACCAAGTAATCCGAATATCCGAAGCTGTGCAACGACCTACAGGTGCTAATTCTATTAGACGGATGGCCGTGCCTTAGCTTTATAACTTACATTTTTAGGAGACGGTTAGACAACCGTTTCGTGTACATACTTGGTATTTTACTTTCCTTCCCAAGGATGGGGGATTTAAATACATGTGTATTTATACTATCTCATTAAGTCCCACTTAATATATTTTTATTTCTCTTTCCAAAATATAATTATTTTTCTCAAAAATAATATATTTTCTTTTTACATATTACCAAAATAATACGTTGACAACATACGCGTTTGTGAATATTTCCGTAATAAGCGTAAGTTACGTTTTAATGATTAGATGGTAATAGTAATCACCGTTGTAACTTTTATGCTTGTCGTATAAGCGTTGGTATTATTTTGGGTTTGACAAGTTAGTAAATATCATTTTTACTCTAAAAATAATATTTATACATTTTCACAAAATAATCATAAACAGTGTTGTGACAAAATATATTTACCGAATATATATTTATCACGTTTAGTTTTGTGAAAATCCCACCTCCGATTATTTAATAAATAAAGTCATGGCGAATATATTTTGTATATATTTCCAATAATAGTTCTAACACTTGTAAATAATTCTAAGTGTTAGATTTTAGAAAAATTTCGCCAGAGTTTCCCCTGTAACTGGAGGTGGCCACGCTTTCAAGCGTATCATTTTCTTTTACAAAATCACTTCTTTTATTTCAATCAATCAATTTCCAATATAATAAACAAGTTTCAACACTTCAAATTTGTAGACTAAAATGTAAAATCGCATTATCACATGAACTTGTAATTTTTCCGAGTGTCGTATTGTAGATCACTTTATATTTAGTGGATCTATACATAAAATAACTTAGTCTTGCAAAAACCCCGTTTTTGGAACAAATCACTCTTTACAACTTCTCGACAATTTTTGTAAAAATTGTTATTTTGTCGGATCTTTCATTTTATAAGTGTTTCTACACTTGTAGTTTATAGAAAACATCCTTTTATCAACATGTTATCCACATTTATAAAACATGATTTTCTCGACACCCGGTCCTACGAATATACCACTTGTACATACGTAGATCGGCTCGTTTTAAACACTATTTTGCATGTCAAAACACTTTTACACAAGTTCATGTTTCCCGTGTGGTGGAGTTTCACCTTTTAACCCTTGTACTGCTAGAAACAAGTGTATGTCAAGATTCGGGATCTTAACAAAGTTGGGTTAAACGATGATAAGAGCCACCGCATCATAGATCGGGCCCTAATAACCAACATATTCAAATACTACGACATTTACACGCGTTATGACCTTTTATCCAACGATTTTCATGTTTTTGTAGACTTTTTAGATTCGAATAGTGGGTTACCGACATTTAACCGATAAAAATCCTTTTAACCACTTTTGATACGATTAAAAACGAGTTTTAAATGATATACCTCTAGCTCGGGGCTAGGGAAGATTCTAGTCGAAAGCGGCGTGGATAAAAGCAACGTGGCGAGGTCCTTCAACTTCCGTTTGTTCCAAGCTTCGTTGTACGTGATCCCCGACACTAGTGTATGCTTGGAATGGGTGAAGCAAAACCGAAAAATGGTTGGATGGGGGGGGGGGGGGGGTATGTTCGGCCGAGAGGGAGAGCACAAGAGAGAGTGAGAGTTGTTTGATCTTGAGTGTGTGTGTTTATGTGTGTGAGAGAGAGGGGTTTATATAGAGATTTTAGGCGCTTTCGTCCATCGGTCTTCTATGCTTCTAGATATCCACGAATCAAATATAATATAATAAAACTTGTACTCCCTTGTCACATCATAGTTGGCCGATTTCATTAGGATGTAATGGCATCCGGTTCGATCTCGATTGTTCAGTTATAGTTTAGTTAAGTTAAGTTGGTTAACTTTAAGGTCTAACCTCGTTAGTTGTTTAATGTGTTAAAGAGCGGGCGTTAGGGTAATCAGGGACCCTAACTGGCTCAGAAAAATACCAATAATAATCCTGGCAATATTTTTATGTTCCGGGTATTGTCCGGTTGTTCGGTCGGATAGGAATCCGTTAAAGTGCTTAAGATATCCTTTAAGCGTCGTAAGTAATATTTTTAGCGACACAATTTATTCTGCAAAGTGTCAGGAATAATTCCTTGTATTTTGGCACTTTATTAATTAGCTAGAAGCTAGTGTGTAAATAAAAGTGCTGTGTTCCGTGCTTAAAGTACGTTTTAGGCACATCCAATCTCTGTATCTTATTCCTAGAGGCGCAATTATACAACCCTTGTATCCCTACACACACTACGGGTGTAGTAAAATAATTCTGGCTCTTACAGGCCTTTAGAGGCAGTGTTTGCCTGATGCTGGCTATATCAGCATGTTCAATAGGTTATCCGTTCAAATGCTACTGTGCTTTTGTGCATCATGTTTGTCACTAAAGTTCAGTAAATAAATAATGTAGTGACGGGAATCAAAGTATGATGCAGATATGTACAAGTACCAACAATCAAGTAGCAGTTTATCAGAATTCTCAGTTAAGCACAGTAATTAGGCAACAGTTAATAGCTAATTAAGTCGTACGGATACCTGGTTTTGTGAGGGTTGTCACATTCTCCCCCCGTTAAATAAATTTCGTCCCGAAATTTTAAATTCTGCTTGTAGATGCAGAGTTCTTAGGAAATAAGTGGGGGTATTTCTCTTTCATCCGGTCCTCACGCTCCCAGGTGTATTCAGGACCATGTCTGGCATTCCAGCGAACCTTGACGAGTTTGACACTGCTCCGGCGGGTCCTGTTAACTTTCCAATCTGTGACCTCGACAGGTGCTTCTACGAAGTGGAGCGTGTCGTCAACATGAATCTCGTCGATAGGAATGGCAACGTCAACTTGAGTTGGACTCTTCTTTAAATTGGATACATGAAATGTATCGTGAACACCATTTAGTTCAGCAGGTAGGTCCAACTTGTATGCTACGGTTCCAATTCTTTCTAAAATTCTGAAAGGACCAATGTAGCGTGGATTTAACTTCCCACGCTTCCCAAAGCGTGCCACCCCTTTCCAGGGTGATACCTTCAATAACACCATCTCTCCAACTTGAAAATCCATATGTTTTCGGTTTGGATCCGCATAGGCCTTTTGTCTGTGGCGAGCGGCTTCGATGCGTTTAAGAATCTGCGCAATCTTGTATGTCGTCTCTTGGACGATTTCGGGACCGGCAAGCTGCCTATCACCTGCGTCAGCCCAACATAGTGGTGATCGACACTTGCGTCCGTAAAGGGCTTCAAAAGGCGCGACACCAATACTGGTGTGGTAGCTGTTGTTGTATGAGAATTCGACCAAAGGTAAGTGTTTATCCCAGCTACCGCCCAAATCCATAGCACATGCTCTCAGCATGTCTTCCAAAGTCTGTATCGTTCGCTCGCTCTGGCCGTCAGTTTGCGGATTGAACGCAGTGCTCAGATTCAATTGTGAGCCAAAAGCTTCTTGGAAGGATTGCCATATCCTCGACACAAACCTTCCGTCTCTATCAGAGATGATCGAGAGGGGTACTCCATGTCGTGCTACGATCTCTCTCAAGTAAATTTCCGCAAGTTTACTAGTACTGTCCTTCTCCTTGATTGGCAGAAAGTGTGCGGACTTTGTTAGGCGGTCAACAATCACCCAAATCATATCATGGCCTCTTGGCGTTCTTGGCAGTTTTGTAACAAAATCCATTGAGATTTGTTCCCATTTCCACTTGGGAATCTCAGGTTGTTGCAGAAGTCCCGAGGGCTTCTGGTATTCCGCCTTGACCTTAGCGCACGTTAAACATTTGCTCACGTAAATAGCAACGTCGCCTTTCATCCTAGGCCACCAATAGCAATTTTTGAGATCTTGGTACATCTTATCCGATCCCGGGTGGATAGAGTATCGTGACTTGTGCGCTTCATCAAAAATAACTTCCCTTAATCCACCAAATAGAGGAACCCAAATCCTTTTCTCAAAACATAACGTTCCTTCCTCGTTTGGCACCAATATCTTCTCCATCCCACGGAGATACTCTTTCTCAAGGTTCTCCTCCTTGAGAGCTTCTTTCTGCGCTGCACGAACGCGCGAGGAGAGATCGGTTTGGATTATCATTTCCATAGCCCTAACCCTTAGGGGCTTGATCCTTTCCTTACGACTTAAGGCATCGGCGACTACATTCGCCTTCCCTGGGTGATACTTTATCTCGCAGTCGTAATCGTTCAATAATTCGACCCATCGTCTTTGCCTCATATTCAACTCCTTCTGGTTGAATATATGCTGTAGGCTTTTGTGATCTGTGAAGATTGTGCACTTCGTACCATACAGGTAGTGTCTCCAGATCTTTAGTGCAAAAACCACTGCGCCAAGCTCCAAATCGTGGGTGGTATAGTTCTTTTCGTGCACTTTCAGTTGACGCGATGCGTAAGCAATGACCTTTTGGCGTTGCATCAACACACAACCCAATCCCTGACGCGATGCGTCGCAATATACCACAAAATCGTCGGTACCTTCTGGTAGAGCTAAGATTGGCGCGTTACAAAGCTTATCCTTTAACACTTGAAATGCTTCATCCTGTTTGATTCCCCAATCAAACTTTTTATCCTTCTGCGTGAGGAGTGTCAATGGTTGAGCGATCTTTGAAAAGTTCTCGATGAACCTTCGATAATAGCCAGCCAAACCCAAGAATTGCCGAATCTCGGTTGGCGTCTTTGGCGTTTCCCAATCTTTGATCGCCTCGATCTTGGTTGGATCCACGTGGATTCCATCTCCATTCACCACGTGCCCAAGAAACTGCACTTCTCTTAGCCAAAACTCACACTTAGAGAACTTGGCGTACAGCTGTTCTTTCTTTAGTAGCTCCAGAATGGCTCTAAGATGCTGCTCGTGCTCAGCCTTCGTCTTCGAATAAATCAGAATGTCATCGATGAATACGATCACGAACTTATCCAAGTACGGCTTACAAACTCGGTTCATCAAATCCATGAACACTGCAGGTGCGTTTGTCAAACCAAACGGCATAACCAGAAACTCGTAGTGTCCATATCGAGTTCTGAAGGCTGTCTTCGGAATACTCTCCTCTTGTATCCGTAGCTGATGGTATCCGGATCGAAGATCGATCTTTGAATAGAAGCTTGAACCTTGAAGCTGGTCGAACAGATCATCGATTCTTGGCAGGGGATACCTATTCTTGATTGTCAGCTTGTTCAACTCTCTGTAGTCGATACACATACGGAAACTACCGTCCTTCTTCTTCACAAACAAAACTGGAGCTCCCCAAGGCGAGAAGCTTGGTCGGATAAATCCCTTGTCTAACAATTCTTAAAGTTGTGTCGACAGTTCTTGCATCTCAGACGGAGCAAGTCTATAAGGTGCCTTAGCCACAGGCGCAGCGCCTGGAACTAAGTCGATGCGAAACTCCACTTGCCTTTGAGGTGGCAAGCCAGGCAAGTCTTCTGGAAAGACTTCTGGGTATTCCCTCACGACAGGGATGTCTTTGATCTTTGGCTCAGCAGCCTTCTTATCCACAATGTGTGCTAGAAAAGCAACACATCCTTTCTTCAAACATTTTCTTGCTTTCAGGCAACTAATCATCCTTAACGGCGTCTCACGCTTTTCTCCATGAACAACAATGGTCTCACCATCGTCGGTCGGAATACGAATAACCTTCTCGTGACATACTCTCTCTGCCTTGTTCCCGGATAACCAATCCATTCCTACCACCACGTCGAAGCTTCCCAACTGGACTGGTAGTAGATCTAGAGTAAACTCGCGCTCTCCTAATTCAATCACACAGCCTCTGATCACATCATTGGCTTCTACCAATTTTCCATTAGCCAGTTCGATTGCGTAGGGAATGTCTAACTTATTAGCGGCTAGCCCGAGTATATTCTTAAATTCTAGTGATATGAAGCTATAGTCGGCACCAGTATCAAACAGAACAGATGCATAGCGTTGATTTACAGGGAACGTACCAGTGACAACGTTGGGATCCTGGCGTGCTTCCCGTGCACCGATCTGGAACACCCTTCCACGGGCTTGGTTCAATCCCGGGAAATCCTTCTTGAAGTGCCCAATGTCACCGCAATGAAAACATCCTAATCTTTTTCCACTTCCCGCACCGTCCCCAACTGGCGGGTTGTTTTGATTGGCAGTTCCGGCTTGATTTGCATTGTAGCCTCGATTATTCCCTTGTGGGCGATTTCCCAAACCACCACGATTATCGTTTCTATTCATATATCCTCCCTGGCCTCCCCGGCCTGCACTAGCCCAACATGATTCCTTTGAGTGGCCCGGTTTTCCACAAGATTCACAAACTTTCACGTTACAATTGCCAGTATGGTGGCGTTGGCAGTTGTTGCATTTGGGCTGGGTGCCCTGGTACCCTTTCCCTTTCTTGGTACTACCAGCTGATCTTCCTTTCTTTACTGCCATACTGACGCCTTGTTTGAAGTTTGAAAACTTCCTTTTGTTACCTCCTGAGGACTCAACGTGAGTCTCTGTCTTCTTCGCCTTGACTTCATCAAACTTGTTTAAACGAATTGCCTCCTCAGTGAGAGCCACGCTCAAATCAATGGCTTCCGTAATAGTTGCCCGTTTGGAGGAGGTCACCATGCTAATGATTTGGGGAGCTAATCCCCAAATGAAGCGCTCGATTCGCTTGTATTCAGGCGTGACCATATAAGGAACCACTTGAGATAGGTCATGAAACCTCTGGACGTATTCTGCAACCTTTGGTCCATCCATCTTTAGGTGCCAAAATTCAGTCTCCAACCTTTGAATTTCTGCGCGGGAACAGTACTTCTTGCGCATAAGCTCTTTCAATTCGGCCCAAGTCAGGGCGTAGGCGGCAGCTTCGCCTAGTGTTTGCACTTGTAAGTTCCACCAAGATAGGGCTCCGTCTAGAAACAGCCCTGAGATGTAAGTGACCTGCTGGTCGAGCGCACATTTGCTCATGCGGATGGTGGAATCAGTCTTCTCTGCCCAGCGAACGAAAGCAACAGCACCACCTGTGCCATCGAAGTTGATGGGCTTACAGTCCAAGAATTGTTTGTAGGTGCACCCATGAGGAGGGTTTTGGTTGCCGTTGATGTTCGAGCTACTTCCGCTTGGTCCTCCTTGCGAGGCAGCATATTGAGCAATGGCGGCAGCAATAACTTGCTGTAGTTCTTCAGGAGTAGTGGGCATCGGCTGCGGTTGACGTCTTGGTGCCATCTTCTAAAGATGCGTACGTCGATTAGGCCATAATAAACATACGTATATAGTAATAGTAATAGCATATAACATCTCATGTTATCAATATATCACACACAACATCCCATGTCCCAACATCCCATGTCACAAATATCATACACAACATCCCATGTCCCAACATCCCATGTTGCAAATATCATACTTACAACATCCCATGTCCCAACATCCCATGTTGCAAATATCATACATACAACATCCCATGTCACAAAACATAAATAAGAAATCAAGTGAATCAGATATGGTGAGAATACAGCGATTGTTATATATCGAGACCATAAAGTGTAGCAAGTGTGTCAGCACGTCACTGTATCATACAATCACAAATCAAATAGGGGCTACATCACCCCTGTCAAAAACAGCATCACATCAGTGTCACATACAACCAGTACATCAACAAATAACAACAAAAATCTGTATCGTCGGCTGGTCTCCAAAAATCTGTGCAGTCACAATCGCGGTCGTCTCACCATCGCCTACCACTATGGTACCAATGAGCCCTATGCGGATGGGGGTGGAGGAGGGGGAAAGTGAGTGTAGAGCAAGCGGCGTAAATGAAGCCAGTCCTCCTCCATCGCCTGCTGAGTGCGAATAACAGATGCAATCTGCTGCTCCATAGTCGTAAGTCGGGCAGCAAAGTCAGGAGGTAATGATCGAAAAGACTGAAAAGATGAAGATGTCTGACCAAGATATGGACCAAAAGATAGCTGAGCTCTCTCGAGCTCCTGGAGTCGCTGTGTATGAGACTCGTGCTGGTGTACAAACGACATCAAAAGATCCTCAATAGTATGGCCCAAATGAAATGGGTGGTATGGATCTGTAGGTGGCATGGCAGATGGGGTCGACCAAAGTAATGGCGTGCTGGTAAGATCGATAGGTGCAACAGAAGATGGGATAGATGCTATCTGAGGCATGAATGGCATGGTCATCGGTACATGACCGAAAGGGTGGGCTGAAGAGCCCTCTCCAGGCCCCGCTGGAGGAATAAATGATGGGATCTGAAATGAGAAATCAGTATGATGTGTGCCAGTGTGATGTGGGGGAAACGGTGGAACATCCTCGTCCGCCGGTATCCACCCGTGCTGTGCCTCCTCATCTGGAGGATCCATGTGCTCAGCAAAAAGAGCGTGCTCGGGCTCGATGGGTAAAGGATCGATAGGAGCAATAACGGGGTCAACAGGTGCAATATCAGGATCGACAGGATCAATAACAGGATCAGCAGGTATGTCACCAACGGGTAAAGGAACAATGGGATCAGCAGCAACATGATCGCCCTCGATCACAGGAACATCTACAGGGGGATCAGCATCAACAGGCTCAAGAGGAAAATCAGCATGAACAGGGTCATGCTCAGGTAAAGGGTCAAAAGCAGCTGCCTGCTCTGGGGCTATGGCAGGCTCAGGGTCGTCGAATGCCATGTCAAAGTCAAAATCTGGATCAATGGGACCGATAGGATCATCAGGGTCCTCCATATGCTCATCCATAGGAATATACTCGATATCATGGTCAGGATCAAATCCTGGAAGGAAAACAGGGTCAGAATCCTCGATATCATCATGCTCAAACGCGTAGCTCGGAATGGGGGCAGCTGAAGACGCCTGATCAGGGTCTGAGTCGTGAATAAACTGCTGCGCGCTCGCCCCGCGAGATGATACAGATGCCACAGACTCAAAAGAGTCTGGGACTGGTGAGTGAATGGGCGAGTCTCCAGCTGGAACGTCAGCTATCATCAAGAGACCGCCAGCAGGTAGAGGAGCTACGTCAGGATCCTCGTCCTCAAATGGCTCGTCCTCGTAAAGCTCGATGTCGCCGTCGGCATCGGCGTCTGGTAAAAGCTCATACGCAGGGTAAGAAGCAAGAGGAATCGGTGCCAGAATCGCAACAATAGGGAGGTACTCAGCAGGATCGCCATCAATAGGCTCATAGGCACCCTCGGGTAAAGCGAAGGGCAAGGAGTCATCAGTGTGCTCATCGGCGCCGTCGGGTAACGCGAACGGCTGGAAGTCGTCATCGTCGGTGCTAGTATAGTCTGAGGTGTGCACCTCATGCTCCGAAGACATAACATCGTCTGACACTAACGGTAGAGGTCCAGTGGTATCTGATCCACCTGTAGCTGGTGAATCCATGGGTCTGTAACATAACACAGAATAAGCACAAAATCAGTGAATCAAATAGTCACATAAGTTACCAGATAATAATCACATAATCCACCTAGTCCCACTAGCCTCCCAGCCTCCCAGACTGTCCTTCCTAGTCTCACTAGCCAACACTCCTAGTCCCACTAGCCTCCCAGCCTCCCAGACTGTCCTTCCTAGTCCCACTAGTCAACACTCCTAGTCCCACTAGCCAACACTCCTAGTCCCACTAGTCCGAACCTCAGCCTCCCAGACTGAGCCTAGAATAATGAATAAAATGTGCTCAACATTTGTTTGTAAAAAGTTTGTGGATCTGGACTTAAGTGGTATGCAGAAAAATGTTTTCGTGAGAGCCCTAGTGATCATAGTCTAGACTCGAGAAGGAATCCTAGTTCGCTATGATCAGAGCTCTGATACCAAGCTGTCACACCCTGGCTTTGCGGAAGCGTGGTTAATTTGTGTGACTTCTTAATACCATAGCTTAATCATAACAAAGCTATATGAATTTAAAAACCATGCAAGTCATCCATTAAGTTTTTGAAAACATCATACAATACCAGTGTTTTTAACATGCAACCATAACCTTGTTTAGTAACATTACAACTTATAACAAAACATAAACGTGATTTAGGGTTTGTGTCTTGTCCAGGTAAGAGACACAACCCTAAACCCTGATGACTTCATGACCAGTGCAGCGGAAAACGTTCCACACCGTGCCAGATCCGTTTAATTTCCTGAAATACATGTGAGTTGAAAAATCAACAATAATGTTGAGCGAGTTCACGTGTAGGTGAGTACGTAAAACATTTGTGAGTATAAAAATAGTTGTGGTATGTAGCAGTGTAAGAGGACTTGTGATCATCAATGGTTTGCAAGTCACTGACATATGTGAAGTGCAAATAGGGAGACTCAAACCTAGCAGATTTCGCCACGGCAAAGTATGTGGACAAAGTCACCCCACGGTCCGTTTCTAGTTTGGCCGGGGGCTGGGCTCGCTACACCCAGATAGATCTACCGCTCCTGTCCCTCGGTCCCTCCATGAGGACTAATGGCCCCATGTTGTTCCTATCCACTCACATGATCGTATAACACCTCCTTACGTTAAACATACCGTTGTAAAGTACTCGTAAATCATAGTAACATGTATTTCACCCCCGCAGTTAAGTAAACTGAAAACAGTTAGAGAAAAGGGGGACATGAACTCACAGTGAATGCGTATCTCTACCAAGTAATCCGAATATCCGAAGCTGTGCAACGACCTACAGGTGCTAATTCTATTAGACGGATGGCCGTGCCTTAGCTTTATAACTTACATTTTTAGGAGACGGTTAGACAACCGTTTCGTGTACATACTTGGTATTTTACTTTCCTTCCCAAGGATGGGGGATTTAAATACATGTGTATTTATACTATCTCATTAAGTCCCACTTAATATATTTTTATTTCTCTTTCCAAAATATAATTATTTTTCTCAAAAATAATATATTTTCTTTTTACATATTACTTTCCAAAATAATACGTTGACAACATACGCGTTTGTGAATATTTCCGTAATAAGCGTAAGTTACGTTTTAATGATTAGATGGTAATAGTAATCACCGTTGTAACTTTTATGCTTGTCGTATAAGCGTTGGTATTATTTTGGGTTTGACAAGTTAGTAAATATCATTTTTACTCTAAAAATAATATTTATACATTTTCACAAAATAATCATAAACAGTGTTGTGACAAAATATATTTACCGAATATATATTTATCACGTTTAGTTTTGTGAAAATCCCACCTCCGATTATTTAATAAATAAAGTCATGGCGAATATATTTTGTATATATTTCCAATAATAGTTCTAACACTTGTAAATAATTCTAAGTGTTAGATTTTAGAAAAATTTCGCCAGAGTTTCCCCTGTAACTGGAGGTGGCCACGCTTTCAAGCGTATCATTTTCTTTTACAAAATCACTTCTTTTATTTCAATCAATCAATTTCCAATATAATAAACAAGTTTCAACACTTCAAATTTGTAGACTAAAATGTAAAATCGCATTATCACATGAACTTGTAATTTTTCCGAGTGTCGTATTGTAGATCACTTTATATTTAGTGGATCTATACATAAAATAACTTAGTCTTGCAAAAACCCCGTTTTTGGAACAAATCACTCTTTACAACTTCTCGACAATTTTTGTAAAAATTGTTATTTTGTCGGATCTTTCATTTTATAAGTGTTTCTACACTTGTAGTTTATAGAAAACATCCTTTTATCAACATGTTATCCACTTTTATAAAACATGATTTTCTCGACACCCGGTCCTACGAATATACCACTTGTACATACGTAGATCGGCTCGTTTTAAATACTATTTTGCATGTCAAAACACTTTTACACAAGTTCATGTTTCCCGTGTGGTGGAGTTTCACCTTTTAACCCTTGTACTGCTAGAAACAAGTGTATGTCAAGATTCGGGATCTTAACAAAGTCGGGTTAAACGATGATAAGAGCCACCACATCATAGATCGGGCCCTAATAACCAACATATTCAAATACTACGACATTTACACGCGTTATGACCTTTTATCCAACGATTTTCATGTTTTTGTAGACTTTTTAGATTCGAATAGTGGGTTACCGACATTTAACCGATAAAAATCCTTTTAACCACTTTTGATACGATTAAAAACGAGTTTTAAATGATATACCTCTAGCTCGGGGCTAGGGAAGATTCTAGTCGAAAGCGGCGTGGATAAAAGCAACGTGGCGAGGTCCTTCAACTTCCGTTTGTTCCAAGCTTCGTTGTACGTGATCCCCGACACTAGTGTATGCTTGGAATGGGTGAAGCAAAACCGAAAAATGGTTGGATGGGGGGGGTATGTTCGGCCGAGAGGGAGAGCACAAGAGAGAGTGAGAGTTGTTTGATCTTGAGTGTGTGTGTTTATGTGTGTGAGAGAGAGGGGTTTATATAGAGATTTTAGGCGCTTTCGTCCATCGGTCTTCTATGCTTCTAGATATCCACGAATCAAATATAATATAATAAAACTTGTACTCCCTTGTCACATCATAGTTGGCCGATTTCATTAGGATGTAATGGCATCCGGTTCGATCTCGATTGTTCAGTTATAGTTTAGTTAAGTTAAGTTGGTTAACTTTAAGGTCTAACCTCGTTAGTTGTTTAATGTGTTAAAGAGCGGGCGTTAGGGTAATCAGGGACCCTAACTGGCTCAGAAAAATACCAATAATAATCCTGGCAATATTTTTATGTTCCGGGTATTGTCCGGTTGTTCGGTCGGATAGGAATCCGTTAAAGTGCTTAAGATATCCTTTAAGCGTCGTAAGTAATATTTTTAGCGACACAATTTATTCTGCAAAGTGTCAGGAATAATTCCTTGTATTTTGGCACTTTATTAATTAGCTAGAAGCTAGTGTGTAAATAAAAGTGCTGTGTTCCGTGCTTAAAGTACGTTTTAGGCACATCCAATCTCTGTATCTTATTCCTAGAGGCGCAATTATACAACCCTTGTATCCCTACACACACTACGGGTGTAGTAAAATAATTCTGGCTCTTACAGGCCTTTAGAGGCAGTGTTTGCCTGATGCTGGCTATATCAGCATGTTCAATAGGTTATCCGTTCAAATGCTACTGTGCTTTTGTGCATCATGTTTGTCACTAAAGTTCAGTAAATAAATAATGTAGTGACGGGAATCAAAGTATGATGCAGATATGTACAAGTACCAACAATCAAGTAGCAGTTTATCAGAATTCTCAGTTAAGCACAGTAATTAGGCAACAGTTAATAGCTAATTAAGTCGTACGGATACCTGGTTTTGTGAGGGTTGTCACACCGACAAAGTTGATCAACTCGGTGATGAACGGTCAGTGCGACTGGGCGTTCTAGGAAAACAAGGCGGCTCGGTGAAGAACGGTCGTTCCATATGAAGAACGACCGTGCGTATCCGATGAACCAACAGAGTCTCGGTGATGAACGACCAAGGAACCAAGCGTGCAACTTAGACCTCGGTAAGGAACGCCCGTGCCATATGAAGAACGCCCGTGCATGTGCGAAGACCAGTCAACGATCTGTGACGTCATGCGGTATGGTGGACCACCACCAATAATGCTTAAAGTGCACGGTCGTGCGATCAGGAGAACGACCGTGCGACACCGAAAAAGCATATAAACAGAACAGAACCATTCTATCCGTAATTCTGGACATTTTTGGGAGCTCTGCAGGCGATTTTGAGGCTCCGAAGGCTGCTGCTTTCACTCGGATTCAAGCCACATTGCCCGGTTTTGCTCATTTACTATCCCGATTCTCATTCTTATGCTTGTTTATGGTTTGGTTTCTCAAATCTTTCCATAATTTTGTTATGTTTCAAGCATTTAGACTGATTATTATGTATTAATGTAAGCCTTTGGGCAAAAACACAACAATCCCTTGCTTGATTATAACCATTAGTATGTTGATCTATGTTTGTAATGAAACTTTGAAGTATTTTCTATGATTATCTTTGATGATTAGTTTGCAACCTTGTTAATGATATTGATTTCTTGATTATAAGTAATTGTGTTGGATGATTGGTGCTTGGTTAGGTAAGATAGTTGAAAAATGAAGCTTATTTAATCATGTATTAGTAAACTTTAAACTTTGTTAACTAGCTTAACTTGGTTAAAATATGGGCACCATGATACTCTAACGGGTTAGTGGTTTAATAAAATGTAATTATTGTTAATCAAGAAAGCTTGCCTTCATGGAAGGACTCTAACGGGTTAGATGGTGTTGTTACGAATTCTTGCCATGATTTGTTAGCTTAGTTAGTAGTTTCGGCCAAAATTGCTATCTTGGTGAATTTATGTGCAAGATTTGTAAAATGAACTCGGTTGTGATTTAATCTAGTTTATGCTTGTCTCGGTGGTTGCATTGTGTTTATCGGTGTTGCTTTCCTTGATTAAGTGAGGTTAGAAAACTCTTAACGGATGACTAACTTTTTTTAGGAGATTTTTGTAGACATTTATCAATTGCACGTTAAAGAACAATTTTAGGTGGTTAAAGTGTGTTTATCGTTTTAACTTTCCGAATGATTGTCATGTTAGGATTCCCGAAAGGGATACTAATTGTCTCGAAATGGAAAATTGACCGAATGCTTCTAGTGCCAAAACCGACTTAGTTGACATGCTTTGGTTGTGTATTAAGCAAGGCTATTTATATATAATTTACTATGTTTTATAAGTATTTATTTATGCTTACTTTAGATTAATTAAAGCCAAAACAAATTATGTTTTTACCGGTAATTTAGTGGCAAAGGTCTAGTATTATTTCTCCGCCCATTTCCGTGGATCGATACTTGGTTCTTACCGATACTTTACTACATATATGACGGGGTATACTTGCCTCTTTCGTGTGTGTTTTGATGTAAAAGTAATAATCACTTTTATAAATTTAAAACCAATTCGTGTGTAATTTCATTGTAAAAATATGTATAGTCGCGCACGTACCAAGTTTTTGGCGCCGTTGCCGGGGAGTGGCGAGTTTTAGGAACGACCCGAGTCATTGTGTTATCGGTGTATATACTTGTTAATATTTGTGTTTATTTTCGTGATTATTTATTTGTTGATTTATTTGTTAATATTTCTAGCTTTTAATTTCATTTATTCATTTTCGTGATTCTTTTATACACTTGTAAATTTTTATTCTATTTATTTGTTCAAATCCGGATTTATTTATTCATTTAATTCTTTGAGTTTTCGGCTCTTAAAAATCATTTTCATACTAGCCGATTCGATTATTTTCGTTGCTTTAATTTTTATAAAAATTTCGGCCCATTTTCGGATTTTTATAAATTTTACAGCCCATATTTATACATATTCTGCTTCTATTCAGCTAAAAAAAACAGCATTATTATATTAATAAAATATTCATTGTGTCAGTTTTTCGTTTGCAGGTTGATGTCCTCAACTCCCGCGCCCGCTATTGCTAAGCCGACTGACGAACCAGCGCATAATCTTAGAAGAAGTAAGAGGCTGCGCGAAAGGTCGCTTGTCGTTGCACAACGCATAGCAAATGCAATCGACGAGCCGGTGATTATCTCTGAAGACGAAAGCTCAGGGGACGAGGAGAGAGTCGTCATGGCGGACGACGACCGACCGCTGAATGAAACAAATCAGCCCGGAAGGGCAGGCCTGGAGCCGAGTATCCTTCAGCCTACTATAGATACTCCTACTTTTGAAATTAGACCTAGTATTATTAATATGGTACAAAATTCTGTACAGTTTGACGGACGTGAGCATGAGGATCCCGGGAGACATATCGATGCTTTTATTGCTATTTGTTCGACATTTAGGATGACAGGTGTTTCGGAGGATGCGATTCGGTTGAGGTTGTTTCCGTTTTCGTTGCGTGACAAAGCTAGAGCTTGGCTTATGTCACTTCCTGCCGGGTCCATCAGGACCTGGAATCAGTTGGCGGAGCAGTTTATGCAGAAATATTTTCCACCTGAGAAAACGAACAAACTACGGAACCGGATTGTTTCCTTTCGCCAGGACGAGGGCGAGTCGTTGCATGCGGCTTGGGAGAGATTCAAGGATTTGTTGATTGATGTGCCACATCACGGCTTCTCCAAGCGACAGCTGGTTTTGACGTTCTATCAGGGGCTCAGCTATAATACGCAAGAGCGATTAGACGTGAACGCGGGAGGCGATCTTGGAACTAAGACGCCGACTGAAGCGTATGATATTATAGAAAAAGCTGCGTTGAAATCCAGCTCGCGTCGGGACGGAGATAGAGGTCGGGCATCATCATCATCATCTCGTTCAGGAGTTCATGCTGTAGACGACTACACGGCCATTACTGCACAAATCTCGGCTCTTGCATCGAGATTCGACAGGTCCCAGATGATTGCGCATGCTGGCTCGGGATGTGACCAGTGCGGAGTGTCACATGAGCCTGGGGCATGTTTTCAAGGAGTCGTATATGAGGGCCACGAAGAAGTAGATTTCGTGAGTAATCAGTTAAGGCCGCAGAACAACCCGTACAGCAACACCTATAATCCCGGTTGGAGAAATCACCCAAATTTTGGGTGGCGAGCGAACGCAGGAAATCAGAACCCATTGGGGTTCACTCAGCGTGCTCCAGCGCCTCAGCAGGGTCAGCAGTACCAGCAGTACAACCAACCCTACCAGCAGCGTCCATATTCGTACCAGAATCAGGGCACTGGGAGTAGCTCCCAGCAGCAGGCCCCTCAGTCTAATTCCAAGCTGGAGGATATGATGGCTTAGCTTCTCTCTAGCTCTGAAAAACGATACCAACAAAGCGAAGATCATTTTCTAGCTAACGAGGGAGAAATGAGGAGTCAGAAGGCCTCGATTCAGAATATCGAGAATCCGGTTGGTCAGCTGGCACAGATGATGTCCAAAAGACCCCCAGGCGGTCTTCCGGGTAATACAGAACCAAACCCGGGCGGACACAGGGATGTGAATGCTGTCATGACTAGGAGTGGAAAAACTACCGGACCCGTCATATCGGACTCAGCACCGATCACTGAAGCGGTCCCGACTGACACACCGGACGAGGTGCAAGCCAGGCTAAACCCAGCAAGTACAGCACAAGTCCAAGAGCCGGTCAAAGATTACACTCCTCCAGTACCTTATCCAGGCAGGCTGAAGAAGCAGAAGAATGAAGAACAATACGGTAAGTTCCTTGAGTTGTTTAAGCAACTACACATCAATATACCGTTTGTTGAAGCCTTGGCCCAGATGCCAAAGTATGCGAAATTCCTTAAGGATATCCTCTCGAATAAACAGAAGCTCGAGGATATATCATGTGTGGTGATGAATGAAACTTGTTCCGCCGTTCTGCAAAACCGTCTGCCCACGAAAATGGGAGATCCTGGTAGCTTTACGCTCCCGTGTTTGATTGGAAACATGTCTGTTAGCCATGCATTGGCTGACTTGGGAGCGAGTATTAACCTTATGCCGTATAAGGTTTTTACTAAACTGGATCTGGGTGAGCCGTCACCCACTAGGATGAGCATTCGGTTGGCAGATCGCTCAATAAAGTATCCGCGCGGATTTGTGGAAAACATGCTTGTAAAAATCGATAAATTTGTTTTCCCCGTGGACTTTGTTATCCTTGACATGGACGAAGATTCAAGGGTACCTTTGATACTTGGACGTCCTTTCCTCAATACAGCGAGGACGATTGTTGATGTGGCAGCTGGCCAAATCACGCTCCGAGTGAATGATGAGCACGTGACATTCGATATCAAAAGATCGATGCAGCATCCGCAATGTCACGATGACATGCTTTACTATGTCGACATTGTCGATGCATGTGTGTGCTCTCATTTTCAAGGTACTATTGACGAGATTGATTCGGACACACGTCTGTCGTGTGGGGACCTGATTGGCATTACGCAGGAGGGCCACGATTTCGAGCAGCCAGTCTATCAGATTGGTGACGATGGTTCCCAGAGTCCGGAGAGATTTCTTGAAATTGACCATGTGAAAAAGGAGGAAGCAGAGCCTTCGGTTGAAGATCCGACGCCTTTAGAGTTGAAAGAACTCCCACCACATCTCGAGTATGCATTTCTGGACGAGGAGCGTCGCCTACCGGTCATAATTTCGGCATCATTGGAAAAGGACGAGAAAAATCAGCTTCTCGAGGTTCTGAGACTTCATAAGAGAGCCATCGCATGGAAAATCATGGATATCAAGGGCATCAATCCTTCTTTTTGTACTCACAAGATTCTGATGGAAGACGAGTACAAACCATGTGCACAGCATCAGAGGCGTTTAAATCCAAATATGCAGGACGTGGTGAAGAAGGAGGTGATTAAGTTGTTGGATGCCGGGATGATTAATCCTATTTCGGACTCTGTGTGGGTGAGTCCGGTGCAGGTTATACCTAAGAAAGGTGGTATGACTGTAGTTTCAAATGATAGGAATGAGCTAATTCCTACCCGTACCGTCACTGGGTGGCGAGTTTGCATTGATTACCGCAAGCTCAATGATGCTACTCGCAAGGATCACTTCTCGCTTCCATTCATCGACCAGATGTTGGAACGTCTGTCGGGGAAGTTGTATTACTGTTTCCTTGACGGATTCTCTGGGTACTTTCAGATTCCTATCGCTCCTGAGGATCAGGAGAAGACTACCTTTACATGCCCCTTCGGCACATTCGCCTACCGGCGGATGCCTTTTGGGTTGTGTAATGCACCAGCGACCTTCCAGAGATGCATGGTTGCAATTTTCCATGACATGATCGAGGATTCCATGGAGGTTTTCATGGATGATTTTTCGGTATTTGGGGATTCCTTCGATCACTGCTTGAAAAATTTGAGAAAAATGTTGAAGAGGTGTGAGGAGACGAATCTGGTCCTGAACTGGGAGAAATGCCACTTCATGGTGAAGGAGGGCATAGTTCTGGGACATAATATTTCGCATGCTGGTATGGAAGTCGATCCAGCCAAAGTGGATATCATTTCACGACTTCCGCCCCCACCTCTGTTAGAGCTATACGGAGCTTTCTCGGTCATGCCGGGTTCTATCGGCGATTCATCAAAGATTTTTCAAAAATCGCCAGACCCATGACCCGTTTGTTGGAGAAAGACGCTCCGTTCATATTCGGAGATGATTGCTTGAGAGCCTTTGACCTTCTCAAGCAAAAGTTGATTGAGGCCCCTATTTTAGTTGCACCGTACTGGAGTCTGCCGTTTGAGATTATGTGCGACGCGAGTGATTACGCTATAGGGGCCGTTCTTGGTCAAAAGAGAGAAAAGCACTTTCACCCGATCTATTATGCGAGCAAAACTCTTCACGACGCTCAAGAGCATTATACCACAACTGAAAAAGAGCTCTTGGCGGTCGTTTTCGCATTTGACAAATTTAGATCGTACTTGGTGCTTTCGAAAACCGTTGTATATACTGATCACGCTGCCATCCGATATCTCTTCAGCAAACAGGATGCTAAACCACGTCTGATCCGGTGGATCTTGTTGCTGCAAGAGTTCGATATCGAAATTCAAGATAAAAAGGGTGCGTTGAATGTAGCGGCTGACCATTTATCTCGGTTAGAGCAAGGAGACATCATGGACGCGCGTTGGGATTCCATAAATGACAACCTCCCACACGAGTCTTTGATGAGTGTTGAGATATGCGATGAGTCGCCGTGGTTCGCTGACCTTGCGAACTACCTTGCTTGCGGAATTCTGATTAAAGGGTTGACTCACCAGCAAAAGAGGAAATTCTTTTCGGATGTCAAGCACTACATTTGGGATGACCCTTACTTATTTCGGGTTGGTGCTGATCAGGTGATCAGGAGATGTGTTTCAGGAAAAGAGGCGACCGATATTCTGCGCCACTGTCACGAGGGACCTACCGGAGGCCACCATGGAGCCAACTTTACCGCCAAGAAAGTGTTGGACTCCGGGTTTTATTGGCCGACTATATTTCGTGATGCGCAGAGTTGGGTTAGAGCGTGCGATGCTTGCCAGAGGGCGACAAATATATCGGCACGTGATGAAATGCCTCAGACCTGGATTCAGGTTTGTGAAGTCTTTGATATCTGGGGGATAGACTTCATGGGACCATTTCCCCCCTCACGAGGTAATAAGTACATCCTGGTCGCGGTTGACTATGTATCGAAGTGGGCGGAGGCGCAAGCCTTACCCACCAATGATGCCAGGGTGGTCGTGAGATTTTTGAAAAGCTTATTTGCCCGGTTCGGCGCTCCGAAAGCGCTTATCAGTGACAGAGGGACGCATTTTTGCAATACTCAGCTCGAGAGAGCTTTGTCCCGTTACGGTGTGCATCACCGTCTATCCACGCCCTATCATCCACAGACAAGCGGGCAGGTGGAAGTCACGAACCGGGGGCTGAAAAGAATCCTTGAGCGGTCTGTAGGTGCAAACCGCAAGAATTGGTCAGATAAGCTTGATGAAGCGTTGTGGGCTTTCCGTACGGCTTACAAGACGCCTATCGGGACTACTCCCTTTAGGCTTGTATACGGAAAGGCATGCCATTTACCGGTTGAGTTGGAGCATAAAGCGATGTGGGCGCTAAAAACCGCAAATCTGGACCTAAAAGCCGGAGGTGAAGCCCGGTTTCTCCAGATTCATGAGTTGGAAGAGTTGCGACAACGCGCTTATGAGAGCTCGGTGTTGTACAAGGAGCGCACGAAGAGATTGCACGATAAACGCTTGAAGGACCACAAAGAATTCCAAGCGGGCGATCTTGTTCTTCTTTACAACTCGCGGTTGCGCTTATTTCCCGGGAAGCTTCATTCACATTGGACAGGCCCATACACGGTTAAAGAGGTATTTCCGTATGGGACTGTTGCAATAGAGAACGCGGACGGCGTTATTTTCAAAGTAAATGGGCATCGCTTGAAGTTGTACGTTGCCGGGCCGACAGAGTCGGTGATGGAGGTTATTGAACTCCAAACCCCGCACACATCATAAGTGTGGGGAGGAGAGAGTCTACGCTGCTGACTCGTGGATTAAAAATGTAGCAAGAGCGTCTTTGGCGCTATAGGGGCAAAATTGTCCGTTTTTATGTTTTTATAGTTTTAGCGTAATTTAGATTAGTTAGGTAGTTTCCGTTAGTTTGTACAGTTTCTATTCGTGCCGAGCGAAGGTTCTGTATTGCAATATTGTTAGAACAGTTGGTATGTCGAAAAAACGGCGAAAAACGGCCAAAACAGTTGCTGGAAATGCCTTCTGCAGAAAATTCTGATCTGCAGCTGATGCACGACCATGCCAGGATCCGCACGACCGTGCATTTCCGAGATGTTGGCACGGTGGATCGCACCCTCGGTGCATCACCGAGAAAAATGGAAGTCGTCGGAGACGCACGACCGTGCCAAACGGCGAACGACCGTGCGTCAGGCTGAGGGCATTTTTGTAATTTTGCACATTATATATACCCTCATCTGCTGCAAAATCCCTCATTTGCGAACCCTAGCAACTGCAGCCGTTCCAGAGCGGTTTTTACACCAAATCGCACGGTTTTTCGCACGATCTCGCACCCAACTTCGCACGGTACGTCTCTAGTGTTAGATTTCTTGTTTTCTTGCTTTCTAGGTAGATTTCATCCGATTCAACAAGGGATTTATTAGGGTTCTCTTCATAAACAAATCGAAACCCTAACCCTTGTTTGAATCATGCTTATCGTGAACACCCGGTTGAGTTTCCGACCCCTGTTTGTACAAAAAAGTTGTTGGTTTTGGAAAAATCAGGCTATTTAAAGTTCAGGGGTTTGAAATCTGCAGGTCAGTTGACGCACGGTCGTTCCTTGTATGGAACGGTCGTGCCAATCCGGGTGATTCCACGATGTCAGCTTGTGTCCGGTGTTGCACGGTGGTGCCGATTGACCGCACGCCGTGCGATTCCGAGTTTTCTGGGCAGATGGTGCACATCGTCGGTGACGCACGACCGTGCGTATCGCCGCACGACCGTGCCGGATGCCCAGATCAGTTTGACAGAAGCTTCATAACTTGCTGCTCGGCTGTTTTCAATTCCATTTTCTCCTGTTTCTGTCTTTCTAACAATGTTCCCCATTACAGATGGATCATCCCTTCCTACAGTTTGACCCCAACAACGAGCGTGAAGCTTTATTCATTCCAAAAAGAGACGCATTATGGGCCCGGAGGGGGCAGTTCGGAGTCCCTAGATGGCTGGATTGGGAAGTAATGCAAGAACTAAATCAGTATGACCGACTGGAAAACATGATGAGTCGGCCACTTACAAATCTGGTCGGTTGCAACCGACCCGTTTACTTGGAGCTTACCATAGAAGTCTTTGCATCATATGCTTACGAAAAGCCAGTTGCTGCTCGATGACCCAAATTCCGCCACAAAGAGCGGATAGCTTTCAGATTGTGTGGTAGATGGCACCGGTGGTCGGTTGGTCGTTTGGGAAGGAGACTCGGGATTTACACTAGGGAAGACATGGATGATCCCGAAGTCTTCACAGATCAGTTCACCTTCCCGTCTGATGCAGCACGGGATAAGTTTTGGGCTGCAAATGCTGTTGGGGACCCATACAACCCAAGGATGTCAAAGGCCTCACGACTTAAAGACCCTCTGGTGCGAGTGATGCACCATGTGTTTAGCCACACTATATGCGGTCGCATGGACAGTCTTGGTAACTGTCCAACACCAGATTTGATTTTTCTTTACGCATTGGTGGAGAAGGCGCTCATCAACTTAGCGGCGCGAATGGCTGAATACTTTGTGAAGTGCTCAGGGAGGACTTCTAACAGTCAGATACATGGCGGTCAGTATGTGACCGAAATTGCGTACAACGAACACCTTATGACTGAGGAGATACTTCAGGGTCTCACTCTGATAACTGAGGGGGTTCATGTTGACATCAGGTCACTGAAGGCGATGGGGGTAATTGTTGAGACTGATCACGGGGATAGGTTGAGGGGGCTCAACAACGAGGTCTGGGACCCGTTGCCCCCACTCCCAGAAGAGGAAGAGGAAGAGGATGTAGAGATGCAGGAGCAGCAGCACGGACCGCACACACCACCGCACCACACACCGCCACACCAGCCGCAGCACCATGAGTACTACCAGCATCAGGATTGGCCTGAATTTTATCAGCAGTTCCAGCAGATGCATGTCACGCAGGAACAGCGTGGTACGTACATCGATCAGATTAGGACCAGCCAGGACCAGATCCGGGCTAGTCAGGATCAGCTCAGGGCCACGCAGGATCAGCTGAGACAGAGCCAGGAGAGCTTATACCAGGGGGTGAGTGCCGGATTTTCGTACCTATTCGGGGAGATGCACCATGCATATCCCGACTACTTCCAGCACCCTCCACAGTTCCCACCGTGGAACCCACCTGGTTATGGTGGTGCGGGCCCATCCTTCACGAGAGACGATGACGGTGACGACGAGTAGGAGTTGGTGGTGATGTTCGTTGGTGGTTTTTATTATTATTTTAGTACTTGTTATTTCGGGTGTTCTTTTTTAGTAGTATTTCAAACACCCTCGGATTGTATTGTATTTTCAAACACTTTACTTTCTGTTATGTCTTTGTTTGGACTAGTAGTATTTATATACATTATGGTTTATTTATATTTATTCTGTTACTGTTCTGTTTTGCTGTACCATATGACATACTTGCAGATTTTGGCTATCAAGTCTTTGACCGGAGCATATGACAGACGCAGCTTTGGAAGTCTCTATATTTCGGGTTTCGCATTGGGGACAATGCGAAGTTCAAGTGTGGGGAGGGGGTTAACTTTGTTAACTTTGTTTGTCCTTATTTTAAAAAAAAAATCATCAGAAAATCAGAAAAATCATTCAAAAATACCTGTATTTTGTATATATTTTAGTAAATAAACCGGTTGGTTGTGTCTTAGAAAGCTTCGGACTTGATAAAAACCCGACAAGCAAAATAAATTTTGAAAAAGAAAACCGGAAAGCGTGACAAACAAAGAAAGACTTACATGATAGTTTTCACACTTTTACCCATTCCATCCGTTTCGTGAGCATATTTGAGCCTATTGTTATATATTTGTTCATTTCGGATATAGGAGTGAGCCGGATGTTATGTGTAATTTAGAATTTGTCACTAGTATGCTTGTTAAAACCATGAACTTGTGAATTTGTGTAAAAGTGATAGAGGCACTTAGATTACCCCTTTGTTGTAAACCTTGTTCTTTGTGTTGTGCTTCCCGTTCACCTTATATTACCCTTTAGGATTAACCATGTCGAGCCTTCCCGTTTACCTTTGTTTACCCACATTATCGCCCACTTAGCCAAATTTAGCCTTTGTATGTTTTAAACCCTTTTTAGTGTTGAAACTCGGACAAAATAATCGTTTAACTAGCGTTTGTTTCAGTTTATTGTATAGTATGTTTTCTAAAAAAAAAAAACCACAGAAAATAAAACACCCTAAAATAGGGTGAAGTTGATGAAATCGAGCAATTTTGAACACTTAAATGTTAAAATTTCGTTGATAAGCTCGATTGCGCTTTAGTCGCCTTTTTAAGGCGTTTGTATGTATAGTTGTATTATTTTCTTGCTAGTTAAACGCTAAAACCGAGTTTTAACCATTTTCGCCACTTTATATGTCTACTTCCATACCCTTCGCCCAAGCCTAACGTTACAACCCGTAAAGACCTCTTGATTTACACTTATTTTCATGTTAGTTGGTGGAGACGAGATCTTATGACAAGCTTATGATATTGCATGTTTCATTGACGAGGCATTGAGTGTTTGCACATACACATTATATGTATGTTTCATAAATAAACCCGAGTGTGTGTGAACATTGTGAGTTGCGTGAAGATTAACATGTTGAGTCGATTAAATGTGAAGTCACGGCTTTTTGTTTGTCGCTTTATAATTGCATATGCTTGTTGGGTTTGAGTCTTTTGATGTTGTCTTTCGACAAACCGGCTAACCGTTTATAGTAGTTTTCAATAAAATAGTGTGTAAATTATCGTTCTTGTTTGTTTCCGTCTTTTATTGCTTTTTAGTTCAGCTTGCTTGAGGACAAGCAAGGTTCAAGTGTGGGGAGATTTGATATTCGCTAATTTACACATATTTTAGTCCCCCGTTTTACCCCTATTTTATGCGTTTTCGGCCGTAAAACCGTCATTCGGATACTTAATTATCTACATTTTTGTTTACAGGCCTAAAACAGCATACCAGACAAGATAATAGCGAAAACGAGGACTTTCTTGACAAAACGACAAAGCTGCGGACATTCTGTTAAGGATTCTGAACTGGGCCTGTGGAACGACCGTTCCACCTGATGCACGGTCGTGCATCTCCGACAAAGTTGATCAACTCGGTGATGAACGGTCAGTGCGACTGGGCGTTCTAGGAAAACAAGGCGGCTCGGTGAAGAACGGTCGTTCCATATGAAGAACGACCGTGCGTATCCGATGAACCAACAGAGTCTCGGTGATGAACGACCAAGGAACCAAGCGTGCAACTTAGACCTCGGTAAGGAACGCCCGTGCCATATGGAGAACGCCCGTGCATGTGCGAAGACCAGTCAACGATCTGTGACGTCATGCGGTATGGTGGACCACCACCAATAATGCTTAAAGTGCACGGTCGTGCGATCGGGAGAACGGCCGTGCGACACCGAAAAAGCATATAAACAGAACAGAACCATTCTATCCGTAATTCTGGACATTTTTGGGAGCTCTGCAGGCGATTTTGAGGCTCCGAAGGCTGCTTCTTTCACTCGGATTCTAGCCACATTGCCCGGTTTTGCTCATTTACTATCCAGATTCTCATTCTTATGCTTGTTTATGGTTTGGTTTCTCAAATCTTTCCATAATTTTGTTATGTTTCAAGCATTTAGACTGATTATTATGTATTAATGTAAGCCTTTGGGCAAAAACACAACAATCCCTTGCTTGATTATAACCATTAGTATGTTGGTCTATGTTTGTAATGAAACTTTGAAGTATTTTCTATGATTATCTTTGATGATTAGTTTGCAACCTTGTTATTGATATTGATTTCTTGATTATAAGTTGTTGATGCACGGAATGTCTGTTGACTGCGTCTACATGAAGTCTGAAGTCAAGATTGGTCTAAAGGGGTCAAAGTGTAAATATTGAGTGATATAGACTTAGGATCGCTTATTTGTCATTGATGTTTTGAGAACCGCTTTTGTGTCATTAGGTTTAGACTGGAACCGCTTTTAGGACATTAGAGTAGGATCGCTTATGTGACTGGTGCTGGATCGCTTATTGGACTGTCACATAAGCGACCCATGATCACTATAAATAGGGTGGAGCGGTTCTTCATTTATATAGTATATGTATGTGCTAAGGTGCCGAAACTCTGCTGAAATTTTATCAGAAAGCAATACAAACACAAGGAATTGAAAGGATTAGCTGTTGTTACTTTACTTACGTTGATTCCGCCTTCGTATGTAAAGATGAACTACTTCGACTGACTTTTCGGGTCATACAACGGTCCAACAAGTGGTATCAGAGCTCAGGACGAGGAGTTCATACTACGACAGCATAGATCTGCAGAAATCTCTCTTTTCTACTCACTTTCTCTCATACTTTTTCGGTTTTCAGTGGTTCCAACGGTCAAAATTGTCTGAAATTTAAGTATAACGTGTAAAACACACTATTAACAAATCCTAGAAAGAATTAGGTGTTAATTTGGATTAAAAATGGTTAAAACGGGTTAAAATCGGTCGATCGCTTTTTCGGACGTAGGATAGCTTTTCTGGATCAAACATACTTGGACCGCTCATACGATCACATTAGGACCGCTTTTTGGACAAATTTGCTCTCAGGATCGCTCGAACGGATATAGTAGAACCGCTCGAACGACCATAGTTGAACCGCTTATACGAACCTATTTGAACCGCTCGAACGGACGTACCTAAGACCGCTCGAACGGACAGTTTTGGAACCGCTCGAAAGATCATACTCTGGTTCGCTCGAAAGATCATACTCTGGTTCGCTCGAACGAACATACTCTCGGTCGCTTATTTGACATATTGTGGATCGTTCGAGAGGATTTTGTCATTATTGTCTGGTCCGCTTTTACGAACATATTTTGGACCGCGTTTCTGTCAAACTGTTTAGACAGGATCGCTTTTGTGAACTGATATTTTTCAAAACCAAAATTTTTCTAAGTGTTGTTTGATTTTGCAGGTACAATCAAAATGGATGATATTTTCTTAAATCCGTTCAGTGATATGTACGCATTCTCGGGTAGTACGGATAACAACGATACGTCATCAAGCAATAAAGATAAAAGTCCGCCGAAAGAAAGAAAGAAAGAAGCATGGGAGTCCGAGAGCGCATTCGGAACATTCAACAAACCCCCAAAGCTTATGGCTATAGAGGATTATAGTAGGTGGGCAACAAAGTTTGAAGATTGGATGATGGCATTTGCATTTCCAAGCTGGAAAAGCATGAAAAATGGCTATGCAAATGGCAAGAAGAATGGTGAAGCTTTGAGATCAACTGAAGAAATTGATGCTTTTGTGGCAGAACAAAAGTGTGTAGCATTGCTTTTCCAATCCGTCCGAGAAGACATCATTTCTTTGATCGATTACTCAAATGCACAAGATTTGTGGAATAAACTAAAAGCAAAATGTATAGGAAGCGAGGAAATTGTAAAGAATAAGAAGAAACTTCTTCGGAAAGAATTTGATATGTTTGGGGGTATGAAAAATGAATCAGTGGGTAAAATGATTGAACGGTTTGGTCATCTTAAGCTGGAACTTGTTCGACATGGGATCAATTATCCTGATGATGAGATAGTTGATAAATTGTTTGATTCACTACCTGATGAGATGGATTGGAGATATTATGCATTGATGTTAAAGAACACTATTGTTCCTGACAAATTGAAACCAGATTTGGTGATTGAGAAACTTGAAAGTCATGAGCTAGAGTTGAAGAAAACATACAAAGTTAATCACTCATCCTATCAGCAGAATCTGGATCTGTATTATCCGAAAAGCATGATGCCGAAAGCTACTTCTCCGAAAACTGCATTTTCTGCTGAGAATGTTTCTTCAACAAACAAAGAAAGTCAAAGCAGTTCAAGCAGCGGAAGCCACAGTGGTTATCACAGTGGATCTACGTCTTCTGCAAATCGTTCCGATGCGAAGTTTTCGTGCAACATTGCAATCGATTTGAAGAATGCACAGAACTTTGACGAAGAATCGGCCAAGCAACAGATGGTTTTTCTAGCGTCTGTTTTGGAGTCCTATGAAGGTTTGGTTGCCGGGAAGATTGGAAATACAAATCTGACCAAAGAAGACTACGATCAGATAGATCCCGAGGAAATGGAGCTTATTGACATTCGTTGGGCAATGGCAAGTGCTGTTCGACGTGCGCAACGTTTTATGGAAATTACCGGGAGGGAATCAATTGGTGGTCCGTCAACAAAGCTTGGGTTCGATAAGTCAAAAGTGACGTGTTTTAAGTGCAAACAAAAGGGCCATTTCAAGCGAGAATGTCGGAATGCATACGTTGATGAATCTGAAAATCCGTTTCGTGACGATTATTACAAGAAGGCAATCTACCATCAAAATAAATCGGAGCCGCCCAGACTAAAGCAGGCTGAAGAGCAAAGAGAAAAGTCAAGGGCTTTAGCTGTGATCTATGATGATGAGGGTTACGATTGGAGCAAAGAGGTTTTGCCGGAAGATGATGCCATTGGTTATGCTTTTATGGCAAGTCATGATGAACCGATTCCTTGGAAGGATGATCGTACAGAGGAACAGAAGTACCAATACAGGAAGTTGATTGCTGAAACAAAGATTATCAGACTTTCTGGTGTGTACTTGGAAGCAAGAAGAGCAAATCGTTGGGATCCAGACAGAGAGTGTTATCTTGATCGGTATGGCAATGTGGCGGTTGATGACAAAACACTAGATATTGAAGCCATCATTCAGGAATACAAAGAAGATGATGAATACTGGCAGCATAAGTGGTGGGGAACACCAACTTCGAAGATGATTGAGGAGGAGAAAGAAAAAGAGAGAAAAGAAAAAGAAGAGAGAGAGAAGAAAGAAAATGAAGAGACTGAGAGATCAAAGATGGTTGATACGGAGAATTCAGAGAAAATGGCTGACCAAGTGCTAGCTGCGAAAGCACTTGAGGTAGATTCTATTTCTGTTTCTGAGTCAAAAGAGAAGGTCAGTCAAAGTGTGTCAACATCCAGGTCAGGTAATAAAGTCGATGGAAATGTTGACTGCAAAAATTGCAACAAACAATGCAATTTTTGTAGTACAGTCACGTATTTGAATGATGAGAAATTGAAAAATCTGAAATCAAAAGTTAAAACTTTTGAAGATCAGATTCTCGATCGTGACACAGAGTTAAAAGTTTCAACTGAACGGTTTAATGAATTAACCACTAAATGTGACAAAATTACAACTGAAAATGAAAAGTTAATTCTGGAAAACCGTCAGATCTCTGAAAAATTTGAGAAACTTAAAAGTGTTGTGAAAGACAGTGATGATCGAAACGGAAAAACATTCAAAGAAAACGAACATCTAAGAGCTGTGTTGCAATTAAAAGAAAAATCAATTAATGAACAATTGGATGAGATTGCAAAATTAAAACTTCAGGTTAAAGAAATTGAGATTGAAAATGAAAGAATTCAGTTGAAATTAAACAGTTATAGCTCAGCTAGCTTTGTTTTGCAGCACATCGTTCCCAAACCCATAGGAAAAAACAAAGCTGGTGAGGACATGTTTTCTGATGGAACGGGTGTAGGGTTTCACAAAGTTCCACCGCCAATTTTAGACAACTACACGAAAAAGCAGTCTAGTTTGGTGGAAATTGAGGAAGAAAGTGATGTTACACTTCCTGAGAACATTGATGTCACGTTCACGACTTCCAATGAAGAGGGTGTCCAAAATGATGTGGTGAAAAGTGTGATAGACAAAGTGCTTAAACCAGATTGTGACACTTCTGAGGAGGATGGGTGTTTTCTAGATAAATACATTCCGAAGCAAAAGTCCAAAAACAACTTATATGATGAATCTGATCTTGTCATGTACAAGATGTCGGGATCGGATAAGTTGTTTTCGGATTCTGAGTTTCCATTAGAGAATGTTAATCTGAACAAATTGACAAATGTTTTCAAACTGGTCGAAGTCGAGTTGTCAGCAGTGAATAATCTGAGTCGAAAGAAAGAGAGGGTTTACAACAAGAAAGCTGTTTATCCACCACGTTTTTACAATAACAACAGAAACAATTGGTCGGGTGGTTATCAGGGGGGTAAACCATTTCATAAAAGAAATGTTTCAAACAAAAGGTATGTCGAAAAGAAAAAGTTTGTGAATAGTTCAAGTTCACTTGCTGATGAAGAAAAAGAAATTTTTACAAAATCAAACAAAGAATTTTTTGAGAAGAGAGCTTCACAGGCTCAGTCTGAAGGCACGAGTAGGGTAGTTGATACTCGTACTTGTTTTAGATGTGACCAGGTTGGTCATATTGCACGAAAGTGTACATATGTGAAGCCTAAAACTGAAGCTGTGAAGGTTCAACAAAAGAAAGTTGATGTGAAGGGTAAAACACCGATGTATGTTGAGAAGAAAGTTGTTGGGAAGAAAAACGTTAAAATTGACAACGTAAAAGCAAAAACTGAACCCGTAAATAAGTTGGTAACTCAAAATGATAAATTTGATAAAAGGGTTGCAGTAACTCAACAGGTGTGGAAACCAAAAATTGAATCAAAAGTTGAGAAGAAAGTTTCAAATTCTGAGAAGAAAAAGGCTGAAGAGCCAATTATTGTTGATTATGATGCAAATTTTCCGCCTCTCAAGGCTGAAAATTTCAAAATTCAAATTGCAAGAGTCAAGGTTGCACCTAAGGCTGATGAGGCCTGGGTGGACTCTATGTTTGACTAAAACAGTTTGAATTGCCGGAGCTTCCTGGATTGCGAAGCATGAATCGGCATCTTTCTTGAAGTTGTTTAAATGATGATTTGTTATGTGCAGGATCTTCCAAAACTTGTATCCAGGTGGATAATGGATAGTGGAGCTTCAAGGCATATGACAGGGAAGACCGCATTGCTATATGATGTGAATGACATTAATGGTGGTTATGTGGGTTTTGCGGGTAATCAAGGAGGCAGGATTATAGGTGAAGGAACATTATCAAATGGCATTATCACGTTTAAGAGAGTTAACTACATCGCTGAGCTGGAGAACAACCTGCTGAGTATCTCCCAGATCTGTGACAGGATGTATACTACTCATTTCACCGACAAAGAATGTTTGATCTTGAAACCGGGATTTGTGATACCTGAAGAGTGGATCATCATGAGGGCACCAAGAGTCAACGATCTGTACGTGTTGGACATGAGCGTTGCTACTACAACCACAGGTCAGGCTCATTGTTTTGTGTCCAGAGCAACGGAGAAGGAGTCAAGGTTATGGCACAGAAAGATGGGGCATATTCACCTAAGGAAAATGAATCACTTAGTGCATAACGACTTGGTCACCGGAGTGAATATTAAAGGTTTTCATCTGGAAGGGGAGTGCATAAGCTGTGTCAGAGGCAAACAGAAGAAAAAGTCACACCCTACAAAACAAGTCAATTCAGTTTCGAGACCTTTGGAAAGACTTCACATGGATTTGTTCGGTCCAGTGAATGTTAAGAGTATAACAGGAGATTCCTACTGTTTGGTTGTGACTGATGACTACTCCAGATTTTCGCGGGTCATGTTCTTGAAAACAAAAGACGAAACTTTTGATAGTTTGGTAGTTTTGTTTAAGAAAATTGAGAATCTGTACCAGAGACCAATTTGTAGAATTCGAAGTGATAATGGTACTGAATTCAAAAACAGTAAGATGGAGGAATACTGTGACGAAAGAGGTATACTGCATGAGTTTAGTGCTCCGTACACTCCTCAGCAAAATGGAGTTGCAGAACGCAAGAACCGGACGCTAATCGAGACAGCCAGAACGATGCTTGCAGATTCCAAATTACCTATTAATTTCTGGGGTGAAGCTGTTTCTGCTGCATGCTATACTCTCAACAGAGTTCTTACTGTGAAGAAATTCAACAAGACGTGTTTTGAGCTAATCAATAAACGCAAGCCAAATTTGAAGTATCTAGAACCGTTTGGGTCACCCTGTACGGTAATAGAGCCGAATGGCAAGATTGGTCCGAAGAACTTTGAAGGAATATTTGTTGGATATTCAGGTCCTACACGGCGTGTCTTTGTTCCAAGTGAAAAGCGTATTATTGAAGCAGCAAATGTTGAATGTCAGGGTTATACTATGCCGCCTTAGAATCCTGGAGATTCATGGCGTTTTAATTATGACAAACTTTGGGAATCGTTTGACATGAGAGAAGAATCAGAGGAAGAGGAAGATTTCTTTGATGAGCTGGATATTTTACGAGAATATGAATCGTCGCTCAGGTTTCCAGCAGAGTATTCTAGCAGACCTCGGGAGACTTCGAATGATGATGAAGCAGGTCCTAGTAACTCTGGTGAACATGATGATGAAGTTGCTCCTGGTAATCAGTCGGAGGTGAATGATGATCAAGAAGCTGAAAACATGCCAGTTTTTGACCATGGTGATTCAGATCTTGAGGGGGAGCAAATCCAGTTGTCAGGTCAAACAAACCAAGTTGGTGAACAAGATGCAGAGCAGAATGTTACTAATTTGGAGGGAAATGTAGAAGTTCCAAGCGAAGTGATGCCGCGAACTCTTTCTTATCATCCAGAGTAGTTGATAATAGGAGAATTGCAATCAGGCGTTCGGACGAGACGTCAAATTGACCAGGGCTTAACATGTTTTTATTCTACAGTAGCACCTTTACAAACTGAATTTTCATTAAGTTGTTTTATTTCGCAGGTCGAACCGCGGACTTACAAAGAGGCGCTTACTGAAGACTCTTGGGTCATAGCGATGCAAGAAGAATTAAGTCAGTTTGAGAAGTTAGGTGTGTGGAAGTTGGTTGATTTACCGGACGGTCAAAGAAAAATTAATACAAAATGGGTTTTCAAATGTAAGAGGGACGACAGAGGAGTGGTTGTAAGGAACAAAGCTCGACTCGTTGTTCAGGGCTTTAGTCAACAGGAGGGGATTGATTTTACCGAAGTGTATGCTCCTGTCGCACGACTAGAGGCTATCAGAATTTTCCTAGCATTTGCGTCTTGGAAGAATTTCAAAGTATTTCAGTTAGATGTTAAATCAGCGTTTCTTTATGGGAAGGTCAAAGAGGAGGTTTATGTTGGTCAGCCGCCGGGCTTTACTGACCCAATCCACAAGAACAAAGTTTATTTGCTGGACAAAGCGTTGTACGGTCTACATCAGGCGCCGAGAGCCTGGTACGAGACTTTGTCTCAACACCTACTCGCTAACCAGTTCATACGTGGAAAAGTGGATGCCACTCTCTTCACTAAAGTCGTTGATGGTCATCTTCTGATAGTACAAATTTATGTAGACGATATTATTTTTGGGTCGACGAATGAGAAATTATGCAAAGATTTCGAACAGGTGATGAAGCAGAAATTTGAAATGTCTTCAATGGGGGAGATGAAATTCTTTCTGGGATTACAAGTTGAACAACTTCCTGAAGGGATTTTCATTCATCAAACGAAGTACGTGCATGATATTCTGGAGAAATTTGGAATGTCAAGTTCTACTCCAGCTGCTACCCCACTTGCGACAAATCATGGTATTCACCCAGATCTCACCGGAGACAGGGTTGATGAGACACTTTATCGATCCATGATAGGTTCTTTGATGTACCTAACTGCTTCACGTCCTGACATCATGTACCCAACGTGCCTCGCAGCAAGATTTCAGTCTAACCCGAGAGAATTGCACATGATTATTGTGAAGAGGATTTTACGTTACTTGAAAGGCACACCCACATTGGGGTTGTGGTATCCTCGCAAAGGCGATTTTACACTCGAAGGGTTTTCCGATTCAGATTTCGGATGCTGCAAAGTTAATGCGAAATCAACAACTGCAGGATGCCAGTTTTTTGGTTCAAGATTGGTTACTTGGCAGTGTAAGAAACAAACATCTGTGGCGCTATCTACATGTGAAGCAGAGTATGTTTCTGCTAGCAGTTGCTGTTCTCAGATCCTGTGGATTCAGCAACAGATGCGCAACTACGGTTTGCAGTTTCTTAACACACCTCTATTTGTTGATAATGAGGCCGCGATTAATATAACTAAAAATCCAGTACATCACGCTAAAACTAAACATATTGAGATTCGTCATCACTTTATTCGCGATTGCTTCGAGAAAAAGTTGATACGAATTGAGAAAATCCACACTGACGAACAAAAAGCTGATTTGCATACCAAAGCTTTTGATAAAAATCGATTTCAATATTTGTTAAAACTTAATGGTATGAAATTGCTTTCGGTGTCGGATGGGGTTGTGAGCGTTGATGAGAGTACTGTTGCGGATGAAGATGAGAAACAATCTGCGATGGTTTGTCGATTTTTTACGTGTTTTGGTATTTAGGGGGAGATAGATAGTTGTACGTATTTTATTTTCAGAAAAATACAAAAACAGTAAAAAATGCAAAAATCCAAAAACATGATAAAATTGAAAAAGAGCTTGTGTATATAGGGAAAATGATAGTACATCAGCTAGACAATTACAGTATGCTAAAGATTTGGAAAGACATAATGAGTTAAACAGTCTCACTAATGATGTGTCGATAGGTTTTCGTACATTTAGTAGATTTATTCGGGATATAAACCTAAAATTTCAAACTGGTGAAATTCGTGGGGAACACTACTTGGATATATAGGTAACCCCTGAAATCTCGTTTGAA
This sequence comes from Helianthus annuus, assembly GCF_002127325.2. Classification (NCBI taxonomy): domain Eukaryota; kingdom Viridiplantae; phylum Streptophyta; class Magnoliopsida; order Asterales; family Asteraceae; genus Helianthus; species Helianthus annuus. Next base: position 68,056,793 of record NC_035439.2, on the reverse strand, counting down.
AGGTCTCGTATTCTGATATACTAGGTGGTTATACTCTATGATGTCTGGGGTATTATTCCGGGACTTCTGCTGAACGGTGGTTCTGACCTAGTCCCTGGCTAATACTTTAACCCGAAATGCTTGAAACATAGCATAAAGCCCTCAGCTGATTAGACGATAAAATGATAATCAGTTGTTGTAGCTAAAAGATTCTCTAAAGGGAACACATTGCAAAGTCGAAGCTGATATCTCTCTGCTGAACGGAAGTTCTGACCTGAGATCCCTCAGTTCTCGCATACCCTAATTTATGTACAGACATCATTGTAGTATCTTTGCCTGTAAGACTGAATATTGAGATTCTGGATACGGGAGTATATTCAAGAGGTGGGACACATGAATCGATCTATGTTCTTAAAACACTTAAACAGTATCCTGAATAGATTGAAGTTTGTATGAAAATTTAAGATGGATCAGTATATCGACAATCGAGGTGATTTGTTTAAATCTGAGTATGTAATATAGCTTAACGGTACTTGTAATCTGTCTGAAAAGCTGATATGATTCCCTGACACGCTCGCCAAAAACAAATTTGTATATAGTTTATTTTCTACAATTTAGTTTTCTATTATTTCATTTCTTAGTTTAGATCTTCCTAAAATCCAAAAAGATTTTATTTCTGCTTTATTTTAGACAAACCAGAGTGGAAAGTTGATTGTCGGATTCTAGCAAAATGAAGCAGATGCAGGAGATTATGAGCTGAAGATCGAGGAGAGCTTACATTGTTGGAAAATGTTTGTTTTCAAAACTATAAACAAGTTCATTAAGTTGATGCTTGTTATTTTTCAGAAAATTGGAAAATTGTTTCACTAAATCAGTTTGTTTCGTCAAAAGATCAACCAGGGTCATTAAGTTGAACTTGGTAGATTAATCAAGTATTCAGGGTCATTAATTTGAACTTGAAAACTTGAGTGGATTTCTAAAACTGATTGTATTAGTGTTTATTGTTTGGAAAGTTAGACTATAATGTTATTGGTTGAGAAACAGGTTTGGACGATAATTCCCAACGGAAGCAAATTGCAAAAGCTTGAACCAGATATCTCAAGATTCCAGCATAATGAGAGGGGGAGTCAGTGAGAGGGAGAGTCTGGATCAAGAGCTAATGGGAAGCTTGTAGATAAAGCTAGAAATCAGTCCGGGAACCTGAGAAGAATGCTTAAAGATAGACAGAGTTGGTGAAAAGACAAAGACTAAAGACTACGGATCTGAAGATGCTAAAAAGACTACGTCAACATCCAAGGGGGAGTCTGTTGATGCACGGAATGTCTGTTGACTGCGTCTACATGAAGTCTGAAGTCAAGATTGGTCTAAAGGGGTCAAAGTGTAAATATTGAGTGATATAGACTTAGGATCGCTTATTTGTCATTGATGTTTTGAGAACCGCTTTTGTGTCATTAGGTTTAGACTGGAACCGCTTTTAGGACATTAGAGTAGGATCGCTTATGTGACTGGTGCTGGATCGCTTATTGGACTGTCACATAAGCGACCCATGATCACTATAAATAGGGTGGAGCGGTTCTTCATTTATATAGTATATGTATGTGCTAAGGTGCCGAAACTCTGCTGAAATTTTATCAGAAAGCAATACAAACACAAGGAATTGAAAGGATTAGCTGTTGTTACTTTACTTACGTTGATTCCGCCTTCGTATGTAAAGATGAACTACTTCGACTGACTTTTCGGGTCATACAACAGTCCAACATAAGTAATTGTGTTGGATGATTGGTGCTTGGTTAGGTAAGATAGTTGAAAAATGAAGCTTATTTAATCATGTATTAGTAAACTTTAAACTTTGTTAACTAGCTTAACTTGGTTAAAATGTGGGCACCATGATACTCTAACGGGTTAGTGGTTTAATAAAATGTAATTATTGTTAATCAAGAAAGCTTGCCTTCACGGAAGGACTCTAACGGGTTAGATGGTGTTGTTACGAATTCTTGCCATGATTTGTTAGCTTAGTTAGTAGTTTCGGGCAAAATTGCTATCTTGGTGAATTTATGTGCAAGATTTGTAAAATGAACTCGGTTGTGATTTAATCTAGTTTATGCTTGTCTCGGTGGTTGCATTGTGTTTATCGGTGTTGCTTTCCTTGATTAAGTGAGGTTAGAAAACTCCTAACGGATGACTAACTTATTTTTAGGAGATTTTTGTAGACATTTATCAATTGCACGTTAAAGAACAATTTTAGGTGGTTAAAGTGTGTTTATCGTTTTAACTTTCCGAATGATTGTCATGTTAGGATTCCCGAAAGGGATACTAATTGTCTCGAAATGGAAAATTGACCGAATGCTTCTAGTGCCAAAACCGACTTAGTTGACATGCTTTGGTTGTGTATTAAGCAAGGCTATTTATATATAATTTACTATGTTTTATAAGTATTTATTTATGCTTACTTTAGATTAATTAAAGCCAAAACAAATTATGTTTTTACCGGTAATTTAGTGGCAAAGGTCTAGTATTATTTCTCCGCCCATTTCCGTGGATCGATACTTGGTTCTTACCGATACTTTACTACATATATGACGGGGTATACTTGCCTCTTTCGTGTGTGTTTTGATGTAAAAGTAATAATCACTTTTATAAATTTAAAACCAATTCGTGTGTAATTTCATTGTAAAAATATGTATAGTCGCGCACGTACCAAAAGACTTCACATGGATTTGTTTGGTCCAGTGAATGTCAAGAGTATAACAGGAGATTCCTATTGTCTGGTCGTGACTGATGACTACTCCAGATTTTCGTGGGTTATGTTTTTGAAATCGAAAGACGAAACCTTTGATAGTTTGATGGTATTGTTTAAGAAAATTGAGAATCTGTACCAGAGACCGATTTGTAGAATTCGGAGTGACAATGGTACTGAGTTCAAAAACAGTAAGATGGAAGAATACTGTGATGAAAGAGGTATACTGCATGAGTTTAGTGCTCCGTACGCTCCGCAGCAGAATGGAGTTGCAGAATGCAAAAACCGGAGGCTAATCAAGACAGCCAGAACGATGCTTGCAGATTCTAAGTTACCAATTAATTTCTGGGCTGAAGCTGTTTCTGCTGCATGTTATACTCTCAACAGAGTTCTTACTGTAAAGAAGTTCAACAAGACGTGTTTTGAGCTAATCAATAAACGCAAGCCGAATTTGAAGTATCTAGAACCGTTTGGGTCACCCTGTACGGTGATAGAGCTAATGGCAAGTTTGGTTCAAAGAGCTTTGAAGGAATATTTGTTGGATATTCAGGTCCTACTCGACGTGTCTTTGTTCCAAGTGAAAAGCGTATTATTGAAGCTGCGAATGTTGAATGTCAGGGTTACACTATGCCGCCACAGAATCCTGGTGATTCATGGCGTTATCATTATGACAAACGTTGGGATTCGTTTGACAAGAAAGAAGAATCAGAGGAAGAAGAAGATTTCTTTGATGAGCTGGATATTTTGCGAGAGTATGAGTCGCAGCTCAGGTTTCCGGCAGAGTATTCTAAAAGACCTCGGGAAACTTTAAATGACAATGAAGCAGGTCCTAGTAATGCTGGTGAACATGATGATGAAGTTGCTCCTGGTAATCAGTCGGAGGTGAATGATGATCAAGAAGCTGAAAATATGCCAGTTTTTTACCATGGTGATTCAGACCTTGAGGGGGAGCAGATCCAGTTATCAAGTCAAACAAACCAAGTTGGTGAACAAGATGCAGAGCAGAATGTTACTAATCTGGAGGGAAATGTAGAAGTTCCAAGCGAAGTGATGCCGCGAATTCTTTCTTATCATCCAGAGGAGTTAATTATAGGAGAATTGCAATCAGGCGTTCGGACGAGATGTCAAATTGACCAGGGCTTAACATGTTTTTATTCTACAGTAGCACCTTTACAAACTGAATTCTCATTAAGTTGCTTTATTTCGCAGGTCGAACCGAGAACTTACAAAGAGGCACTTACTGAAGACTCTTGGGTCATAGCCATGCAAGAGGAGTTAGGACAGTTTGAGAAGTTAGGTGTATGGAAGTTAGTGGATTTGCCGGAGGGTCAATGAAAAATTAATACAAAATGGGTTTTCAAATGTAAAAGGGACGATAGAGGAGTGGTTGTAAGAAACAAAGCTCGACTCGTTGTTCAGGGCTTTAGTCAACAGGAGGGGATTGATTTTACCGAAGTCTATGCTCCTGTCGCACGACTAGAGGCTATCAGAATTTTCCTAGCATTTGCCTCCTGGAAAAATTTCAAAGTATATCAGTTGGATGTAAAGTCAGCGTTTCTTTATGGGAAGGTCAAAGAGGAGGTTTATGTTGGTCAGCCGCCGGGCTTTACTGACCCAATCCACAAGAACAAAGTTTATCTGCTGGACAAAGCGTTGTATGGTCTACATCAGGCACCGAGAGCCTGGTACGAGACTTTGTCTCAACATCTACTCGCTAACCAGTTCATACGTGGAAAAGTGGATGCCACTCTCTTCACTAAAGTCGTTGATGGTCATCTTCTGATAGTACAAATTTATGTTAGATGATATTATTTTTGGGTCAACAAATGAGAAATTATGCAAAGATTTCGAACAGGTGATGAAGCAGAAATTCGAAATGTCATCAATGGGGGAGATGAAATTCTTTCTGGGTTTACAAGTTGAACAACTTCCTGAGGGAATTTTCATTCATCAAACGAAGTACGTGCATGATATTCTGGAGAAATTTGGAATGTCAAGTTCTACTCCAGCTGCTACCCCACTTGCGACTAATCATGGGATTCACCCAGATCTCACCGGAGACAGGGTTGATGAGACACTTTATCGATCCATGATAGGTTCTTTGATGTACCTAACTGCTTCACGTCCTGACATCATGTACCCAACGTGCCTCGCAGCAAGATATCAATCTAACCCGAGAGCATCGCATATGATCATTGTCAAGAGGATTTTACGATACTTGAAAGGCACACCCACATTGGGGTTGTGGTATCCTCGCAAAGGCGATTTTATGCTTGAAGGGTATTCCGATTCGGATTTCGGATGCTGCAAAGTTAACACGAAATCAACGACAGCAGGATGCCAGTTCTTTGGTTCCAGATTGGTTACCTGGCAGTGTAAGAAACAAACGTCTGTGGCGCTATCTACATGTGAAGCGGAGTATGTTTCTGCTAGCAGTTGCTGCTCTCAGATCTTGTGGATACAGAAACAGATGCGCGACTATGGTTTGCAGTTTCTTAACACACCTTTGTTTGTTGATAATGAGGCCGCAATTAATATAACTAAAAATCCAGTACATCACGCTAAAACTAAACATATTGAGATTCGTCATCACTTTATTCGCGATTGCTTCGAGAAAAAGTTGATACGAATTGAGAAAATCCACACTGACGAACAAAAAGCTGATTTACATACCAAAGCTTTTGATAAAAATCGGTTTCAATATTTGTTAAAACTCAATGGTATGAAATTGCTTTCGGTGTCGGATGGGGTTGTGAGCGTTGATGAGAGTACTGTTGCGGATGAAGATGAGAAACAATCTGCGATGGTTTGTCGGTTTTTTACGTGTTTTGGTATTTAGGGGGAGATAGATAGTTGTACATAGTTTATTTTGAGAAAAATACAAAAACAGTAAAAAATGCAAAAATCCAAAAATATGATAAAATTGAAAAAGAGCTTGTGTATATAGGGAAAATGATAGTACATCAGCTAGACAATTACAGTATGCTAAAGATTTGGAAAGATAAAATGAGTTAAACAGTCTCACTAACGATGTGTCGATAGGTTTTCGTACATTTAGTAGATTTATTCGGGATATAAACCTAAAATTTCAAACTGGTGAAATTCGTGGGGAACACTACTTGGATATATAGGTAACCCCTGAAATCTCGTTTGAAAGGTCTCGTATTCTGATATACTAGGCGTTTATACTCTATGATGTCTGGGGTATTATTCCGGGACTTCTGCTGAACGGTGGTTCTGACCTAGTCCCTGGCTAATACTTTAACCCGAAATGCTTGAAACATAGCATAAAGCCCTCAGCTGATTAGACGATAAAATGATAATCAGTTGTTGTAGCTAAAAGATTCTCTAAAGGGAACACAGTGCAAAGTCGAAGCTGATATCTCTCTGCTGAACGGAAGTTCTGACCTGAGATCCCTCAGTTCTCGCATTTAACCCCTAATTTATGTACAGACATCATTGTAGTGTTCTTGCCTGTAAGACTGAATATTGAGATCCTGGATACGGGAGTATATTCAAGAGGTGGGACACATGAATTGAGCTAAGTTCCTAAAACATCTAAATCGTATCCTGAATAGACTGAAAATTGTGTGAAAATTTAAGAGGACAACTATATCGTCAATCGAGGTGAATCGTTTAGAACTTAAAATGATTAAAGCTTAACGGTGCTAGTGATTTGTCTCAAGAGCTGATATGATTCCCTGACACGCTCACCAAAAATAAGTTGTAAATAGTTTACTTTCCGCAATTTAAGTTTTTTGTTATTTCATCTCTTAGTTTAGATCATTTTAAAATCCAAAAAGATTTTATTTCTGCTTTATTTTAGACAAACCAGAGTGGAAAGTTGATTGTCGGATTCTAGCAAGATGAAGCAGATGCAGGAGATTCTGAGCTGAAGATTGAGGAGAGCTTACATTGTTGGAAATGTGTTTGTTTTCAAAGTCAAAACAAGTTCATTAAGTTGATACTTGTTATTTTTAGAAAAAGTTGAAAATGATTTTACTAAAAATCAGTTTGATTCGTCAACAGATCAACCAGGGTCATTAAATTGAACTTGGTAGATTAATCAAGTATTCAGGGTCATTAACTTGAACTTGAAAACTTGAGTGGATTTCTAAAGCTGATTGAATTAGTGTTTATTGCTAGAAAAAGAATAGATTGAAATGTTATTGGTTGAGTAACAGGTTTGGACATTATTTCCCAACGGAGGCAAATTGTCAAAGTTTGAGTCAGATACCTTAGATCCCAGCAAACTGAGAGGGGGAGTCTGTGAAAGGGGGAGTCTGGATCAACTGCTATTGGGAAGCTGAAGTTAGAGCAAGGTGTTAATGCTGAAACCTGTGAAGAATGCTTGTGAAGATAGACAGAGTTGGTGAAAAGACTAAGACTAAAGACTACGGATCTGAAGATGCTAAAAGACTACGTCAACATCCAAGGGGGAGTCTGTTGATGCACGGAATGTCTGTTGACTGCGTCTACAAAAAAATCCAAAGTCAAGATTGGTCAATAGGGGGTCAAAGTGTAAATATTGTGTAAAATAGAGTTAGGATCGCTTATTAGTCAATATATCATCTTGGACCGCTTTTATGTCAATTTTCTGGATCGCTCATATGTCAAGTGATCTGGATCGCTCATTAGGCATGACATATGAGCGACCCAGGATATCTATAAATAGGTTAGAGCGGTTCATCATTTGTAACGGTGTATGTGTGTGCTTGGAAGCCGAAACTCTGTCAAAATTTCATCAGAAAGCAATAAAAAGATAGGAATTGAAAGGATATGCTGTTGTAACTTCATATATGTTGATTCCGCCTTCATACATGAAGATGAGCTACTCTGACTGACTTTTCGGGTCAAAGAACGGTCCAACAGACCAAGCCTATTCTGTGACCATTGTTGTATCAGGAATAACCTTCCGAGGTTATACCTTATGGTCACTTCGTTTGAGTAGTTGTATGATAGGTAGTTTATATGCCTTAGGTAAATGACTAAAATGTCCTTTTTACGCATAAATTCATTTTAAGCATATGTAACCTAAATGTTTACATCTAAATTGATTAGGTAACATTATTAGACATGTTAAGGCATATAATACTTATCATAGGACTAGTTAGGCGGTCCGAACGCGTTTTACGCGAACGGCGCGTTAAAGTAGCGTAAGTTACCTAAACGGTTCGTAATGGGTCGTAAGCACTTAGGTAACGTTTCGATTTAGTATGTAGGCTTTGTTAAACCATATTACATGAGTCCCCATACTCATTTTGTTTACGAAACCTCATTCTATCCGATCTTCCGATTTGGGTCCGGTTTATTTACATAGTTACCTATATTAGGTGTCGTTTGATTCCGTGATCCCTCTAGCTTTGCTTGGTTGTTATTCAAGACTTCTAAGCAATCTCAAGTGAGTACATAGTCCCCTCTTTTACAGTTTTCAAATATTTTGGGGTGAAACATGTGTGCTTAATTGTTATTTTCATGATTTCAAAGTATAAATTGATTATACATGCTAGTACATATCTTTTGACAAATTTTCAAAGATTATAAAATTAATTGTTGGGTTGTACTTATTTTATACATTCACCAAACCGATTGGTAGTACGATATAGCGCTATAGGACTAGACACCCCATTCCTGTTATATGGAATGCCAGAAACCAAATTTTATCCAAATAGGAATTGCCTTTGTGGTATTCCTATAGTCTCTAAGGTATAGTTTGATACACTAAGGTTTGAATGAATTCTAAATCACATTTTCTTTTGTATATTTTGATATACTTCCAAAGTATAGTTTGATATGCTCTCATATGTGATATTATTTACGAAAGTATAATTTGATATACTATGTACAAATCCAACATATATTTTGTTATTTACTAAAACATAGTTGATATGTTATTTACAAAACCAAAGCATAGTTTTGATATGTTATTTACAAAACCAAAGTATACTTATGATATACTACCGAAAACTATTATTTTAACAACTAAAGTATATTGATATACTATCTGTTTAACTGTTTTGAAACTAAAATATATTTTAATATATTACTTATCCGACTTTCTTAAAACCAAAGTATATTTTTATATACTACAAACCTTTTTATCAAAACATTGTTTTACAAACAACATATTTTATACAAACTCATTTTTACTTGGTATTCATTTCATTATGCATTATTCTTTTATATCATCTGATTTCTTATCACTTTTTGTATGAAATATAAAAGAAAATATTTTAAGGTTCATGACTACTTTTTTAAACATTGTATTTAAACTTACAAGTCATGAATACTGTTTAAATAAAACCTATGTATCTCACAGACATTTTTATGCTGACGTACCTATTTTTACATATGTTTCAGGTGCTGTTATGTGATGATTGTTGATGCATGCTATACATAGGATGGACTCGTGCCTTAGCGACTTTAAAACTTGAAAGATAATATTTGTACTTATCTGATTTGTAATAAAACAATGAGTTCAATAATTCAATAAAACGAAACTATTTAATCCATGGTTGTGAAACAATGATTCTGTTACGACACTCCCCGACGTTTCCGCCACGATTTGTTGTCTTACGTGGTCGGGGTGTGACAATAAATTGATGCTAAAAGGATTCGGTCTCGATCACATTGAATCATTGTATCACAACATTCTAAATCCTAATGGTGATTCGGGACAACGCCACGAAGGGTAATACAATAAGCACACTTATATACAGGAAATACCAGCGGTGTATCCACCATATGCTTATTGTATTATCTAGTTTTGTTATCTAAATCACCAACAATCTACACATGAACCATAACCATCGTGTCGTAAAGTACTTCTTAAAAATCTCACTATGAAGATAGGAAAATCTAAGATTGTACATCAAATATCCTATAAGAATCTAACTATGAAGATAGGTAGATCTTTTAAGGATTTGGATAAACATCGTATTTGCATAATCGGAATAATACACATAAAAGCACTTAGTAAACACATATATGCCATACATTTGGAAACCAAATCGGTTACACATATGAATCACCCCAAAAACATTTGAAAATGGTAAAAGAGGGGAACTATGTACTCGCCTTGGATTGCAAGGTATCCTCGATCTAAAAGAACTAACAATGCTCGGGAAAACCAAGGAAATAGTAATCGGATCGCTAGTTAATAAATCGACACCTAAATCGGAATGGGTAGAATGAGGTCTTGTAAACCAAATGAGTATTGGAACTCATGTGATACGGTTTAACAAAGCCTACATTCTAAATCGGAACCTATCCTAAGTGCTTACGACCCGTTAGCACCCATTAAGGTAGCTTACGCTACTTTAACGCGTCGTTCGCGCGAATGCGCGTTTGAGACGCCTAACTAGTCCTATGACAAGTATTATATGCCCTAATATGTTTAAATATGTTGCATAATCAGTTTAAGTGACAAAAGTTAAGTTACATATGCTTAAATACAAATTATGCATAAAAAGGGCATTTTGGTCATTTACCTAAGGCATATAAACTATCTATCATCCAACTAATTAAACTAAGTGACCATAAGGTATAACCTCGGAAGGTTATTCCCTATACAACTGTGGTCACCAAATTTGCTTGGTCGGATCCTAACGATCGACCAAACGGGTCAGGTTCGAAAGTCTAAGCGGTTGTCAAGAGCGCTTGACTTACGATCCTAAACAAGCACTAGACTAAAAGTGACGAGTTAAACATGTTAAAACATGTTTAACTAAGTTAGAAAACAGGTTTGATATCAAAACAAAGTGTTTTGATACCCTAAAATAGCTTCGTCGCAAAATACGCATAAACACGTATTTTAACCGAAGCTTTGACTCATCACTTCGACTAATCGATGTGGTAATCAATAGGTATACTCACAAGGGACTATAACCATCGTGATTACGCTCACGTTGCAAAGCTCGATTGAACTTTGACTTGACCAAATCGTGGTCAAAGCAGAAAGTCAAACACTGTTTGACTTTCACGCTTGAAAAGCATAAAAAGCATGAAAGAAGCTTACAAAAGGTCCAAGCTAAGAAGAAACAAAGAAAACTTGAAGAATGGAGCCTTCAACCAAGAAGGGATAGCCCCAATCAGATTCAAGAGCAGAATTGAGATGAAATGAGCAATGAAGAATGAAAAACCCAAGCCTATTTATAGATTTCTTGGATGAACAAGATCATTACAAGTGTTTTTGAAACTCAATCTTGGCTATATACATGTAGAACATGGTTTCAAATACAATGGGAGCTTAAAACCAGTCCATAGTATCCAAAATCTATGGTAAAAATCAAAGGAACCAGCTACTGAATGCTAAAAACCATTTTCTGCTCAGATCAGTCTCTGGCGCCCCGCGAGAGACCTGTCGCGCCCCGTCAGAGACCAAAATGGCAGAATGTCAGAAATGGTCCCTGCATTCAATAAACTCAGTTTTGATGTTTTTAAGCCCCGTTAACCCTATTTCAAGGCTCTATAATGAAGTTAAAGTATAGGGAACATGAAATATACTTTAAAATATCTCGGATGTCTATTTGTTTGGTCGTACGATTGCGTTATTCGGTTAATTACGACGAAAACTCGAACAGACGCGAAAACGATCCAAATTACGCGACGAATGGTATTTTTGCATTCCAATCACTAAAATAAAATATTTTAATGATTACAAAAATTTTTTGATGTCTGGATATGTTCAGAACGTAAGATATGCGCGAAAATGCAAACTTATGCACTTTTTGACGCTTTTAGTCCCTATTGATCAAATAAGCGTATTTTCGCATATCGAACCCCTCAAAGCCTATTTCTAAGCTATGTAAAGGATATTTAGGGTATTTTTAGCTTATGATCAAGTTCCGTAATGTTCGTTGCCATACGAATCGGTATACTTTCGCAGTTTGACATAAATAGTCCCTGCGATCGAATAAACTTGTTTTTGACACACCAAAGCCTTCAAAACTTATTTGTAAGTTATATAAAAGTTATTTAAGGTATGTTAAGCCTATGTCACTGTTACGGAGTGTTTGTCGCATTAAACTGATTACGTTTACTTAGCAGTTTGCGTATAACTTTCCAGAAAGCGATTTAAAGCTTGAAATCGAACTAGAATCAAAACGTGAAATTGTCAAACGCAAGTAAACAAATTTTGAGACCAAAACACATTGTTTATTTGATAAAAGATATTGTTCTACATTGTACGGTGTTTACAGAGCACAAGTGTCACACGGTCCGTATACGATACCCAAATATTATAAAATCAAATGCTTACGATCTGTAAGCACATAAGGCTTACGGTCCGTAAGTTTTACTCAAAGGCCACAAACTTGGCATGTTAACACTTTTAGTCCTCCACATTCAAACTTCCACATCTTTACAATATTAGTCTCTCTCGTCCAAATTATTAGCTATATTTGAGAGTGGACATGTGTCATCAAATAATTCAACGCAAATTTACGAGGTGTTACATCCTCACCCCCTTAAAAGAAATCTCGACCTTGAGATTTTAGTCAAGAAGATGGGGGCACTTTTGTCGCATAGTGGACTCAACCTCCCATGTATATTCGGGACCATGATGGGCATCCTAGTTAACCTTCATAATAGGTATAAATTTCCTTCGGTGTTTTTTAACATGTAGATCCTCGATCAAAATCGGTTTCTCAGCTAACCTCAGGTACTACGCACTTTAATTCCGAATCTAAATCCTCCATTCACCTCCAACAACTCACGCCTTCGTTTACCCCTGTAAGGTAACCTTGGCGTTCCTGTGCTTCATCAACACTCAACTCTTCGCTCGCGGGATTTACTAAGAAGATTAGCAAAACCATGAGTATACTCGGACACCCTTTTTACTTTACACACTTTGGGTGCAATATGTTTACCTATTAACCTACATAATTACACTTAGACTTTATTACAAATGCATAAACAATCCAATATATGCATGCTAAATTCGTTATACTTGATTCGTTTATCTGGATGATTCTTTTGTGTGATAAACATGTCATTAACTTCGTACGAGCCTCCATTTAACATGTATAGCGCTATAGGAGTAATGCTTCGGCCGTAGACTTATGGTCATGTTAAAATCAATACTTGCGGTAATCAGAGGATTGACTTGTATATTCGCATGCCAGTTTATACATTAATCTTGATAACTAAGTTTGCCATGTGGACTCATTTAAATTCTTTTTTATACTTAGGCTATGTATCAAATGTAACATCCGTCAAAATCGGACCTCCGAAATCCGACCCGGATTGTAAAACCGGACCCTCTTCAATTAAAAAAGAAGAAGAAGAAATTTTACTAAATTTTATAATTTTGATTATTTAATTAATCGTCACGTGTTGCATAGGATTAAAACTGGAATAAAAGTGGAGGTTTATAAGCGAAACCTAGTTAGATCGGTTTAAAATAATATCGGAGTTAATTAACTACATTAAAAATGGTAGTTAAAACAAGTTTTAAACTTAAAAGGGGTGAAAATTGTCAAAATATCAAAGTTACAAGGTTAGGGGGTTGTTTTGTAATTAATGGAAACTATAAAATAAGCAAATCAACTAACTAGGTTAGTCAACTCGGTTAACTTAGTTAGTGATTTTCTATAATAGGTTAACTAGGTTAGTTAGTTCTATATAAGAAATATATTAACTAAGCTATTATATAAGTTAGACCAGTTAGTGCCTTTTACAAACTGCAGGGACTGAAGCAGTCAATAGCTAAAAGTGTTTTTAGAAGAAAAAAAAAAGAGAAGAAACGAAGGGGACGGGAATCGAACCCCCTTGCTTAACATTAACGCTGCCAACCACTCTACCACATTGCATTTTGTGTATGGAACTCATGCTGCATAGTAATTAAACAGAATCTCATAGCCTAAAACCCATCATCTTCCTCCTTTGTTGACCTGAAACGCGAAAGCACGTAAAAATAGAAACCAAAACGTTTTGAACGTCAATTTTAATGACCAATTAAGTCTAATAATCATCCTTAACAATGTATAACTTCGAGTTAATGTTTTTCCTGACCTTTAATCGTCCCATATTCATCTGAATCAAATCAACCATTATCACCATGAAAGCTTTTGTTCAACATGTGGGTTTTCAATAAAATCGTGGAATTGGCTTCTAAAACTTTTACCATTTGTTCTCTTGATCAAAACATGCAAAACCCCACTGAAATTTCTCCATTTCATTATTTCTACATCGCGAATTTAATCGAAGAACGAATCTTGGGCTTGTAACTTGTGCAGACGATATCTCCTTCAATTCTCACCCTTTTCAGGTAATTCCAAAGCCTATTGTCACACCCCGACCACGTAAAACAACAAAACATGGCGGAAACGTCAAGGAGTGTTGTAACAGAAACATTGTTTCACAACCATGGATTAAACAGTTTTGTTTTATTGCATTATTGAACTAAATGTTTTGATACAAATTAGATAAATACAACTATTTTCTTTCAAGTTTTAAAGTCGCTAAGGCCTTGTCCATTCCTATGTGAGAGTACACCAATATCATCATCAAGCATCATCAACTATTGTACCTGAAACACATGTGAAAATAGGTACGTCAGCATAAAAATGCCGGCGAGTACATAGGTTTTGTATGAGTTTCAGATTCATAGCTCGTTTTACATGTTGCAATACTTATTTAAAAACCTTGTTTTGAAAAGTATAGTATTGCGACACAATTAACCAACTCAAATCAAATTGGTTACAGTTTATAAAATCTCGTAGCCATGATTCTTAACTCCAAAACATTTGTTTAATTAAATCCAGATTGTAAATCGTTTTTGGAATAAAAATTCGAATAGTATATATACATCATTGGAAAAACCTTGTAATATATCTTTGTTTCAATAACCTTGCCCAAGTGATCTAGTTAACGCAACAACATATAATTTATTAAAAGCACTTATATATAGAAAGTACCAGCGGCGTATCCACCATGCTTTTAACACATTACACCCGCCCCGTTACCTAATCACTTCCCTAACCCAACGGTTCAAACAAATTTCAAACGGTTCATGTCATTCAGCGGTTACAAACGGTTCACATAGTCAAGTAGTCACAAACGGTTCACATAATCAAACGGTTACAAACGGTTCACATAGTCAAGTAGTCACAAACTGTTCACGTAATCAAACGGTTACAAACGGTTCACATAATCAAACGGTTACAACGGTTCACATAGTCAAACGGTTACAACGGTTCAAAATGTAAAACAATGTGTCCATATGCTGGATGAGCATATGCGACAAAATGTAATATACGAAAATCAATATGCTAGCATGTTAAGTGAACATACATAGCAGAACATAACAAAATCATGTACTAATAGTGTACTATTGAACATAGTAAGTATATGATATAAAAACATGGGAAACATGAAAATATCAAGTAAGCACATGTGTTCCACCCCAAAACAGTTTGAAAACAGTAAAAGAGGGGACTATGTACTCACTTGAGGGTGCTTAGAAGTCTTGGACAACAACCAAGCAAAGCTAGAGGGATCACGGAATCAAACGGCACCCTATATAGGTAACTATCTAAATAACCGGATCTAAATCAGGAGATCAGATAGAATGAGGTCTTGTAAACCAAATGAGTGTTGGAACTCATGTGACATGGTTTAACAAAGCCTACATCCTAAAAGGAAACCAAACCTAAGTGCTTTCGACCCGGTATGACCCGTTTAGGTAGCTTACGCTACTTTAACGCGTCGTTCGCGTAAAACGCGTTCGAGACGTCTAACTAGTCCTATGACAAGTATTATATGCCTAAACATGTTTAATTATGTTGCATAATCAGTTAGGTGACAAATGTTTAGGTTACATATGCTTAAAATCCAATTATGCATGAAAAGGGCATTTTGGTCATTTACCTAAGGCATATAATCTACCTATCATACAACTACTTAACCTAGGTGATCATAAGGTATAACCTCGGAAGGTTATTCCCTATACAACTATGGTCACTAAACATGCTTGGTCGGATCCTAATGATCGACCAAACGGGTCGAGTTCGAAAGTCTAAGCGGTGGCTTAGACTGCTCGACTTACGACTCTAAACAAGCACTAAACTAAAAGTGACGAGCTAAGCATGTTAAAACATGCCTAACTAAGTTAGAAAACGGGTTTTGATATCAAAACAAAGTGTTTCGATACCAAGAGTAGTTTGGTTGCAAAATACGCTTAATGCCATTTTGACCGAAACTACGACTCGTCACTACGCCTAGTCAACGTGGTAATCAGTAGGTATAGTCACTAAGGACTATAACCATCGTGATTACGCTCACGTTGCGAAGTTCAAACGAACTTCTCGCTGACCATCTCGTGGTCAAAGCTGAAAGTCAAACAAAGTTTGACTTTCGAGCTAGGAAAGCAATAAAAGAACGAAAGAGTACTTACAAAGGGTCCAAATAGATTTGGTTCCAAGTATTCTCAGGTAGGTAGTGAAATATCACAACCACTTAGAGAAATCTCAGACCAAATGCAAGGAAAAAGGAATGAAAGCATGGCCTATATATAGTTTTCGCAAAACCGTTAGGATCATTTCTTGGAGAAGAGGGCATGATCCAAGCCATACAAGTGTTAAGGACTGATTGGGGGACTTGTTCCCCACACAAACCAGCCCATAGTATGAAAAACCATTGATCAAAACCATCAAAATCGAACTGAATGACCAGATTCAATGTTTCTGTCTGATAGGCTCACGCGCCCCGCGTAAGAATAAGGCTTTGGTTTACGCAGGCCGCCTGGCCATGTTTGACAGATTGACAGTTTCAGTCCCTGCAGCTTAGAAACTTGCATTTCGGCTTATTTTTGACACGTTTAGGCCCCGTTAACCTCATTTCAAGGCTCTAAAATGAAGTTAAAGTATTGGGAACTCAAAACATGCTCAAAAATATCTCGGATGTCGGTTCGTTTGGTTGTACGGTTGCGTTGTTCGGTTAATTACGACGGAAGTCGTAGCGAACGCAAAAACGATCCAAATTGAGCGACGAATGGAATTTTATCATGCCAATCACTAAAATATAATATTTTAATGATTACATAAATTTTTGGAAGTCCGGATATATTCAGAACGTAAGATATGCGCGAAAATGCAAACTTGTGCACTTTTTGACGCTTTTAGTCCCTGAATGAGCATAAAGTTTATTTTAGCACACCGAACCCCTCAAAGCCTATTTCTAAGCTACGTAAAGGATATTTAAGGTGTGTTTAACTTATGGTCAAGTTCCGGATTTGTTCATTACAGTACAAATCAACATACTTTCGCAGTTTGTCGAATTTAGTCCGTGTAAGCGAATAAACTTGATTTCGGCATACCAAACCATCCAAAACTTATTTCTAAGTTATGTAAAGGATATTTAAGGTATGTTAAGCCTATGTCACTGTTCCGGAGTGTTTGTTGCATTAAACTGGCTATATTTACGCATCAGATCGCGTATAACCTTCCAGAAAGCGATTTAAAGCCCGAAATCGAACAAGAATTGATATGTGCAAATCATACACATATTTTCACAAATCCCAAGTATGAAACACAAAATTTCATTGGTTTGGCATTTGTTTGACGGTCACAGTGACACAGGTGTCACAGTCTCCCCTACTTTAGGAAATTTCGTCCCGAAATTTATTCGTAGGAGTGTGTCTGTGACTTTGTGTCAAATAACCCCTAGAGATATGCAAAGCATAATCCTATCATTTCCTTAACAGACATTCTTCAGAAACGAAAATGAAAGGACGGAGTCATTCTCAACAGATGCTTCCTTAGAAACGAAAATGAAAAGGATAATCAAACGGATATTCATTTCCTTCAACGGATATTCTTCAGAAACGAAAATGAACAAACGGAGTCATTTTCAACAGATGCTTCCTCAGACTCAGAAATGAAAAGGATAATCAAACGGATATTCATTTCCTTCAACGGATATTCTTCAGAAACGAAAATGAACAAACGGAGTCATTTTCAACAGATGCTTCCTTTGAATCGGAAATGAAAAGGATAATCAAACGGATATTCATTTCCTTCAATGGATATTCTTCAGAAGCGAAAATGAATGGATGATCCATTTTCCTCAACGGATTCTTCATCAGAACGGAAATGAAGGATTAAAAAAATGGATATTCATTTCCATCAACGGATATTCTTCAGAAGCGAAAATGAATGGATGATCCATTTTCCTCAACGGATTCTTCATCAGAACGGAAATGAAGGATTAAACAAACGGATATTCATTTCCATCAACGGATATTCTTCAGAAGCGAAAATGAATGGATGATCCATTTTCCTCAATGGATTCTTCATCAGAACGGAAATGAAGGATTAAACAAACGGATATTCATTTCCATCAACGGATATTCTTCAGAAGCGAAAATGAATGGATGATCCATTTTCCTCAACGGATTCTTCATAGGAACGGAAATGAAGGATTAAACACACGGATATTCATTTCCATCAACGGATATTCTTCAGAAGCCAAAATGAATGGATGATCAATTTTCCTCAACGGATTCTTCATCAGAACGGAAATGAAGGATTAAACAAACGGATATTCATTTCCATCAACGGATATTCTTTAGAAGCGAAAATGAATGGATGATCCATTTTCCTCAACGGATTCTTCATCAGAACGGAAATGAAGGATTAAACAAACGGATATTCATTTCCATCAACAGATATTCTTCAGAAGCGAAAATGAATGGATGATCCATTTTTCTCAACGGATTCTTCATCAGAACGGAAATGAAGGATTAAACAAACGGATATTCATTTCCATCAACGGATATTCTTTAGAAGCGAAAATGAATGGATGATCCATTTTCCTCAACGGATTCTTCATCAGAACGGAATGAAGGATTAAACAAACGAATATTCTTTTCCATCAACGGATATTCTTCAGAAGCGAAAATGAATGGATGATCCATTTTCCTCAACGGATTCTTCATCAGAACGGAAATGAAGGATTAAAAAAACGAATATTCATTTCCATCAACGGATATTCTTCAGAAGCGAAAATGAATGGATGATCCATTTTTCTCAACGGATTCTTCATCAGAACGGAAATGAAGGATTAAACAAACGAATATTCATTTCCATCAACGGATATTCTTTCAGAAGTGAAAAATGAATAGCTAGTTCATTTTTCTTCAACGGGTGCTTCATCAGAATTGGAAATGAACAGGGTTCACTCTAGACACATGACAAAACTCGTTGTGGTTTCTTTGCACTAAATTCCATAATTATGTAGGCCTCCATAATTACGTAATTCCTTGCACAGTCCGCACAGTTCTTTTCATAATGTGTAGGGGAAGAAGATCAAACCTGTGATGAGTGTGGCTAGACTACCATAGGGTCCTTTTAATTAGATCGACAAATGATCTCTTTAATTAGACCACCAAGGAGTCTTTTCAGCTATATCATCACATGATATTCCTAACCAGATTTTTGGATAAATCTGTTTAACTAGACCACTCAAGGGGTCTAATTATGGAATAGTACTTCATAACCCAAGGGACTTAATTACAACGTAGAAGTTCATTAAGGATTTAAGATAGTACCTTTGGATATCCTACTATGAATCCCTTATACGAAGATATGGAAGATTCTACGAGGATTTGGATAACAAAAATTTGGATCACACAAAACATAAAAGGGAACACATAAGCACATAATCACATAATTGATTAACTTGACCCTTAATTTGTTATCTTTGGACACGGATATTTAAAGCACACCAGGAATCCAATCCGTGGATTTCATTTGGCACTTTAATCATAAGAATCTAACTATTGAGATAGAAAGATCTTAATAGGAATTCGGATTTATCCTTATTGAATCGTAATATACGTATTAAGGCATACGAATAATTCAATTTAGGTCTCCGATTTGATTGATAATCATCCATAAGGATCTAATTATGAGGATAGAAAGATCCTATTTTGGAATTTGAAATTTTGTGTAACGAGAGGTTTTCTGACACCTTGCACTAGGCGTGCTTAAGTCGATACACAAGGTAGAAAGTTCATGAGGTTGAGGCGCTAGATATGCCAAGGCGACATATGAAGCAGGATTTGATGGTTTGAACAACAGCAGGGTTTATAACAGCTTTGCTTTGGATTGCAAAGCGGCACATGTTAACCAAATGTCCCCATCGTCCACCGTGGGTACACTTGAAACAGGGTATTTGATTCGGATGATGACGGCTACATTGATTGCACCAAGGAGCAGTTCCCTTATACGGTTTCATCCCTGAGGCGAGTCATGGTGATAGCTAAATCAACGGTCCTCTGGAGTACGACGCCTATTTGCTGGGTAACTGCAGCACCTGGTTCGGACATTTGAGTGTTGTTGCGATGAAGAGGCATCTTGAAGACAATGGAAGGCATAGGAGGAAACAAGCGAAAGATAGCCAAAAGAGAATGACAACGCATGAAGATTGTCACCATTTGTTTGTTACCAAAGGCAAACAAATGAGACAGTGACTAATCAAAGTAAGCGGGTCAATATAATGTATCGCGAAGACATGCTCGCCTATAAGTGGACACTCACCCCAAGAGTTCCCAGGTAAGAGTGACTGGTCCGATACTGCGGATTTGTACGAACACTCTAGCCTTAGACAGAAGACCCAGGGTACAGGCATCCACCCTTCCAGTTCGCACGTGTTCACATCATAAGACCCAAACTTTGACGGGATCTTTGAAAACTTAAAGGGTTCGAAACCTTATATTAAAGGGTTCAAAACCTAGTAATCAATCATCCTAGAACAGATGATTAGTTTTCAAAGCGGATTCGAATTTTGTGTTCTCGTTGTGGTTATCACCTAAGGATAGGTGACGATATTGTTTTATGACTAAACACAAGTAAACTCGCGTTAGGGTCCTAGGAAGGTTATAGTCTAGGTCAAAGCATTACTAATAACCTAATTCCCTATAACCATTGGCTCTGATACCAACTTTTCTGTCACACCCCGACCACGTAAAACAACAAAGCGTGGCGGAAACGTCGGGGAGTGTTGTAACAGAATCATTGTTTCACAACCATGGATTAAACAGTTTTGTTTTATTGCATTATCGAACTAAATGTTTTGATACAAATTAGATAAATACAACTATTTTCTTTCAAGTTTTAAAGTCGCTAAGGCCTTGTCCATTCCTATGTGAGAGTACACCAATATCATCATCAACTATTGTACCTGAAACACATGTGAAAATAGGTACGTCAGCATAAAAATGCCGGCGAGTACATAGGTTTTGTATGAGTTTCAGATTCATAGCTCGTTTTACATGTTGCAATACTTATTTAAAAACCTTGTTTTGAAAAGTATAGTATTGCGACACAATTAACCAACTCAAATCAAATTGGTTACAGTTTATAAAATCTCGTAGCCATGATTCTTAACTCCAAAACATTTGTTTAATTAAATCCAGATTGTAAATTGTTTTTGGAATAAAAATTCGAATAGTATATATACATCATTGGAAAAACCTTGTAATATATCTTTGTTTCAATAACCTTGCCCAAGTGATCTAGTTAACGCAACAACATATAATGTATTAAAAGCACTTATATATAGGAAGTACCAGCGGCGTATCCACCATGCTTTTAACACATTACACCCGCCCCGTTACCTAATCACTTCCCTAACCCAACGGTTCAAACAGATTTCAAACGGTTCATGTCATTCAGCGGTTACAAACGGTTCACATAGTCAAGTAGTCACAAATGGTTCACATAATCAAACGGTTACAAACGGTTCACATAGTCAAGTAGTCACAAACGGTTCACATAATCAAACGGTTACAAACGGTTCACATAATCAAACGGTTACAACAGTTCACATAGTCAAACGGTTACAACGGTTCAAAATGTAAAACAATGTGTCCATATGCTGGATGAGCATATGCGACAAAATGTAATATACGAAAATAAATATGCTAGCATGTTAAGTGAACATACATAGCAGAACATAACAAAATCATGTACTAATAGTGTACTATTGAACATAGTAAGTATATGATATAAAAACATAGGAAACATGAAAATATCAAGTAGGCACATGTGTTCCACCCCAAAACAGTTTGAAAACAGTAAAAGAGGGGACTACGTACTCACTAGAGGGTGCTTAGAAGTCTTGGACAACAACCAAGCAAAGCTAGAGGGATCACGGAATCAAACGACACCCTATATAGGTAACTATGTAAATAACCGGACCTAAATCGGGAGATCGGATAGAATGAGGTCTTGTAAACCAAATGAGTGTTGGAACTCATGTGACATGGTATAACAAAGCCTACATCCTAAAAGGAAATCAAACCTAAGTGCTTTCGACCCGTTATGACCCGTTTAGGTAGCTTACGCTACTTTAACGCGTCGTTCGCGTAAAACGCGTTCGAGACGTCTAACTAGTCCTATGACAAGTATTATATGCCTAAACATGTTTAATTATGTTGCATAATCAGTTAGGTGACAAATGTTTAGGTTACATATGCTTAAAATCCAATTATGCATGAAAAGGGCATTTTGGTCATTTACCTAAGGCATATAATCTACCTATCATACAACTACTTAAACTAGGTGACCATAAGGTATAACCTCGGAAGGTTATTCCCTATACAACTATGGTCACTAAACATGCTTGGTCGGATCCTAGTTATCGACCAAACGGGTCGAGTTCGAAAGTCTAAGCGGTGGTTTAGACCGCTTTACTTACGACTCTAAACAAGCACTAA
Source organism: Helianthus annuus (assembly GCF_002127325.2). Lineage (NCBI taxonomy): Eukaryota > Viridiplantae > Streptophyta > Magnoliopsida > Asterales > Asteraceae > Helianthus > Helianthus annuus. The sequence continues at coordinate 68,034,357 of NC_035439.2, read as the reverse complement.
ACTAAAAGTGAGGAGCTAAGCATGTTAAAACATGCTTACCTAAGTTAGAAAAAGGTTTTGATATCAAAACAAAGTGTTTCGATACCAAGAGTAGTTTGGTTGCAAAATACGCTTAATGCGCATTTTGACCGAAACTACGACTCGTCACTACGCCTAGTCAACGTGGTAATCAGTAGGTATAGTCACTAAGGACTATAACCATCGTGATTACGCTCACGTTGCGAAGTTCAAACGAACTTCTCGTTGACCATCTCGTGGTCAAAGCTGAAAGTCAAACAAAGTTTGACTTTCGAGCTAGGAAAGCAATAAAAGAACGAAAGAGGACTTACAAAGGGTCCAAATAGATTTGGTTCCAAGTATTCTCAGGTAGGTAGTGAAATATCACAACCACTTAGAGAAATCTCAGACCAAATGCAAGGAAAAAGGAATGAAAGAATGGCCTATATATAGTTTTCGCAAAACCGTTAGGATCATTTCTTGGAGAAGAGGGCATGATCCAAGCCATACAAGTGTTAAGGACTGATTGGGGGACTTGTTCCCCACACAAACCAGCCCATAGTATGAAAAACCATTGATGAAAACCATCAAAATCGAACTGAATGACCAGATTCAATGTTTCTGTCTGATAGGCTCACGCGCCCCACATAAGAATAAGGCTTGGGTTTACGCGGGCCGCCTGGCCATGTTTGACAGATTGACAGTTTAGTCCCTGCAGCTTAGAAACTTGTATTTCGGCTCATTTTTGACATGTTTAAGCCCCGTTAACCTCATTTCAAGGCTCTAAATGAACTTAAAGTATTGGGAACTCAAAACATGCTCAAAAATATCTCGAATGTCGGTTCGTTTGGTCGTACGGTTGCGTTGTTCGGTTAAATACGACGGAAGTCGTAACGAACACAAAAACGATCCAAATTGAGCAACAAATGGAATTTTATCATGCCAATCACTAAAATATAATATTTTAATGATTACATAAATTTTTGGAAGTCCGGATATATTCAGAACGTAAGATATGCGCGAAAATGCAAACTTGTGCACTTTTTGACGCTTTTAGTCCCTGAATGAGCATAAAGTTTATTTTAGCACACCGAACCCCTCAAAGACTATTTCTAAGCTATGTAAAGGATATTTAAGGTGTATTTAACTTATGGTCAAGTTCCGGATTTGTTCATTACAGTACAAATCGGCTTACTTTCGCAGTTTGTCGAATTTAGTCCCTGTAAGCGAATAAACTTGATTTCGGCATACCAAACCATCCAAAACTTATTTCTAAGTTATGTAAAGGATATTTAAGGTATGTTAAGCCTATGAACTATTCCGGAGTGTTTGTCACATTAAACTGGCTATATTTACGCATCAGATCGCGTATAACCTTCCAGAAAGCGATTTAAAGCCCGAAATCGAACAAGAATTGATATGTGCAAATGATACACATATTTTCACAAATCCCAAGTATGAAACACAAAATTTCATTGGTTTGGCATTTGTTTGACGGTCACAGTGACACAGGTGTCACACCTATTATGCTTTATTTTTCACCCTCTACAAAAATCCTCTATCAATTTCAGTGATAAGGGGCTGAATTATTCGAATTTAATTTTAGTTGAAATTAGGGTTCTTCATTCATACGATTTGGGGCTTTTATATTTAGACCTATGTTTTGATGAAATTGAATGTATAATTTTGTTATATATCATATTAGCATGTTATGTGTAAACTTCGGGAATTTTTAGATATCAAATTGGAATTTTGGTGAATTATATATATTTTAATCGCCATTTAAATTAAATAAAAATACAAGATAGTCTTAAATAAATTCAATAAATATTTTTATTGATTATTTCAGGTTATATCAACACTACGAAATTTCTATTTAATTTTTCCTTATTTTTTGGGAATTCATGAATTTAATATGGGTTTATACATGTTTTAATTATTTAAAAATATTAGTTTATCACAAATAAATTCTATAAACATTATTACTGATTTTTTTATAGATTCTATAACTATTTTGAGACTCTTATACAAATTTTCTATAATTTTAGATAATTATCTTATTAATGGATTAATGTATCCTCATTTAAAGTAAATAAAATTTCTTTATAAAATTTATTATTTTAAATTAAAACCTGTGATAACCATGAAATCAAAGGTATGATTTTGTTAGATAAATTCTATTAATTAATCAAAACTGGTAGCATTTAACGATTATGATAACATACTAAATTGATTATTACTACATAATTAATCATGACTTTTTATATAAGTATCGATTTATCTATTATATTGAATATTCATTTAAGCCCCAAATAGGAGAACCTAAATTCCTAAAAAATTATAAATTCTCCTTTCGTTTAGTATTTCGTTTATTTAGAAACTTGGTTATATTTATTCTAGGGTGATTTAGTCAATTGTTATACCTCGTGTACTCGTGCGATAATTCTCGTGGAATAACTCTTCGCAACCTGTGAGTAATTTCTTCCATTTCCCCCCTTTTTTTAATCTTTTACAAATTTAGGGGTGCATCACGTTACACTTTTCGATTTCTTAACATGCTATGATCAAGTGTTATTATGTGAACGTCTTATGTGTGTCCTATATGCTATCTGATGTCAAGTCTATTGCATGCTATTATTCTAGTGGATCCACACGGCTGACTAGGATCCCCACGGCCATGGGTTGTAGCCTAGTATCGCCAACAGTATTAGACTCGCTCCTCGGAGCTTGAGCCTAATGCACACTATTATCAGGAGTCTATTTATTTTGGGTGTTTGTGTTGTTATTGATGGTGTATTCTTGTTTGGTAAATTTGGATTTATGGATATGTTTACTATGTTGATGATATGAGACCATTTACACACTAACCTTGAGGTGCATGTTAAAAATATTTTTTAAAGAATTAAATATAAAACTGTTTTCTATAAAACGGAGGAAATTATTCACCAACTTATTTGTTGACCCAAAAATATATTTTTCTAACGTGGTGCAGGTTTTCAAAGTTAATGATCAAGTGATGTGGACACGTAGCATGGGCCTTAGGAAAATAAATTGAAATGTTGATATGTTTGTATTGAACAATGTATGAACAATTTTGATTATTATATGATATGTGACTATTTAAATGGATATGCTTTAAATATTGAAACAATAATTAGTTGTCATGAGCTATGGGCAATTATCATGCCCCGTACCTTTCCGCTGCGGGTTGGGATGTGACAGATTAGTATCAGAGCCAATGACTATAGGGAATTAAGATAGGTTATTAGACTCTTAGACTTAGTCTATAGTCGTTCAGCTACCTTAGGTTCCTTATGTGCCTAATTGTTTGATTGTCTTAGCTAAAAAAATATTTAAAGTGCCCATGATTTAAATTTTCTAATGTCACACACATATGCATGTGAGCACATCAAATTGTTATATGCTATGTATTATATGCCATAAATTATAACATGTACCTTATTATTAAACTATAGTTTTTTACTTCTTTTTCCATGTCATGTCGCACACACCTTATACTATATGCAAATAATCAATATTCTAATTCTTATTCCTCTATGTCTAAAGTCTTGAATCAATTCATCTTCTTTAATACATTTCAATTATTCATGAGTTTGGTTTCATTTCATTTTTGAGTTTTCAAATTTCAATTGATATTTCACTCTCGTAAAAGTGAGTTCTTGTGACGAACATGTAGTAACTGGAAGGGTTACGTACCGGTAGTCGGGACGTCCTGTCTAGGCTGGCATTCGTATAAATCCAATTAATGGACCAGTGTGCCTACCTGGGGACTAACGATGAGAGTACCGATACCTATTAGGCCAAAGCATGTCACACCAAACGTCACGTGAACTAACAACACTTTGATATGTCAAATGTGTCCGTGTTAATTCATGGATACTATCTTAAACATCGTTTTACAGCACCCCAAAACTCGAGTCATTTATGTCACACCCCCAAAATCCACCCGCGGATGACACCCGCTTTGAGGGCGTGACTGACCAGGATCCAGCCACCAATTATACTGAATAACTAAATTGATAACCAAAGTAATACTTACTAACCATAAGATTAGCAAATATCAAGTTCAGAGTTTAAAGTTTCAAGTTTAAACAGTAAGAAGTAGCGGAAGCATAAATAATTAGTTTTAAACAGTGTTCATAAGGTAAGCATGATAAATGCCCAACACACGGGCAGACGACCACTACACATCCCAAGCAGCTGCTCCAGTCACTGGCCACCTGCAAAGCATGCAGTAAGGGGTCAACAATAATGCTGAGTGAGTTCACTAGTTGTCCAGTTTTAATTACCAAAAACTCGTTTCACCAGTTAATTTATCCGTTTATACATGCCATGGGGAGCTACCCCAAAAGTTAGCGACTAAACTGTTTTTCCAATACCGAACACTAGGTAACCGTTTGCGTTTCCGCAGGATGCCCCGATGTCAATGTTCTATCATCATTGACGGATGCCTGAGTACATTAGTTCACGACCGATCCCATACCATGGCATGGTGTGAGGCTGGTAAGACCTAAATAGCGCTATCAACTAATAACCCGTTCGCCTGGCACCGGCGACTAATCGGTATCATGTAGTAGGGACTTGAGTGATAGAGTTGCGTTTAGTGCCGTTGGTTGCATTCCGTATAAACAGTAATTAACTAAAAGGTTTCCCCAATGCAAGGGAAGATAAAGTAAGTTTGTTCCCAATAACTAGGGAAGGAATGTAGACGGTATCCCCTTTACAAGGGGATAGGGTTGTTTTAGTCTCGTGTCCCAAACCACCGGGACGCATGCTTTTAAGTTGTGAACTCACCTTGGGTTGCTCGGTATGATACGTTACTTGGTTAAGTGTGTGGGTCACCACGTCCTAGCATGGTTACCAAGTATGGGTCAAGTCGGGTACTAGTAAACACATATCGAACACATATGGCAATACACAAAGCAGTCACGTATAACATGCAATACACGAACAGTTGGGGTATTGGGCCTAAACAGTAACAGTTACACAAGCAGTCCAGTTAACAGATAATCCAACAAGTTCTTTGGCCCAATAACAACCCAGTCGAGACAAAGGTGACTCGCAACCAAGGTTGCGACTCGCAACCGAGGTCTCGGTTCGTCATGCTTTGGTTACGACTCGCAATCAGAGATTCCGACTCGCAACCGGCGGTTCCGACAAAGCAGTTGTGGTTACGACTCGCAATCGGATCGATACGCGTTGATTACGACTCGCAACCGGGAGGTCTCGACAAATCCTGCTGTGGTTTCGAGTCGCAACCAAGGGTTCCGACTCGCAACCGTGATTACGTGCACATGAAGACCTTCTAGAACCTGTCACCTTGTACGAGCCAATAGAAATGCATTTTCATGAAACAAATATGTACTATCCATTAATATTGCATAAACATGTTTGTTTGTCTGATTTCTTACCAAAACAGATCAAAATATGCACCATTTGAATATCCTACAAATCTTCAAAGTGTTCTTCAATCATTCAAATAAAACTTCAAACACATAAACAAGAAACCCGAATCAAAACAGGAAACTTATAAAACCATGTATCATTTCTTGACAAAGATCATAATACCTATTCTATCATAGAAATCATATTCGTTAACAAACAAATCCTAAGAACATGCAATTCTAACCAACCCCTTAACATTTATCGGATAACCCAAAACTATGAACAACAAAAATCATCGAGTCATCACCTCCCTTATCATATTTATGAACATACAAGCCTAATATTCATACTAAAACCTCTAATCACATCAACAAGCATAAAACCATAACAAACATCAACAATCATGAACATATAAACACTAACCGGTTACTCGGGGTTGAGAGAAAAGGGGTGTTCGGGTGGTCTCTTGGTTCGGCCGATCTTCCTTGTTGATAGCTCACTTGATCCGAGAGATATGAAGGAATGGGGAGATGATTTTGGTTGCTAGAAACTTAGGGTTTAAGTGTGAGAGGAGAGTGTGAGAGTGTAGTGAGATTTGTAAAAATGGTTAAGGGAGGGGTGGGTTGGTTTATATAAGATCCCGAGTGGGCTAAGGGGGGTTCCGGGTTGGGTTCTCGGTCACAAGGCCTTAACCGGCCCAATTGCTACTGTTCACTCGAGACCGGGCATGGTCTCGAGTCGGGTTTCGGCTCCTATATATAACACGCACATATATATATATATATATATACCTATACGTACACATATACACCCAACACGTAATAACAAGCAATTCATAATTTCTCATTTAAACACACATATACACGTAAGTTACATTAAAAAGGTTTCCCGGGAAAGTCCGAAGTGTCACATTATCCCCAAGTTTTAGGAACTTTCGTCCCGAAAGTTAAGGCAGCCACTGTCAAGCTAGTGTGAGTGAAAGCGTTTCAACGGGGTGTCACATCATCCCCCCGTTAGTTTGGAATTTCGTCCCGAAATTCGTTCGTAGCTTCAGTGCTGGGGTTTTCGTTTGGGAACAACTGGGGATACTTGTGCTTCATCTGGTCTTCCCGCTCCCAGGTATACTCTGGGCCATGTCGCGAGTTCCAACGAACTCGTACAAGAGGTATCTGGCTACGTTTGAGGATTTTGATCTCTCGATCAGTGATCTCAATCGGTTCCTCAGTAAAGTGTAGCTGTTCATCAATCGTCAGTTCCTTAAAAGGGATCACAAGTGTTTCATCCGACAAACACTTCTTCAGGTTAGATACGTGAAAAACGTTGTGTACCGCGCTCAGTTCTTCAGGCAGGTTCAATCTATAAGCAACCTTACCGATCTTCTCGGTAATTTCGAATGGTCCGATATATCGCGGATTAAGCTTGCCCCGTTTACCAAAGCGAACCACACCCTTACAGGGTGAGACTTTAAGTAGAACCCGGTCACCGACCTGGAATTCCAATGGTTTCCTACGCTTATCAGCGTAGCTCTTCTGACGGTCACGAGCTGCCGCCATGCGTTGTCTGATCTGGGCAATCTTTTCCGTTGTATCTACCACCATCTCTGGGCCCGTGATTTGACTATCACCGATTTCTGCCCAGCAGAGAGGTGACCGGCATTTACGACCGTACAATGCCTCAAAAGGTGCTGCCTGAATACTAGTGTGGTAGCTGTTGTTGTAAGAGAACTCTACTAGCGGTAGATGCTTCTCCCAGTTCTTGCTAAAATCAATCACACACGCTCTAAGCATGTCTTCTAGAGTCTAGATGGTGCGTTCAGACTGTCCATCCATTTGCGGGTGATAAGCAGTGCTCATGTCCAAACGTGAGCCAAAGCATTTGTGCATGGCTTGCCACAGTTCCGAAGTAAATCGGGCGTCTCGGTCGGAAATAATTGAGGTTGGCACTCCGTGCCTCGAAACTACTTCCTTTAAGTAAATCTCCGCCAAGGTAGAAAACTTGTCCGTTTCCTTAATAGCCAGAAAGTGCGCGGACTTGGTCAATCGATCTACTATTACCCAGATAGTATCATTTCCGCGTTGAGACCTAGGTAGCCCTGTAACAAAATCCATGGAAATTTGCTCCCATTTCCATTTCGGGATTTCTGGTTGTTGGAGTAGACCTGCTGGCTTCTGGTATTCTGTCTTGACTCTCGCGCAAGTCAAACATTTGCTGACGTATGTTGCTATGTGGGCCTTCATACCAGGCCACCAATATGTAGTCTTCAAGTCGTGGTACATCTTGTCCGAACCAGGATGTACTGAGTAGCGGGACTTGTGGGCTTCATCCATCACGAGTTCACGTAAACCTCCAAAGAGTGGAACCCAAATGCGCCCTGTTACATAGTAGGCACCATCTTCCTTCTGTTCTAGTCGCTGTCTTGATCCTCGCAAAGATTCAGCCCTGATGTTTTCCGGTTTCAATGCTTCAACTTGAGCATTTCGGATCTGTGTAGGGAGGTTAGACTGGATGGTAAGTTGCAATGCTCGCACGCGCTTTGGTATAGTGTCCTTTCGGCTGAGGGCGTCTGCCACGACATTGGCCTTGCCCGGATGGTATTTGATGGCGCATTCGTAGTCATTCAAGAGTTCGACCCATCGACGTTGTCTCATGTTCAATTCCTTTTGCCTAAAGATATGCTCGAGACTCCTGTGATCGGTGTAAATAGTGCACTTGGTACCGTACAGGTAATGTCTCCATATCTTAAGAGCAAAGATCACTGCTCCCAGTTCCAAGTCATGCGTCGTGTAGTTCTTTTCATGCGTCTTGAGTTGTCGAGAGGCGTAGGCAATAACTTTCTCGCGTTGCATTAGCACGCAACCGAGCCCATGAATAGACGCATCGCAGTAAACCACAAAGTCGTCAGTACCTTCAGGTAGCGAGAGAATAGGAGCGCTACAGAGGTTATCCTTAAGCCTCTGAAAAGCAGATTCCTGTGCTGCATTCCACTTGTAGGCGACGCCTTTCTGAGTGAGAGTCGTGAGGGGTTGTGCAATCTTTGAGAATCCCTGAATGAATCTGCGGTAGTAGCCTGCCAAACCCAAAAATTGGCGAACTTCAGTGGGAGTCTTAGGCGTAGGCCAGTCCTTTATTGATTCGATTTTAGCTGGGTCAACATGAATTCCGTTCTTGTTAACTACATGGCCGAGGAAATGGACTTCTCGAAGCCAGAAGTCACACTTAGAGAATTTGGCGTACAGTTGCTCGTTGCGAAGGAGCTCCAGAATAAGGCGAAGGTGTCGTTCATGCTCTTCTTGATTTTTCGAGTAAATCAGGATGTCGTCGATAAACACAATCACGAATTTATCGAGGTAAGGCTTACATACGCGGTTCATAAGATCCATGAAAACCGCAGGTGCATTAGTCATTCCGAAAGGCATAACGAGGAACTCGTAATGACCATAACGAGTCCTGAATGCAGTCTTAGAGATGTCTTCGTCACGTACTCTCAACTGATGATAACCTGACCGTAAGTCGATCTTAGAATAGTAGCTCGATCCTTGCAGCTGATCGAATAGGTCGTCGATGCGCGGGAGAGGGTAACGATTCTTGATAGTAACCTTGTTCAACTCACGATAGTCGATGCACATTCGGAATGTGCCATCCTTCTTCTTGACAAAGAGTACTGGTGCTCCCCAGGGTGATGAACTAGGACGGATAAATCCTTTATCCAAAAGCTCCTGTAGTTGCGTAGAGAGTTCCTTCAGTTCTGCAGGGGCTAGACGGTACGGTGCACGAGCTATGGGTGCGGCTCCGGGAGCTAGCTCGATTTGGAATTCGACCTGACGGTGGGGAGGGAGTCCAGGTAGTTCTTCAGGAAATACCTCGGGATAGTCGCGTACTACAGGAAAATCTTCAATCCTCTTTTCCTTATCGTGGGTGTCGGTGACAAGTGCTAGGATAGCGGTGTGCCCTTTTTGCAGACACTTCTGGGCTTTTAAAAGCGAGATAATGCCTGTGACTTCTCCACCTTTGTTGCCTTGAACGATGAGGGGCTGACCAGAACGACGAGGTATACGAACTGCTTTCTCTTGACAGAGGATCTCAGCGCGATGTTTGGATAACCAATCCATACCAATGACGACGTCGAAGCTTCCAAGTTTGACAGGGAAAAGATCGATACTAAACGTGTGACCAGACAATTCTAGTGTGCAGTCGTGGATCACATGCGTGGCCTCGATGTTCTTACCATTAGCTATCTCGACGATGTGCTTAGAACTTAATAATGCGGGCGAGTGCTTAAGTTTCTTACTAATGCGAAGGGACACATAACTGGCATCGGCACCGGAATCAAATAACACAGAAACATAACGATCATCAAGTAGGAACTTACCCGCCACGACGTTGGGATCGTTCCTTGCTTCACCAGCTCCAATCACGAAAGCTCTTCCCCTTGCACCATTCCCAGCATTGTTGTTTTGCTCATTGTTCCCAGCTCCCTGATTGTTGTTGCGATTCTGATTCAGTTCAGGGCAATCCTTTCGCATGTGCCCTGTTGCCCCACATTTAAAACACGCTCTGTTGTTTCCCTGCTGCTGCTGCTGTTGGGGCTGTTGCTGATTCTGCCTTGCTGGGAACTGACTTCTACAATCCTTTGCTTCGTGCCCCATCTTGTGGCATCGCTGACACTGACCCTTGTTGCATGCCCCATTGTGGTGCCTGTTACACTTGTTGCACTTAGGGTAGTTTCCCCGGTAGCCACCCTGTTGCTGAGTGCCTTTGTTGTTGTCAGTTTTCCTTTGCTGGGCTGGGGCCTGAGTAGGGTTAGCATCTTTGCCCTGATTTCCATCCCACTTTCGTTTACCATCACTGGAAGTTCCTTCCACAGCACTGATCCTTTTGGGCAACCTGCCCTCCTCCACGGCCTGGTTGGTGAGTTTGTGGGCAAGACGAACCACAGGCTGTATAGTAGGGAGGTTAGCCGAGGTTACGTGGCTTCTGATTTCCGGGACTAAACCCTTGATGTACAATTCGATCCTTCGGTACATGGGTCGGGACAAGTTTGGACAAAGAGCAGCGTAGTCGTTAGACAGCTTGGTGTAGGTCTCAATCTCTGACCCAACCATCTTGAGTTCATAGTACTCGTCCTCAAGTTTGTGGATGTCATCCCTGTGACAGTACTCTTCCTTGATCATATCCTTGAAATCTTCCCATGCAGTAGCGTTAGCAGTCTCCAAACCAAGCATTTGAATTTGCGCTTTCCACCATGAAAGTGCGCTTCCCTCAAGAGTACCAGTAGCAAACTTCACCCAATTAGCAGGGGGACACTCGCAGACAGCGAAGACAGCTTCGACCTTCTCGATCCAGTGTAGAAGACCTATGGCACCCTCAGTGCCACTGAACGGAAGAGGCTTGCAATCCATGAAGGTCTTGAAGGTACAGACACGTGGTTGCACAGGTGCAGGCTGACCTGTTGTGAGGAGTGAAGCGAAATAGGTTTAGAGGCGAAAAGACGATGTGGCGGTAGGATCTAAACATCCTAAAACATCGAGTTTACCTATAGGGTGAGCTGCGAAAGCTGCAGCCACAGTGTTGAGCAGGTTAGTGAACTGTGCCTGAGTCATGTTGACGTTTCCTCGTCCGCGTCCACTCATTGTCTTCATAACCAGAAAACATAGTATGAGTGTGTGATAGCGAGAATAAGATAGAAGAGAGAAGATGTATCTATCTAATCAGGCAAACCAGTACGTATAGTAAAGCGGAAAGCATAAGACAATTAAGCAAGTAAATATGGGTCCGAGCTATGAGGTCAGATAAGTCGAGCCTTGCACTTGGAGTGTAGTGTCGTCACGAGTCACGGGTTATAGTCTGGTTTTTCTCAAAAAGATTTTTCCCCTTTTTAAAACCAAGTTCACTATAACCAATGGCTCTGATACCAATCTGTCACACCCCCAAAATCCACCCGCGGATGACACCCGCTTTGAGGGCGTGACTGACCAGGATCCAGCCACCAATTATACTGAATAACTAAATTGATAACCAAAGTAATACTTACTAACCATAAGATTAGCAAATATCAAGTTCAGAGTTTAAAGTTTCAAGTTTAAACAGTAAGAAGTAGCGGAAGCATAAATAATTAGTTTTAAACAGTGTTCATAAGGTAAGCATGATAAATGCCCAACACACGGGCAGACGACCACTACACATCCCAAGCAGCTGCTCCAGTCACTGGCCACCTGCAAAGCATGCAGTAAGGGGTCAACAATAATGCTGAGTGAGTTCACTAGTTGTCCAGTTTTAATTACCAAAAACTCGTTTCACCAGTTAATTTATCCGTTTATACATGCCATGGGGAGCTACCCCAAAAGTTAGCGACTAAACTGTTTTTCCAATACCGAACACTAGGTAACCGTTTGCGTTTCCGCAGGATGCCCCGATGTCAATGTTCTATCATCATTGACGGATGCCTGAGTACATTAGTTCACGACCGATCCCATACCATGGCACGGTGTGAGGCTGGTAAGACCTAAATAGCGCTATCAACTAATAACCCGTTCGCCTGGCACCGGCGACTAATCGGTATCATGTAGTAGGGACTTGAGTGATAGAGTTGCGTTTAGTGCCGTTGGTTGCATTCCGTATAAACAGTAATTAACTAAAAGGTTTCCCCAATGCAAGGGAAGATAAAGTAAGTTTGTTCCCAATAACTAGGGAAGGAATGTAGACGGTATCCCCTTTACAAGGGGATAGGGTTGTTTTAGTCTCGTGTCCCAAACCACCGGGACGCATGCTTTTAAGTTGTGAACTCACCTTGGGTTGCTCGGTATGATACGTTACTTGGTTAAGTGTGTGGGTCACCACGTCCTAGCATGGTTACCAAGTATGGGTCAAGTCGGGTACTAGTAAACACATATCGAACACATATGGCAATACACAAAGCAGTCACGTATAACATGCAATACACGAACAGTTGGGGTATTGGGCCTAAACAGTAACAGTTACACAAGCAGTCCAGTTAACAGATAATCCAACAAGTTCTTTGGCCCAATAACAGCCCAGTCGAGACAAAGGTGACTCGCAACCAAGGTTGCGACTCGCAACCGAGGTCTCGGTTCGTCATGCTTTGGTTACGACTCGCAATCAGAGATTCCGACTCGCAACCGGCGGTTCCGACAAAGCAGTTGTGGTTACGACTCGCAATCGGATCGATACGCGTTGATTACGACTCGCAACCGGGAGGTCTCGACAAATCCTGCTGTGGTTTCGAGTCGCAACCAAGGGTTCCGACTCGCAACCGTGATTACGTGCACATGAAGACCTTCTAGAACCTGTCACCTTGTACGAGCCAATAGAAATGCATTTTCATGAAACAAATATGTACTATCCATTAATATTGCATAAACATGTTTGTTTGTCTGATTTCTTACCAAAACAGATCAAAATATGCACCATTTGAATATCCTACAAATCTTTAAAGTGTTCTTCAATCATTCAAATAAAACTTCAAACACATAAACAAGAAACCCGAATCAAAACAGGAAACTTATAAAACCATGTATCATTTCTTGACAAAGATCATAATACCTATTCTATCATAGAAATCATATTCGTTAACAAACAAATCCTAAGAACATGCAATTCTAACCAACCCCTTAACATTTATCGGATAACCCAAAACTATGAACAACAAAAATCATCGAGTCATCACCTCCCTTATCATATTTATGAACATACAAGCCTAATATTCATACTAAAACCTCTAATCACATCAACAAGCATAAAACCATAACAAACATCAACAATCATGAACATATAAACACTAACCGGTTACTCGGGGTTGAGAGAAAATGGGTGTTCGGGTGGTCTCTTGGTTCGGCCGATCTTCCTTGTTGATAGCTCACTTGATCCGAGAGATATGAAGGAATGGGGAGATGATTTTGGTTGCTAGAAACTTAGGGTTTTAGGGTTTAAGTGTGAGAGGAGAGTGTGAGAGTGTAGTGAGATTTGTAAAAATGGTTAAGGGAGGGGTGGGTTGGTTTATATAAGATCCCGAGTGGGCTAAGGGGGGTTCCGGGTTGGGTTCTCGGTCACAAGGCCTTAACCGGCCCAATTGCTACTGTTCACTCGAGACCGGGCATGGTCTCGAGTCGGGTTTCGGCTCCTATATATAACACGCACATATATATATATATATATATATACCTATACGTACACATATACACCCAACACGTAATAACAAGCAATTCATAATTTCTCATTTAAACACACATATACACGTAAGTTACATTAAAAAGGTTTCCCGGGAAAGTCCGAAGTGTCACAATTTATTGATTCACGATTTTCTTCGGGTTAAGTTGTACGTCAATGGGTAGACATATGAGGACCATGCGAAAGCTCGGTAATTGCGGGTGCACACGTAATTACGAAAGTGACGCACAGAAGTCATATTAAACTCTATGATGTGCCAAACCTATGATTTTCAATATTTTATGATGAAATATTATTTTATCATAAGTTTTATTATTTTATCTTATTCCATGTGGTTAGTATATTGTTTCATATATAAACCACCGGAATAAATCCTTAAATATTCCACGAGATTCTAATGAATTTTCTTTAAACAAATCACCCTATATATTTTACGTTGTCGAAGGGTTCTACTTTTGCTACCCTTTGATACTCCATAATATTTTCATTAGATTTGTATTCTTGAATCATGGGATTTTCCCTAAGTTCCATGATTTCACAAATCTTTGAATCCTAACCATCTAACCATCAATTCTCATTATGGGCTATACATCTTACTTAAGTTGTCCCTCACAGATGTCGCCCTATCGTCGTCGTCGTCGTCAACCGAGGATCTCCAACCGTCGAATGGGAACTTTGATAGCTGAACAAATGGCTGCAATTATTGCTACTATTGTTTGTTCAGGTTCAACAGGCACTCAACGCCCACGTCTCCACGAATCAAATCGAAGAAGCTGAAGCTGAACCGTCTTCACCCGATAATAACCATCAAAGGAGTGAAACCAACCACGATTACGCCATACTAGCTATTCCGCTAAACAAGGTTACTCCTAATCCTGTACCTGACAGAAAACCTTATCGCGGACATTTTCCACAATGCCCCACTTATCAAAAACATCACCCAGCCAACACTTTGTGCCGCCTTTGCACTTATTGTGGACTTTATGGTCACTTAATCGACACCTGTCGGCGTTATAACCCTCAAACAGAACCACCTATGGCACCATTTAATGTATAACACAAAACAACTCCATTTGACCAACCAAACACCCACCTTGTGATCCAACCGTATGTCCAACCCGACGCTCCACTAATGGATCAACCGACCGTACTTTATGGCACCCAACTCGTTCCTTACGATCGAGCTGATCAAACCGAACTAGAGAACCAGAGTAACTAGAAGGCACGCGGACGATCACTTATCTAGATCCAAGACAACCATGACGCGGTCAACAGCATGACGAAATTTTGTGCGATGAGTTATTGCGAATAAAATGTTTTAAGTTAAAATTTTGTATGAACTAGATGGAAATGAAAAAGGATTGTACCGAATTTCTTAGCACAAGTGTAATAATGTGAATTTTGGTTATATGTTTTGAATTTTAACGAGTCATCTAATATGAGTTGAACATCACAACCCTAACCAATATCGTAACGTATGTCCAGAGTTTGGAAAATTCGAGTCGAGGGCACATGGTGACGATAAATTTTTTTTTCTGATCTCAAAATTTGTTATATAAAATAATAATAAAAGGTAATAAATAAATATTGTAAATGTGCTACTTTTGGCCAAAAATGTTTTCCCTAAAGTTTATGAAAATATTTTCTAAATAAACTAAGTTGCTTTTGTAAATGAACAATTTAAAATACCAATGTGCTACACTTGGTAAAGTGCAAAAAATAATAATAATAATAATGAACGTGAGTTAAGATAACAAGGTTATGGTTTCCTTAATTTATCTTAGGACTCTTCTACTTTTGTCCGAATCGCAATTATCGCCCAACTGGTGGGAATGTAA
This sequence comes from Helianthus annuus, assembly GCF_002127325.2. Taxonomy (NCBI): domain Eukaryota; kingdom Viridiplantae; phylum Streptophyta; class Magnoliopsida; order Asterales; family Asteraceae; genus Helianthus; species Helianthus annuus. The sequence continues at coordinate 68,018,932 of NC_035439.2, read as the reverse complement.
ATCAATGTTGCTACGTTATCTCCTCCGCCATTCGACTTCGCGTTTAGTTTTCCCTCCCTAATGACCTTACCTGCCACTCTCACTTCGTATCCTTGACGTTCGCACTAACGCCAATCGATACAATTATTAACTCTTAATCAGTACCGTAGACAGCTTGTGTCGTTGTCACGCTTTCGACGTTACTATTTGTCATCGTTTTCATCCTTTACTCATATGTTTTTTTTGTATCGCTATGTTATGCATTTATGATTTGTTTTATGGCTAGTTCATGTTGTTGCAGTTTCACATCATCACTCATCATGGCATACTTTCCCCATAGTTTATGTTACGTGGGTATCGTCTAACTTTTTCATAGACCAACCCTTCTCCCATAATTATGGATGTAGGTATTGCCACTATTTAGTCGCACCGTTTTTAGGTTCGAGACTCATACTATGGTTGTTTGTGGTTTGGATGTGGTAATTTACTTAGTAAGTGGAGTTGAGTCGGCGCACAGAACCAATCAAAACCGCTAACGAAGCCAATGAAATTTGATAAGGACATGGTGGATACGCCGCTGGTACTTCCTATATATAAGTGTTCTTATCAAACTATCAAAAGCCTCGTCAGACTGGTCGAGAGAAGTTCTATGTAAGTTGTATTCGTGTCGTCAGTCATGATCCGAATAACGAAGCCAATGAAACTTGCTAAGGACATGGTGGATACGCCGCTGGTACTTCCTATATATAAGTGTTCTTATCGAGGTATCAAAAGCCTCGTTAGACTGGTCATGAGAAGTTGGTTTGAGTCCTCAATCATGATTTGAATAACGATGTGGATGAAAAATTGATAGGGACATGGTGGATACGCCGCTGGTACTTCCTATATATAAGTGTGTCTGTCAAATTTTCAAAAGAAACGTTAGATGAATCATGAGTGTTTTAGTTAGTTTATTTTGGTTTTGTGATTGGAGAATTCAAATTCTATGATTTCACTCATTCAACTCAAATTGTGGCATTTTATGAGAAATTTTTTTCAAGATCCCAAGTTGTGACACAGGTTGCAGTTGGGCATCACTTATATACCTCACAGCTCTATTGCAAACTCTCTCGCGTTACAAGTCATCTTTGGGACGTGATTTTCTCTTTAGCTGCAATAAACCCTTGATACACCAATCTTGGGCTTCGTGATTGTAATGATCATAGAGCCTATAACCGGTTACCTAGTACATAACCGTTAACGCTTTTCACTACTGCATCTTTGGCAATTAAGAGCGATTCCATAATTGGGTCAATAACCTTTGCTAGGAACGCTACCGCCTCCATAAGTCTAAACCTTTTTCATATGGCATAGTTTGAGCATCTTATCAGTACATTAGAACGAGTGTTTCACCCCAGTTACCTGACCTTTCCAAGGTACATTCCGATCTAAAGATTCGAGTTCCTAATACTACTAATAATCTGTTAGTGCATTACGTCTATTGACTTCGTCTTGCATCATGTAATAGAATAGGATAGGTTAGAATATCCAGTGCACGAGGTTCGAGATGAAATTGTTAGAAGTTAAGCAAGTAGTTCCGCTTGTATGAACACTGACCATATAAGCGAAACCACTAGCATGTAGTTCCGCTTATATGGACGTGTCCATATAAGCGAAACCTCTCATCCTATATATAGTGCTTGTTTAGTTCATTTGGTAACTTCTGGAACTTGTAATGAAGTGCTGCCAATTTGCTTTCAGGTTGTAAACATTGTTAAAATCAATCAAAGAAGCATTATAATTAGTTTGAGCGTCTGATTCACTGATTCCGCCTTTGAATTGGATAAATAACTCTTCTGATTGACTCATTCGGGTTCAACAACGATCCTACAAGTGGTATCAGAGCTTAGGAGGAAGAGTTTAGCTCAATTGGATCTGTTTTCTGTCTTCTACACCTTCTTTTTCGATTTGAACAAGTTTCCACGGTTAAAATTGGCCAAATTTTTCACAGAATGTGTATTAGTGGATAATAACAAACCCTTGAAAGTTTCATATCAAAATTTGACTTATAAATGGACCAAATTACATTCGGATGTGGTTCCGCTTATGTGAACACTGTATAGTTTCGCTTTTATGACCACATGGTTTCGCTTCAGTGAACAAAATCTCAAAAAGGTTTCGCTTCTGTGACACTAGTTTCGCTCCAAACTACATAGTTCCGCTCAAAGGTTTCGCTCGAACGGACATTGTAGTTCCGCTTATTCGGAAATAGTCAGTTTCGCTTATTTGACATCAAAGGTTCCGCTTATTTGTCCAACAAGGTTTCGCTCATTCGGTCCAAATAGGTTTCGCTTATTTATCCAAACAGGTTTCGCTTATCTGTCCAACCAGTTTCGCTCATTTATCACTACATGTTTTCGCTTATCTGGACATCAGCTAGTTTCGCTTATTAGTCATCAACAGCTTTCGCTTTTGTGTCACAAAGAAACTTGATTTCGCCCGTGTGTCATATTTCGCTTGATAGTGAACTTTATCGTGTCAAGATCATTTCATGACAATCGAGTGTTAGTGTATTTCAGATTTCTTGATATTGTTTAAACTGATTGAGTTTGTTTGTTTGCTTTCAGGTTATTGACTTTCAGGTGATTAAAGATGTCAAACAACGGTGAAGAGTTTTACAACACATTCTACAACGCGTTCACTTCTGAATCGACAAATAGAAGATCTGAGCTGAAAGAATATTCAAGAGAGATTTCGGAGAATTTGAAGTTTGAGAACATGTACGAAAGTCAACAGAAGCCACCAAAGCTAATGAAAGTTGAAGACTATAACTAGTGGAAAAACAGATTTGAGGGTTGGGTAAAAGCTTTCGCTCCTGAAAGCTGGTTAAAATTGACAAATGGATACATTGAACCAGTGAAAGAGGGAGGAGAGTTGATAGATCCAAAAGACTTCACAGATATAGACATAAAGAATGTTGTGGCTGAATATAAAATGGTTACGTTGATCAAGCAGTCAGTGAGAGAGGATATTATCTCGTTACTTGAACAAGAGAAAACTTCAAAAAGTTTATGGGAAGCGTTAGGGAAAAAGTGTGTTGGTAGTAATGATATTGTTAAAAACAAAAAGAAATTGTTGCGTAAAGAGTTTGATTTATTCAGTTGTTTGAAAAATGAATCTGTTTGTAAAATGATCGAGAGATTCGGACATCTGAAAATGGAGTTGGCCAGACATGAAATCAAATATTATGATGAGGAGATGGTGGATAAATTGTTTGATTCATTGCCGAATGATCAAGATTGGCAATACTTCGCTTTAATGCTGAAAAATACAATCAAGCCTGATGATCTAAAAGTGGATTTGCTGATTGAAAGGCTTGAAAGCCATGAGTTGGAGATAAAAAGATCAAAAGTCAACAGTCCAGCTTATCAGCAGAATGTGGAACTCTACTACAGAGGAAATACACCACAGGTTGGATCTCCAAGAACAGCGTTTTCTGCAGAAAGTTCATCTTCAGTGAACAATGAAAGTCTTCACAGTGGTTTTCACAGCGGATCTTCTTCAAACACCTTAGACCAATCTACTTCAAAGAATCTATTCCAGTGTAATATCGCAGTTGATTTGAAGAATGGGCAGAACTTCAGCGAAGAATCGGCGAAACAACAGATGGTTTTCTTGGCATCTGTACTTGAATCGTATGAAAGCCTCGTTGCAGGGAAGATTGGCAATACCAATTTGACGAAAGAAGATTATGATCAATTAGACCCCGAGGAGATGGAACTGATGGACATAAGATGGTGCATGGCCAGCGCGGTTCGTCGAGCACAACGGTTCATGGAGATCACGGGGAGGAAGTCAATCGGTGAACCAACTACCAAACTGGGATTTGATAAATCCAAAGTGACATGCTTCAAATGCAAACAAAAAGGTCACTTTAAGCGCGAGTGCAGAAATGCGTATGTTGCTGATGATTCTGAAAACCCGTTCAATGAAGATTATTACAAGAAAGCGATATACCATCAGAACAAGTCTGAGCCACCAAGATTGAAACAGCCTGAAGAAAAATCAAGGGCTCTTGCAGTTATATATGACGATGAAGGTTACGACTGGAGTCAAGAAGTTTGCCCAGAAAAAGATGCTGTTGGGTATGCCTTTGTTGCTGATGCTGATCCTGATAGATGGTGGAAAGCAGACTATGCAAGATGGGAAATTGGAAAATTAAATGAACCTTTCAAAGAAGCCCAAAGAGCCAAACGATGGTATGAAGAATTGGAATGTTACATGGATCCACGGGGTAATCCGGTTGCTGACCCATCAAAAGTGGATTTCAAAGCTGTAACAGATTTGCTTCCAAGGTAGGCTACTTTCAACACACTAAGGTTATCTACTAAAGAGTATTTGCCTGATTTGGAGAAGAAGATAAGAGAGGTTTGTGAAGCAAGTCTACCGAAGGTGGTAGAGATGAAGAAGAGAAAAGAAGAAGAATTGAAGAAGATGATTGAAGAAGTAAAAGCTGTTGTGAAGACTGCTGCTGAAAAGGAACAGAAAGCTGAAGAAGAACAGAAAGAAGGAAAAGAAAAGAACAAAGAGGAAGTTCAGAAAGTTGAGATAGAAGAATCAGTGCTGGAAGAGACTGAAGTAAGAAAATCTTCTGACTTATCGAATGTCGATTTAGTTGATGAAAAGGAAAACAAGTGCAGGAATTGCATAGAAATGTGCAAAGCCTGTACTAAAAAAGAAGAAATAATAAAAGCAAAAGAAATTGAAGCAACCAAATTTGAAAATGTTTTCAAAACAAAATGTAAAGAAATGGTTGAAACAGAAGAAATTTTGAAATTAAAAGTTGAAAAGCTGACACTAAAATGTCATGATCTTGAAGAAGAAAATAAGGTTTTGAAAGAAAAATGTATAGCAAAATGTGTTGATTGTGTTGAAAAAGAATCTAAATTTCAGGATTTACAAAAATAGTATGATTCTTTAAAGTGGTCAAGTCAGAGAGTACAAGAGGCTTATGATGCTTTGAAAAGCCAAGTCAATAGTTTTGATCAAAGATTGACTGAAACTTTAGTCAATAAAGAAATGTATGAAAGAAAGTTTAAAGAAAAGCAATTTGAATTGAACAAGTGTGTTGATGAAATTGCTAATCTTAAACAAGTCTTGGCTGAAAAAGAAAAGATTGTTACAAAACTTCAAAGTTATCATAACTCTTCGTCCATTCTCGAACGCATTTTCAACATCACACCAGATGACAAAGATACTGAAAATTGCAAAAAGGGTATTGGTTCAGAATTTCATCAGGTACCACCACCATTGAGAAACAATTATACTTTTTATGATGAAGAAAAGGTGGCAAAGGGTTTGAACATAGCTGACCAATTACATGAAAGTATCGATGTGACTTACACCAAATCTGATGATGCTGATGATTGAGAGGTGGTAAGTAAGGTGGTTGATAGTGTTTTGAAAGATGAGTCTACAAAAGGTAAGTCTGAATCACAGGATGAAGATGAAGGAAATCTTTATGATGGATATCTGAAAAACACAAAATCCGAGAAAAACTTGAATGATGATTCAAAGGGATTGGTTTATACCATGATTGGATCGGACAAATTATTCTTAGATGTTGTATTCCCGATTCAGAATGTGATTTCAGAAAAGGTTGATCAAGTTTTCAAAATGGTTGAGATTGAAAAGTCTGAGATTCCAAAGTTTGCTTGTAAAGGTCATAAATTTTTTATAACAAACATGGTTCTAAGAAGAAAAACATGAAGGCTGGTTTGGGTTATAAAAGGAAACATAATTGGAATAAAAGTAAACAACAAAATTTGCAACAAAAGATGAATTTTGTTCAAGGGAAAAGTTTGAAAGAAGAGGAAAAACTCAAATTTGGACAACAGTCTAATGAGGAGTTTGATGCTTTGAAAAAGAAACAACAACAGGCTAAGGATGTTTCAAAGAAAGTGTGTTTTAAATGTGACCAAATTGGACATGTTGCATGAAAGTGTCCACATCCAAAGCCTGTTGATGTTGAAAAACAGAAATCTGAGAGTGTGAAACAAAGGTCAACCATATTTGATTCGAAACAAACTTGGCGATACAATACGAACAAGTTTGCTTCAAATCAAAACTGGAAATCAAATCTGAAAAGGTTCGATTCAAGACAGACCTGGAATTCTCATACACCCAGATTGAGAACAACACAGAGTTGGAGAACATCTGTTGATATGACAAAACCTCAAGAGTTTTGGAAACCTAAAAATGTTGTTCAAAGTCAAAAGGTTCAAAAAGAGAAAAATTTTTACAAAAGAGGTACTCCGAAAGGTCAAGTGTGGAGTGCTAAAAAACAAGTGTTGTCAGTAAAAGATGAAACAGTTGAAATCAACGCTGAAAAAGTTTTAAATAACAAAGAATTTCCAAAATTGAATGAAAATTATTGTGTTGAAATGCCTAAGGTCCAACAAACCTGGGCCAAATTGTTCAAATAATCAAATTGTTGAAATGTGCAGGTGCTCAACGAAGCTGAAGATTGTGAGAATGATAGTTGGAGCAGCCTGGCACAGGAAGAGGTTGCAGGACCCTGGTTTGGTTGAACAGGGAGTTTAGTTTGAGTGTTGTTTGTACATAAATAAACAATATTTTCAAAATCCTAAAAACTTGAAAAAGTAAAAACCAAAAATATGTTATGTTTTAGTTTTTGTTAGAATAAATGTTAATTGAATACGCCGAAACCCTCACGGCTGAACAAACATGATTACATTCATCAGATTGAAAAACGGTTTTCAAACTGTAAAAATCAATGTGTTGTAAATCATGGGGGTAATTACTGCTTTTAGTGTAATTCAGTGCATGATTAGCAGAACATGGATGGTGAGACATAGCTATCAGTATCGTGTTGTCAAATTTCTTTTAATGATTTTGCATTTTAGGGGGAGAAAAATTGTCAGAAAATACAAAAACATTAGAAAATTTGAAAAAGCCAAAAACATGATAAAATTCAAAAATTTGAGTTTTGCGTAAAAAGAGGAAATGATAGTACATCAGTAGACAGTTACAGTATGCTAAAGAATTGTAATGATTAAATAACGTTAAACAGTCTCACTGATGATATGTCGATAGGTTTTTATACATTTAGTAAACTTTTTCGGGATATAAACCTAAATTCAAACACATGCTTATTTTGTGGGGAACACTACTTGGATATATAGGTAACCCCTGAAATCTCGTTTGAAAGGTCCCATATTCTGAGATACTAGGTCTTTATACTCAATGATATCTAGGGTATTATTCCGGGACTTTTGCTGTATGGAAGTACTGACCTAGTCCCCAAATAATACTTTCTGCAAATGCTTGAAACACAGCATCGTCCTCAGCAAGCTGATGAAACAATAAAATTGATAGTCGCTGCTGTTGTAATCAAAAGATCCTTTAAAGGGGACACACCGAAAAGTCGAAGCCATCATCTCTCTGCATATACGAAAGTATTGACCTGAGCTCTCACGGCCCTCGCATCTAACCCCTAATAGATATCATTTGTGGTATACTCACCTGTAAGACTGAATATCTGGGATTCTGGATACAGGAGTATATTCAAGAGGTGGGACACATGAATGAGTTTAAGTTCTTAAAACATCTAAATCGTATCCTGAATTAGTTGAAATTTGTATGAAAATTTAAGTGGATCAGTATGTCGACAATCTAAGTGAATTGTTTAATTCTTAAAGTGAAATTAAGCTCAACGGTACTTGTAACTTGTCAAAAACCGATATGATCCTCTGTCGCATACTCAAACAAAAATAATGTCTGTAAATATGTTTGTATATATTTCTTTACTGCTTTATATTTTCAGAAAATACAAAAAGATTTTAATTTCTGTTTTATTTTCGACAACCGATATCTGACATGCCGAGTTTCAAAATCTGAGAAAGTTGATTGTGTTTTTGAAAATAAAACAAGTTCATTAATTGGAAACTTGATATTGAAAATCAAAAATTCAAAAATAGTTTGTGATATCTCCAAGGTCATTAGCTTGAACTTGGATGATAAACTGTGAGGGAGTTGGATTCTTTAACGCTGCCATATCTGTAAAGTTGGTTGATATGGGGAGTGGATTAGAGAATTTGATTGATGGTTTTTAAAATGTTGTTACTTATCAAGTGTATGAGTGATTGCAGGAAATACCAGACTACGATCCCGGAAGCAGAGTCTAAGGGGGAGTTTGAAGACAAGCTAAAAGTGAGGATGAGCTTGTAGCTGGAAAGAGAGGTGTCGATCCCTAAAAGCACGGAATCTTGACGAGAGGGGGAGCCTGCTGATGATGAAGCTGTTGATGATAAAGCCAGTGATGAGATCCTGGTAAAAGAGTCAAAGTTAGAAGCTGTTCAAAGAGAAAGAGTGATGGATGCTTACATTGTTACAATCTGATTGAGATGGCAAAATGATCAAGACTGAAGAGGTGTCATAACAGAGAATAGTCACTGAAGACTTCGTCAATATCCGAGGGGGAGTCTGTTAGTGCATTACGTCTATTGACTTCGTCTTGCATCATGTAATAGAATAGGATAGGTTAGAATATCCAGTGCACGAGGTTCGAGATGAAATTGTTTGAAGTTAAGCAAGTAGTTCCGCTTATATGAACACTGACCATATAAGTGAAACCACTAGCAAGTAGTTCCGCTTATATAGACGTGTCCATATAAGCGAAACCTCTCATCCTATATATAGTGCTTGTTTAGTTCATTTGGTAACTTCTGGAACTTGTAACGAAGTGCTGCCAATTTGCTTTCAGGTTGTAAACATTGTTAAAATCAATCAAAGAAGCATTATAATTAGTTTGAGCGTTTGATTCACTGATTCCGCCTTTGAATTGGATAAACAACTCTTCTGATTGACTCATTCGGGTTCAACAACGATCCTACATAATCTAACCGACATCGTTTATATCTATGGAAGACCCTACACTTCATCTTATACGAGTAGTTTCCTCCAAATTTCCGGACGAAATTCCCAAAAGTTGGGGAGACTGTAACATCCGTCAAAATCGGACCTCCGAAATCCGACCCGGATTGTAAAACCGGACCCTCTTCAATTAAAAAAAAAGAAGAAGAAGAAATTTTACTAAATTTTATAATTTTGATTATTTAATTAATCGTCACGTGTTGCATAGGATTAAAACTGGAATAAAAGTGGAGGTTTATAAGCGAAACCTAGTTAGATCAGTTTAAAATAATATGGGAGTTAATTAACTACATTAAAAATGGTAGTTAAAACAAGTGTTAAACTTAAAAGGGGTGAAAATTTTCAAAATATCAAAGTTACAAGGTTAGGGGGTTGTTTTGTAATTAATGGAAACTATAAAATAAGCAAATCAACTAACTAGGTTAGTCAACTCGGTTAACTTAGTTAGTGATTTTCTATAATAGGTTAACTAGGTTAGTTAGTTCTATATAAGAAATATATTAACTAAGCTATTATATAAGTTAGACCAGTTAGTGACTTTTACAAACTGCAGGGACTGAAGCAGTCAATAGCTAAAAGTGTTTTTAGAAGAAAAAAAAGAGAAGAAACGAAGGGGACGGGATAGCTAAAAGTGTTTTTAGAAGAAAAAAAAGAGAAGAAACGAAGGGGACGGGAATCGAACCCGTGACCCCTTGCTTAACATTAACGCTGCCAACCAGTCAACCACATTGCATTTTGTGTATGGAACTCTTGCTGCATAGTAATTAAACAGAATCTCATAGCCTAAAACCCATCATCTTCCTCCTTTGTTGACCTGAAACGCGAAAGCACGTAAAAATAGAAACCAAAATGTTTTGAACGTCAATTTTAATGACCAATTAAGTCGAATAATCATCCTTAACAATGCATAACTTCGAGTTAATGTTTTTCTTGACCTTTAATCGTCCCATATTCATCTGAATCAAACCAACCATTATCACCATGAAAGCTTTTGTTCAACATGTGGGTTTTCAATAAAATCGTGGAATTGGCTTCTAAAACTTTTACCATTTGTTCTCTTGATCAAAACATGCAAAACCCCACTGAAATTTCTCCATTTCACTATCTCTACATCGCGAATTTAATCGAAGAACGAATCTAGGGCTTGTATGCAGACGATATCTCCTTCAATTCTCAACCTTTTCAGGTAATTCCAAAGCCTATTGTGCTTTATTTTTCATCCTCTACAAAAACCCTCGATCAATTTCAGTGATAAGGGGCTGAATTATTCGAATTTAATTTTAGTTGAAATTAGGGTTCTTCGTTCATACGATATGGGGCTTTTAGATTTAGACCTATGTTTTGATGAAATTGAATGTATAATTCATATTAGCATGTTATGTGTAAACTTCGGGAATTTTTAGATATCAAATTGGAATTTTGGTGAATTATATATATTTTAATCGCCATTTATATCATATAAAAATACAAGATAGTCTTAAATAAATTCTATAAATATTTTTATTGATTATTTCAGGTTATATCAACACTATGAAATTTCTATTTAATTTTTCCTTATTTTTTGGGAATTCATGAATTTAATATGGGTTTATACATGTTTTAATTATTTAAAAATATTAGTTTATCACAAATAAATTCTATAAACATTATTATTGATTTTTTTTATAGATTCTATAATTATTTTGAGACTCTTATACAAATTTTCTATAATTTTAGATAATTATCTTATTAGTGGATTAATGTATCCTCATTTAAAGTAAATAAAATTTCTTTATAAAATTTATTATTTTATATTAAAACATGTGATAATCATGAAATCAAAGGTATGATTTTGTTAGATAAATTCTATTAATTAATCAAAACTGGTAGCATTTAAAGATTATGATAACATACTAAATTGATTATTACTACATAATTAATCATGACTTTTTATATAAGTATCGATTTATCTATTATATTGAATATTCATTTAAGCCCCAAATAGGAGAACCCAAATTCCTAAGAATTTATAAATTGTCCTTTCGTTTAGTATTTCGTTTATTTAGAATCTTGGTTATATTTATTCTAGGGTGATTTAGTCAATTGTTATACCTCGTGTACTCGTGCGATAATTCTCGTGGAATAACTCTTCGCAACCTGTGAGTAATTTCTTCCATTTCCCCCCTTTTTTAATCTTTTACAAATTTTGGGGTGCATCACGTTAGACTTTCGATTTACTTAACATGCTATGATCAAGTGTTATTATGTGAACGTCTTATGTGTATTCTATATGCTATCTGATGTCAAGTCTATTGCATACTATTATTCTAGTGGATCCACACGGCTGACTAGGTTCCCCACGGCCATGGGTTGTAGCCTAGTATCGCCAACAGTATTAGACTCGCTCCTCGGGGCTTGAGCCTAATGCACACTATTATCAGGAGTCTATTTATTTTGGGTGTTTGTGTTGTTATTGATGGTGTATTCTTGTTTGGTAAATTTGGATTTATGGATATGTTTACTATGTTGATGATATGAGACCATTTACACACTAACCTTGAGGTGCATGTTAAAAATATTTTTTTAAAGAATTAAATATAAAACTGTTTTCTATAAAACGGAGGAAATTATTCACCAACTTATTTGTTGACCCAAAAATATATTTTTCTAACGTGGTGCGGGTTTTCAAAGTTAATGATCAAGTGATGTGGACACCTAGCATGGGCCTTGGGAAAATAAATTGAAGTGTTGATATGTTTGTATTGAACAATGTATGAACAGTTTTGATTATTATATGATATGTGACTATTTAAATGGATATGCTTTAAATATTGAAACAATAATTAGTTGTCATGTGCTATGGGCCATTATCATGCCCCGTACCTTTCCGCTGCGGGTTGGGGTGTGACATCAAACTTGTATACTCGCCAATAATTTTGTATTGAACCATGTATTTTTAAACATATTGCGTGTTGATGATGTTGAGATGATGAAACATAGTAGGGATTCCTTAGATACACACCTAGAATCATTAGATTATGTTGTGGTATCAATTTTGAACAATGTTGTATTTTGCTTATTGTTTTGTTGTTGTATTTGAAACAATTTTTGTAATTTGATTTCATTGTATTGTAACTTGACAATTTGGAATGAAATGAAATCAGTTTTTTTTTTAATTATTGTCGCAATTAGTGTTATGAAGTCTCGAGCAATCTCGTTCGTTTCACTCCTATATTTCCACCATCGGTTGGGGTGTGACAACGTATGTGGTAGGCCGCGTCCCTACAGAATAAAAAGGGCGGGTTGGATGACGTCTAGGGGTCCATGGTTAACCCACCCACGACAATGTGATGTTGATGAGATCCTTGAAATTTGTGTGCCTATGTGTTTATGTGCGGATAGACGTTATCTATGTGATAGCGATGGGTTTGTTGAGTTCTCATCTTTATGATGTTATAAGGATGCCCATGAGCTTGGTAGCAGTTGTTCTTGTGTCGGCGATGAGTTTATGATGTTTGGCGAGTCGTCACTGTTATGGTGTCGATGAGTCTAGTAGTCGTTATCCTTATGGCGGTGATGAATTGATGTTATTTGGCGAGTCGTCATTTTTATGGTGTTGATGAGTCTGGTAGTCATTGCCTTTATGACTTTGAATAGATGATGTTGATGTTTCCTTATGATATTAAGAATATGTTGAGGATGTAGGCAGTCTTTTTCTTTTGATATCGATGCGTACATGTCATGTCTTTGTGATGTAACTAAAATATGTGTTAACTTTCTACATAATATGAGTTACGTGTTTACTATAGTTGAGTGTGGTAGACTAAGGTGTATATTATACAATACATATGTTAATTTGTATCCTACATGTTGTAGTATAGACCCGGGTGTTTAATGATGGAGGGATCCGGTTCTAGTCGTGTTGTTTATGTTATGTATGAGGAACAAGTAGGTCATGGGTAAGGAGGTAGTGAGTCTAGTAATTGGTCGTGTGATTGTGGCTTCTTGTTTGGGCAGTTACCAAAATGAGTGTCGTGTGGTCAATGATGTTTTCATATGAATCCGAGTTTAAGTGTTGAAACCAAAGAGTCTTTAATGTTGATTTAAATCTTTCAAACTTAATTGTTAGAACTCACTCAGTGACATTGACTTTTTGCATGCTTGTTAGATTGATTGCAGGTATATGGTTGAGGATGCAAGGCTCTTGGTAGCATAGAGAGCTTCCCACGTTCGTGATGGTACCCAGGGCAGCCACTGCCGAGGGAAGCGGGCTAGGAGGCGAGGGTGAGGGTGACGGGGGTGAGGGAGGCGGGGGATAGGGAGGTGAGGGAGAGGGAGACGTGGGAGGCGGGGTACAGGGGTTAGTTTATGCTGCAGTCAACAGATCGCAGATGGGTGTGAAGGATGTACAGGTTGATCACCCGTATGAGCGATGGAGCGTGAGACCACGTGTGATGCCTCCACCGGGGGTGGAGGAGAGACTGGCTCAGGTCGAGTTGGATGTAGCTGCTCTACGGGTGGACATATCCCTTATACAGAGCGATGTACAGTGGATGGTCGAGGCGATTATTGCTATGCATTCTAGCGCGCCCCTACCTCCACGAGCTGGCGTTGCACCACCACCACTACTACTATCGCCGTACCTGCTTATTGTGTTTTGGTTTTGTTGTTTTACATTTGAAATATTCAAAATATTTATATTTTGTTGTTTTAGATGTAAAACATTGTAAATATTTATCTTATGTTTATATTTTATCGTGTTTGTTTAATAATTGTTATCGTATTGTTTATCATATGCACATATTTTGTTTAATAAAGGGCAAAATTATTCAACGTTATCTATACGTTTAATTACAAACTAGTAACATAATCCGGTATATCTAAATAATACCGCAAACGCTATCTAAACAATAACTAAAACTTATTAAACGGTTGTTCGGTTTCAAAAAAAAAATTATTATTATATACGGGTCGTATAACATTATACGGGTCGTATACATTTGTTAAAAACCCAAAAACCTGATAAAATCTGACGAATAAAAACTCATTAGGTCGTATAACATTATATTGGTATACAGACCGTGTAATATTATACGACCCGTATACACATAAGAATGTAAAAATAAGAAAATAGGAGTGTGAAAATATTACAATAAAAAAGAAAAGGCTGGAAATATATTGAATGACATCTATCCATTGAAATTGAGTGATTGATGTGTTTGCTATTATTTATTTACCCCATCAGTCCAACTACAATAATGTAACTTACAATTTCCTTTACACTATATTACATTTCAATTTATTTATAACATAACAAGATTTTGTTACATATGCATCCGGTAATTGTATCACGGTATTTACCCATTGAACTGAGTTGTACATGTTTTCGATATGATTTATGTCTAGATTATTGGTATTCTTTTGTATAAATATTACTTATACAAGGTAAATATGAAATATAAAAATTAATTAGTCAAACTGTATATTTACAAAATAAATATGCATGTGCTGCCATTCCAGCCCAGAGGCTTTTGCCTTTTGAAAAGAAGATCAGGTTCAATTCCTACAATGTAATTTAATAGTAGGCTAATCTAACATATTACGTTTAATATTTATTATGGTGTTTATTGATATTTCCTTGTAGTTGGTATGTGTATGTATCTAAGTATCTTTATGTTTTCTGAACAACTTAAATCATATCAAATCCTTAACTTTAAGGGAAGCAAAACCTTATCTTTTATGGTTTTTTCAATTTTACCCAACCCCCACCCATGTATCTTTATTTAGTTTTTTTTAATGATAACACTTATTCCTACATTAATTATCATTGCCCACATTTGAATATGGACTTTAAAAAGCAAATACCTATTAAGTAGGCTAGCCTTACATTGATATATATCTTTATTTAGTGATCGGCCATGGTGACCGAAGGCGAGCAACTGAGATAAAAGAAGCCAATGATATATAAGATAAAGATCAAAATAAATGTAAATTCTTTATGTATGTTATGATTGCCATCGTATTTATGGTTTTAAAAAAATATTAAGGCCTCTTTTTTATCTTGTGCCAATTATTTTTTGTGATGTATTCATACTAAAAAACAATATTTTTTGTTTTTTAGAAATGTACAATGTATGACACAGTTTAAGTCGAATTTTAGTGAGGATTGCAAGCGCATTATATCAAAGTTATACTTAAATGTGATTATGAATAAAGTAAGGTCTAAACTTAAAAAAAGATCTTAAACTTACAAAATGACATCACCAAAAATTTTTCTTCTGATTTTAATTTAATAATATATAATGATTTCGAATAATGCTTTATCATCAAATCTCTTTTTCAATTTAAATTTTATCATCGTAATCCGACCGATAGCAAAATTAAGGTAGGGTCTGATGAGGCTGAGATGTAGGCAGTCTTTCCTCTATAAGAATAGAGAGGCTGCTTCAAGTGAGACCCCCGGCTCAATAGAAGTTTTGCATCAAGCCTTGGACATAAGGCACATGATACTCAACAATTAAGACAAATGTCGATCAGTGCATGTACCCCCTTGTCTTTCGGCTATCAACGCCACCATATGATGCATGATTAACCATCCGCCTCTTTTAATGTTATTTTCACGAAATTAGTAAAAAAAACGTTAAAATTAGTGCACTATCACTTTTACCCCCAAACGCCCACACATATAAATATTATACGTGCATACCTCAAGTGGGACGGAAAGCTAAGATAGGGTCATATAATAAATTTTTTCTCATAACTTTAATTTTAATAGTATATATATCAATAAATTTCCACCCTAAAAATTAGTCAAATTTCTTAATATCATTATTTCATATACTAAAAACAAAAGTCGGTGATAAATCCATCTTCTAACTTTGATCATTCGATTTTTTTTTATTTTGGCAATTATGGCCATTATAAGTTTCAATCATCTCCCATTTAGTTTTGTTTTTCTATATTGTTGGTCCTTCTTTGTTTCTATTTGTACCCATTTAATTTTCTTGATTTGCATCACGTGCCACCCATCTAGCTCTTTATCGTTACACGTGTTCCTTTTTTTCTTTTAGACAATTTTAAGTTTCTTTTTACTAAACTTCTTTGTTGTCTTCCATTTTAGCGTGTATGTCTTATGTTTCTGAAATTTCTGACAGTAATTTCTTCCTTTGCGATCGTTATTCTTTTGTTTTTTTTTTTTTTTTTGAAAGTTGACTATTATTCACAGAAGCCCAACAGAAAACAGGGCCAAACACGCAGACACAACCAGAAACAATATTACATCACTTTGAAATTACACCAATCTCCCCAACTCAACCTATGACCTTTGAACCTGCTATTGAACCAAAGGAAGCCTATGGATTTGACATCCTGAACAATACTACCTGCATTAGCTTCGACACTGTTGAATCTTAAGTTATTCCGGGCCTTCCATAAACACCAACAAGTTGCCATGATAATGCCATGGAAGATCACCCTTTTCAGCTCCGACATATCACCCGTTAAGTGGAGCTGCAGTAAATCTTTGATAGAGAACGCAAAAATCGGTTCGACCTTGCACCAGCAACTAATAAGATTCCAAACTGCATTCGCCACCAAGCAGGATGTGAAAAGATGACCAACAGACTCTGTGCCTTCTTTGCAAAACCCGCAGAGCAGATCCCCAAAGTAGCAGTTCCTTTTTTGAAGGGCATCCAAAGTGGGCAGCTTGTTCATCTCCGCCCGCCACATCAAGATATTACATTTCCTAGGAACCCACTTGCACCAACGCATCACAAACCTCTCGCTATAATCCGAAGCACTACCTAGAAAGCGCTTGACCGAACCCACTGAAAACACCCCATTAGCGTCCCCAAGCCACGTCCATTTATCGCCAGCTTGCGACAGATGAAATCCATCCAGCATAGCTGATAGCCTACCCCATTCTTCAATGACCACTTCATCCAAAAAACCTGATTTCCATCCCCACTTATCAAACTTCCCGGTAAGAAAATCGAACCGGTCCGCCACCTTACATTTTTTAGAAGACTCCAGCCTGAATAAACTTGGGAAAGACTCCGCCAACGGACCGCTTCCAACCCAATTATCCAGCCACATCCTAACCTCTGCGCCATTGCCAATGACAGCCTTGAACATGTTCAGCAAACCGAACCCACCCACCTTCACCTTCTCCACGGTAGCCACGATGTTCTTCCACGGACCATTTGAGACCGAATTCAACGGAAGGCAAGACCATCTCCTCGTACCACCATGGAAACCATCTATCACTGCCCGCCAGAGATTTGAAGGCTCACTTTTATACCTCCAAATCCACTTAGCGAGAAGGGAGATATTAACCTCTCTAAGCCTACAAATGCCAAGGCCCCCACAGTCTACCGGCGAAGCAACCCGCTCCCACGCCGCCCAGTGTAATTTCCTTGAATTATCCGAACCGCCCCAAAGGAATTTCCGCATAATGACTTCCAGCCCGTTAATAACCTTGAGAGGAGCCTTATAAAGCGACAAATAGAAGGTCGGCAAACTCTCCAAAACAGATTTTAAAAGCGTAACCCTCCCACCAATCGACAGAGATGAGCCTTTCCACCCCGCTAAACGAGACTCGAAGATGTCAAACAAAAATTTCCAGTTTGATACCCTGTTCATATTAGAACCCACCGTGAGTCCCAAGTACACAAAGGGAATGGAACCCGCCTTACACTTCAAGAGGGTCGCCATTCCATCAACCTCCTCAGAGTCCACCCCAATCCCATACAAAGACGACTTCTGGAAGCTGATCTTCAGACCTGAACACAAATAAAAACAGCGCAAAAGTCTAGCAACATTGTGAATATTAGCGGCCGACCACTCTCCGAGGATAGCACAGTCGTCAGCATAGAGCAAGTGCGACAAACTCAAAGCGCTCCCCGGGATATCGACACCACGGATGGCCCCAGCATTACACGCTTTCCTAAGCATTCCGGAGAAGGCCTCCATAACCAGAATGAAAAGAAAGGGAGATATCGGGTCGCCTTGACGCATACCCTTGGAACAGGAGAATTCGAAAGTAGGCGCCCCATTTACCAGAACAGCCGCCCTAGCCGACGAAAGGATCCCTCGAATCCACAAACACCATTTCGAAGGAAAACCCATCTGAGTCAAAACGGAATCCACGAAGCCCCAACAAACGTTATCGTATGCCTTCTCGAAATCAATTTTTAAACAAAACACCTTCCTTTTTTTTCTCTTAGCCCAAGCTATAGTCTCATTCAGAATTAAAGGCCCATCCAGAATAAACCGGCCCTTGACGAAGGCTGTCTGATGAAACGAGACCAGATCCCCTATAACCGACCTAAGGCGATTAGCTAGGACCTTGGAAATTATCTTATTAATGATTCCCACCAAGCTTATTGGCCGATAGTCGTTCAAAGCAACTGGGTCCTTAACCTTAGGAAGCAAGGCTATAAAGGACGATCCGCACCCCCTGTTGATTCTTCCAGTAGCATGGAACTCATTGAACAAATTGACAAAATCATTCTCAAAATAACTCAAGAATCTCTTAAAGAATTTAACATTAAACCCATCTGGGCCCGGGGCGCGATCCTCCCCACAATCAAACACAGCGGCTTTGATTTCTTGAGTTGTGAAAACGGCAGTCAGCATGCTGGCTTCGGACTCTGACACTCTTCTTCGAAAGTCCCCTTCTAGCTTTGGCCGAATAGATCTATCTTCTACGAAACGTTTACGGAAAAAATCGAAAACTTCTTTCTTGATCCTCTTCGGCCTAGACTCCCACCTCTCATTGATCATTAACCCATGAATGGAGTTGCTTGCCTTCCGTGTATTAATCATTCCGTGAAAAAACTTCGTATTATCGTCCCCATCAGCCGCCCATCTCAATCTCGACCTCTGTTTTAAATCCTTGACCTTGAAAGATTCAAGGGATCTTAGCTCCTTCAAACATTCCAATCGAATCCAATCTTCCTCTTCCGTTAGTTCCCTTTCCTCTAACACCCTGTCTATATCCTCTATATCGGACCTCAGCTTTTCTTCTTCCTCTGTCTCTTTGATTTTATTTTCTTCCTTCCACTTCTTAATATGAGACCTAAGCATCTTTAGTTTGTTCATTAGCACAACATCGGCCGGACCAAACCCATTGGAATTACGTAAAGCCGCCTCCACCACCCCATTGAAATCGCTCCTCTCCAACCAGGAATTGAAAAAGCGAAAAGGTTTCGGACCGAAGTTCAAATCCTTAACCGTTAGGAGAATTGGGTTATGGTCCGAGAGGTATCTAGGGAGAGCTCTAAAGCTGGCATCGGGCCATCTATTGAAAAACTCATAACTCACAAGGAGTCTATCAATTTTGCTCAGCTTCTTCGAAGACCCACTTTCCCTCAAATACGTGAATCTGCTGCCTTTCATCGCGTATTCGGTGAGATCGGCTTCAAAGATAAACTGATTTAGGTTCCTGGCACAACTAGGTTTGAACTGCGACCCTTTCCGTTCTTCTGGGTATCTAACTGTATTGAAGTCTCCGGCGAACACCCACATACCTGAGAACCTGCGTCTCAACTTCAACAATTTCTCCCAAAGGGCTTCCTTCTCTGTCGGCCTCTGTGGAGCGTAAACATTTACAACGTTGAGGTCAGAGCCAACACCGGTTAAAGTGCCACGGAGAAGAAGGAAATTCTTGTCCTTAATCGCCTCCACGAGAGAAAAAACCTTTGGATCCCAACACGATAACAAACCTCCGGATCTGCCCTCTGCTTCGACGGACTCGAAAGCGAAAACCGAATTACCCCAAAATCTAGCCACCAAACTATCTTCAATAGCCGTCTGAAAAGTTTCTTGAAACAAGACCATGGAGACTCTTTCAGCGCCTTTAACCCTTCTGATCCACTGATCTTTCCCATCCACCCCCAAACCCCTAATATTAATCGATAACACATTCATCTTGAAACCACATTGTTACCTTCTCCCCGGATGATATCTTGAACCGCCGAAGTATAACCTTCGAGATCAGCGCCCACAACTCTGCCGAACTCCACCGTCTCACGAACCTCCTGATCGATTTCCGCATCTAGAGCTACTGGTGAGATTCTGATCTCGTTACCAATGCCTTTGCTTTATTCGTTGTCCTTGTGGGAACAATCTATCCCTAAGGAACCCACAACAAAAATCATCAAAAAGAGGAAGAAGTCTTCAGCACAAAAGGCTTCTAAATCCTCTTATTCAAAATCCAAAGCTACTTGCTCAAAAAGAACCAAAACAAAGACTACTTGAAAAATTAAGGTCCCTGGGAGTCTTGTTGAAATACAAACTACGCCAGAGACTGTGGTTACCACAGTCTCTAGTACCTCTAATCAGACAAACCAATAGTTTTGAAAGGAGACTCATTGAGGCAGATCTTCCTTTGTACCATGAAAAGGGTACATGTCAACCATAAATGATAGAGATGCAGCCACATATTGAAGCCATGGTACAAAAGGAATCTAGCTCTCACCCACATGAGGAAGAGGCTCATCTCACTCGGGTAAATCCTGATGTGGTGATTGCAATGGTGGTTTCCAGTATTTTTGCTAAAGCCACTAGTTTACAAGAATGCAGTGGAAACATTCTTAAGACCACCATGCAGGTAACATCAATTGAACTTCTTAATGATGCTGAAGTACTGGAAGGAGAAAAGAGAAACTGCTGGAAGTCCCATGTTTCAAAGTTACGTAAACAATTTCTGCCCCCAGACCATGGTTACACCATTTTATGCAAAGGCAGGAAATTGATGATGCCAAAATGGGGGAGAAGAAAGATGACAAACCTGACATGATTCAAACAAGCGCAACAACTGCAAAGAAAATTAGTTGCTGAAGCAAAGGCTCTAGCAATGGTTGATAAGCAGAAGGGGATATATACGGCGGATGTGGACCATGCTGAAAGAATTGCAAAGTTTAAATAAGATCATAGGGGATTAAGTGCTGGTTTAGTAAAAGGTCAAATAGAAAGTCCAAGAGCTGAAGAAAGAGTTGTAAGGCAAGACCCTAAGATCACCAATACTGTCAAAATAGACATGAGGCCTCCTGCAATCATTCAAAAGACCAAGACTCTTGCAAATTTTGAAGATAAGAAAAGAAAAATACCCCCTCAAGCTCAATCTCAAGCTCAACCGGTAGTTAACAATCAAATAAATGGTTCAAAACAAACAGATAGAAAAACTACTGGTTCTCAAACTCCAATAACTAGATCTTTATCAAAGGCACAGTCTGGTACTAAGCCGGTTGTTGTCAAAACTACTGGTTAACTACCTGGGACAAAGCAAGCAGTTTCTCCTGAACAATAGTTCAACACAAACCAGAAGTTCCCGAGAAAACAACTGCCCATCCTTCAAGAAAAAGGAAACTAGTATTACAAGATGATTGATCGGAGTGTCGTGCTCCGTTCAAAGATAATATTTATATACCCAAATTACCCTTAACAAATAGCTAGTGGTAGTGAGGGGTCGAACCACGAAGAGTATGTGGTTTGTGTATGGATTTGATTGAATTATGAAGGTTGTCACTATGAAGCTTGCTAAGATATATATTTGTATTTTTGTTTGATTGAAAGATGTGAATTAAAATTACTAAAATGAGTGGTTTGATTGATTACTAACAATTAACAATTGCAAAAATGTAATTAAGAGTTTAAACAATATAGAGAAAACAAGGCTCACACCCGGTTCGGTATTTGCAATCCTAGGGTTCTTACACGTTTTAAATTTGATTCACTTGAATATGTTATTAACGGAATTCTATCATCAAAGCTTAGGTGCCAATTGCTATCAACGTCATAAACAACGGACCACAATGCACTTCGTTACTTCGGACAAGTAAAACCTATTGAAGACAAGGCATAATTGCACAAACTTGTTTTGCAAAGTCAAATTTCATAACTCACTCGACAATTCACAAATATAGTTCAAATGCAAGACAATTGTCAATCAATTCAAATACAAATTAAGTTGTCACAAAACCAAACTAAATTATTGTTCAAACCCTAGACTTACAATAACCTACACCGGGGTGAAACCTCCAAGAAATTAGCCGCTCATGGTGGAAATGGCACGATCAATGAATGCACGAGACTTGAATTGGGTCATCTTGAAGCTTGAAGATGGATGATTGGATGAATGATTAGGGTTGTGGATGGTTGGTGATGGTGGGTTGAGAGATGAATGGAATGGTGATGAATTAGGGTTCTTGATTGTGATTCGGATGATGATTCGGATGTTAGAGATGATGGATAGGTGAATGGTAGGTGATAGATTGTGTTTGATGGCTCCAAGAATGATTTCAAACTCCAAAAAGAAGTATAACTCCCGAATTGAATAGTCAAAAACCTTTTTAATCCGTCAACACCATCAAATGGGTCATAATCACGCGTCGGCAACATTGGGAGGCCGTCGCCGACGGCCTAAAGCCCCGTCGGCGACGCCTCATGGATTTCCTGAAATGGCCGACGACCAAACTAGCTATCTACGGACAATTTCAGCGACGACAACTTGCACAACCCGTCGGCGACGGACCATATGGTCGTCGGCGACGGCCCCCAGAACTTTGACTTTCTGTTTTCTTCATTCCTCAAGCCCGGTTGACCCGTTTCGTGTCCCGGTGGTTCCGTTTTCGCTCCGGTGACCCGTAAAGCTCCCGAAAAGCTCCTTAAACTCTGCTAGACCTGCAAAACAAGTATCTAATCAAAAGTAGGCTATTCGAGATTAAAACTTGCGTAAAAACATCAAATTAAACAATTACAAGAACCGGTTTTCGACCACGTATCACATCCCCACACTTGTGTTTTGCTTGCCCTCAAGCAAATCTGTTTTTCACTTTCACGTGGGTCGAACAACGAATATACTTCCCATTCCTGAGACAAAGGTTAAGGTCTATTGTCATACAAAAGCTCAAACTCTTTACAATTTTAAACATATTTAACGGTTAAGTGGATAATCACCTATAATAATGGTTATCCAAGATTAACCCGCCCGTAAAACTAACAAGTCATGCACATCCCTCACAATGTTCTCTCCACTCGGCTTATAATTTGGCTAATGTATATAATGTATTAGCACTTCAATCAATTAATCACTCAAAACCAGTTAGAACACGTACCCGCATAGGCTTGCAACTGAATCATTCTCCACCACCGATCACAAATACTAAGCACAAGTCAAAAGGTCTTTGAAGGGTTGTAACGGGGCTAGGCTAAGGGTAGGGAATAGGATATTTTAAAGTGGCTAAGGTGATGAAAATTCGATCTTTATTACAACGCAACTATTCTAAACTCAAGTAACTATAAACATCAACTCCAAGGCAATAATTTTCGCCTTTTATTCAATAACTAGAAACACATATTTTTGGATTTTTCTCAATGGTTTTTCATTCTTTTTTCGCAACATTTTCTGATTTTTTTTTTCGCAAAGTCACAACTATACAACTTAAACTCCTATAATCGAATTTTCATCACACGGGTTTAAAAAGAAAAGACTTATGGTTATGGGCTAAATGGGTTGTCAAACGAAAGGTTTAGGCTCAAAGTTGGCTACTAGGGGATAATCTTTGGGTAAGGATATAAAAATGGTGTAAAAGGAAAAGGTTTATGTGACAACTCGAACTTTCGACTTGCTTTGATGTAACGTTGCGTGCTTATGAGAACTGAATTGTATGATTTTAAATGAATATTTGTTTACGTGTGTTATGTGTGTATGTTATGTTTTGCACGAGCCCAAACCACACACTGAAACCCGATTGCACAAGGCTAACCGGTCACGCAAGCCCGTTTGGGCCACACCTTGGAATCGGACTCCATTTGATACCCGAGTTGGGCTCGGCCCACTCCCCACTCGCAACACAAAACCGGGACTAGGGATTTGTTTTACTACTTTGCAAAAACACCACACACACACAAACCCTAGGCGATTTCCTTTCTCTCTCGGTCACTTGGAACCCGACGGCAAGAACACCTCTACTCGGAATCACCCTCTTTTCCTTCGTTAATCCGGTTAGTGATGATATGTTTCGATTATATGTGATATCATGTGATTGTTATCATTCTGTTAGGTGATGCAATTAGGGTGTATGCTAGTAATACTGATTAAATGTTGATGTAAATTGGTATTGTTAATCGGTTCTCATGAATGATTAAGCTATATGGTTACTTGACATGAAATCGGTTATATGTATGTTTGGCTTTATGAAGATTAGTTTAGGATTCGGTATAAGGCTCGTGTGGTAATCCGATTGCATGTGGTTTGAATGGATTGTTACTGTTCTTAATAATATGAATTGCTATGAACATGATCTATTGTTGATATGAAACTGCTGATAAATTTCTGTGATTGATCTGAATTCGAAACTGCCTTAGATGTTTGCTAGAATCACGGTTGAGTCAATGCAGGAATTATGGAAACCAGTTACACACACGGTTGCGACTCGGTATCACTCGTTGCGAGTCGGAACCCCACTCGAGACCACAAACAGCACAAGCCGAGATCACGGTTGCGAGTCCCGTTGCGACTCGTAACCGGACCATGATGAACCGAGACCAGCCATTGCGACTCTCAACCTACTGTTGCGACTCGTAATCTCCTGATATGACTCGTAATCCTCGGTTGCGACTCGAGATCGCCGGTTGCGACTCGAGACCACCATTTACACGCACACTGTTTGGGCCTTCACTGTCACGGGCCCAATGATTTGATTTGTGGACTGTTGCTATTGGACTATTACAGGCCCAACTGATTGGGCCGGACACTTGGCTATTTGTTTAACTGTTATGATATTGGGCTGCTTATTGTCATTGGGCCGGGTAATGATTGGACCGAACCCTTAGATTGTTTATCGGATTGATGATACATGTACGTGTTTGCCATGATTATACGTGATACAATATACGTGCTATATACGAACCTGACTCGCATAATAACCATGATAGGACGTGGTTGACCATTTACTTGCTACCTGTACTCTTTTGTGTATCTGCCGAGCAAACCAAGGTGAGTTCACACAGCCAAGGCATGGGATTCCCGGGTTGGGAATTGGGTTGGATATGTTGAATATGGAATGATTACTCGTACTTACGCATACACCAGACTATAGACCATCGTCCTCAGGATAGTCAGGACACGTTACGTAAAGCCTACGTAACCCAGTATTTGCCATATGTCTCCCGGGTCGGGAGGACACGTTACGTAAAGCCTACGTAACCCAATACCATCTACTGGCTTCCAGGTCGGAAGGCCACGCTGCGTAAAGCCTACGTAGCCCCCACGCGTACCACTGTCCTCGGG
Source organism: Helianthus annuus (assembly GCF_002127325.2). Taxonomy (NCBI): domain Eukaryota; kingdom Viridiplantae; phylum Streptophyta; class Magnoliopsida; order Asterales; family Asteraceae; genus Helianthus; species Helianthus annuus. The sequence continues at coordinate 67,993,746 of NC_035439.2, read as the reverse complement.
GAAGGGCACGTCACGTAAAGCCTACGTGACCCAGTACGTTTTCCTGTTCTCGGTAATGAAGAACACATGGTCGGAAGTTAGTCTAGTAAGTACCGTTAATGAGAAACCCTCATTAGCCAGGATAAACATGGGAAGCCCCCACCAGTATTATGAACGCAAGGTTTGGGAAGCCCCCACCTTTAGTACACACTAGTATGGGAAACCCCCACTAGCTATACTTATGCACTATGTTATGAACTTACTTTCTGTGAACTCGCTCAACTAGTTTGTTGATTATTTGCTGCATGCCTTGCAGGACCTTAGGTACATTACGGAGCTTGCACAGGGAGGAGCAGGTCGTTGTGGGATTTGGATCATGAACGATATTTGAACTTATAACTATTTTGAGACTTCATACTATGCTTCTGCTATTTAAACGATGTTTGGTTTTGGAACATCAATCATGTCACGATGATTTACATTAATTACTTTTATTATTAAATACTATGTTTGATATGATTGATGGTTTGATCCTGGTCAGTCACGCTCCCAAGCGGTGGTACTCCGCGGGTGGATTTTGGGGGTGTGACAGATTGGTATCAGAGCCATTGGTTATAGAGAACTTGGTTTTAATAGGGGAAAACGTTTTTATTAAAACCGGACTATAACCAGTACAGTGCTCTCAACGATCCACAACGACGCTTCGCTCCACGTGCAAGACTCGACATCCTAGGTAATAAGGTTTATGTTTATTGCCTATTTGCTAGAACTGCTTAGAACTTTGCTCGCATTACGCTTAGATACACATGATACTATAGCATGAGAATCCCTACGTGCTTACGCTTTTCTGTCATCGCCCTACTCGCGAACCATTCTTACGTATGCTACTTGTTACAATGAAGATCATGTCTGGACGAATCAACATGACACAAGCCCAGCTAGAGGCTCTCGTTCAAGCTCAAGTTGCTGCGGCAGTTGCAGCAGCTCAAGCAGGTCAACACGCGCAGCAGCCTGTTTGCACATTCAAGAACTTCATGGACTGTCGTCCAAATTCCTTCAGCGGCACCGAGGGGGCAGTGGGACTCCTCCATTGGTTTGAAAAGCTAGAATCAGTATTCGAAATGTGCGAGTGCCCTGAGGCTCGCAAGGTCAAGTTTGCCACCGGTACTTTGGAAGGAATAGCGTTAACTTGGTGGAACGCCCAAGTTCAGATCTTAGGGTTGGCAGCTGCTAACGCCACCCCATGGAACGATTTCAAGGAACTCATCAAGCGTGAGTACTGTACGCGTGAAGATATTCACAAGCTGGAAGACGAGCTGTATAATCTGAAGATGGTTGGGTCAGAGATCGAAGCGTATACCAAACGGTCGAATGAGCTGGCCGTTCTGTGTCCAACTATGGTGGACCCTCCATACAAGCGCATTGAGTTGTATCTTAAGGGATTGGCGCCAGAAATTCAGAGCCACGTGACGTCGGCTAACCTCAAAAACATCCAGGAAATCCAGCGCCTCGCTCATCGCATCACCGATCAGGCAGTGGATCAGAATAAACTGCCCAAGCGTGTTAATGCTACTGCTAATGTCACCACCTCAGTTACTCCTGCTACGTCTGGTGACAGTAAAAGAAAGTGGGAAGGAGATTCTAGTAAAGGCTCAGCGACTGTTCAGCCACAAGCTCAGCAGCAGAAAATCGACCACTATCAGAGTCCCAGTCAGCAATCCTCTGGTGGTCACAGACAGAGGAAATATCAGGGTAGTCAACCTAGGTGCCACAACTGCAACAGGCATCACCACGGCCCATGTAACAAGGGTCGTTGTCAAAGGTGTCTTAAGATGGGTCACGAGGCCAAAGACTGTAGGAGTCCACGGCCTGCGAATCAGAATCAACAACCTCAGCAACCAGCTCCACAGAACCAGCAGCAGCAACAGCAGCCACAGCGTGGAAACCGGGGATGTTTCCAGTGTGGGGCTGAAGGTCACTTCAAACGTGATTGCCCTCAGTTGAACCAGAACCACAACAACAACAATCAGGGCAACGGAAACAACAACGGTGGAAACAACAACATTAATGGCAACGAAGCTAGGGGACGCGCTTTTGTGCTAGGTCGAGGCGACGCAGTGAACGATCCCAACGTTGTTATGGGTAAGTTTCTCCTCGACAATATTTACGTTACTGTTTTATTTGATTCGGGAGCGGATACAAGCTATATGTCTGTGAAAATGTGTCAACTGCTAAAACGTGCACCAACACTTTTACCCACCAAACATGTAGTAGAGTTAGCTAACGGTAAAAGTCTAGAAGCCACGCACGTAGTTCAGGGTTGTAATCTTATCTTAGCTGGTCCAGCCTTCTCTATTGATCTCGTTCCCATAGTTTTGGGTAGTTTCGACGTTGTGATTGGGATGGATTGGTTATCCCAACACCAGGCAGAAATCTTATGCAGCGAGAAGGTTATTCGCATTCCTCGTTCTGGTCAGGAACCTCTCGAAGTACAAGGCGACAAGAGTGGTGCAGTGGTTGGCATCATCTCTTTCTTGAAGGCTCAGAAATGCTTACGTAAGGGGCACACTGCCATTCTGGCACTCGTTACAGACGCATCAGCAAAGGAAAAGAAATTGGAGGATATTCCAATTGTACGTGATTACCCTCAGGTGTTTCCTGAAGACCTACCTGGCTTACCGCCTCATCGTCAGGTTGAATTTCAGATCGAGCTCGCTCCAGGAGCAGCACCCATAGCTCGCGCACCATATCGTCTAGCTCCATCGGAATTGGAGGAATTGTCAAAGCAACTGCAGGAACTCTTGGAAAAGGGTTTCATTCGTCCAAGCTCTTCGCCTTGGGGAGCTCCAGTACTTTTCGTGAAAAAGAAAGACGGTACGTTCAGGATGTGCATAGACTACCGTGAACTCAACAAGGTGACGGTGAAGAACCGATATCCTCTTCCACGCATAGACGACTTATTCGACCAGTTGCAAGGGTCGTGCTACTATTCGAAGATAGATTTGAGGTCGGGGTACCATCAGCTGAGAGTCCGGGATGAGGACATCTCCAAGACAGCCTTCAGAACTCGTTACGGTCACTACGAGTTTCTCGTCATGCCATTCGGGTTAACGAACGCGCCTGCTGTATTTATGGACCTTATGAATAGGGTATGCAAACCCTACCTTGACAAGTTCGTCATAGTATTCATCGACGACATTCTGATTTACTCCAAGAGTCAGGAGGAACACGAGCAGCATCTTCGTCTTATTTTGGAACTCCTTCGGAAGGAGCAGTTGTACGCCAAGCTTTCTAAATGCGACTTCTGGCTTCGTGAAGTCCACTTCTTAGGCCATGTAGTGAACAGGGATGGGATCCATGTCGATCCATCCAAGGTAGATTCGATCAGAAACTGGCCTGCACCGCGTACACCGACAGAAATACGCCAATTCTTGGGTTTGGCAGGTTACTACCGATGGTTTATTAGAGACTTTTCGAAGATTGCTCAGCCGCTTATGCTACTGACACAGAAGGGTGTTACCTATCGCTGGGGAGAGCCCCAGGAGACTGCTTTTCAGCACCTAAAGGATAGACTTTGCAGTGCACCTATCCTCTCTTTGCCAGAGGGCACAGATGACTTCGTGGTTTATTGTGATGCATCCATTCGGGGACTGGGATGTGTGTTAATGCAGCGCGACAAGGTTATCGCTTACGCCTCTCGTCAACTCAAGGTTCATGAACGGAACTACACGACGCATGATTTAGAGCTGGGAGCTGTTGTTTTCGCGCTTAAGATATGGCGACACTACCTGTACGGTACCAGGTGCACAATTTACACCGATCACAGGAGTCTCGAGCATATCCTTAAGCAGAAGGATTTGAATATGCGTCAACGACGATGGGTCGAGTTACTTAATGACTACGAATGCGCCATCAAGTATCATCCAGGCAAAGCCAATGTTGTGGCTGACGCCCTTAGTCGAAAGGACACTTTACCACGGCGCGTGCGAGCGCTACAGCTTACAATTCAGTCTAGCCTTCCTACTCGGATACGAAATGCTCAGGTAGAAGCACTGAAGCCTGAAAACATCAAGGCTGAAGCCTTACGCGGCTCACGACAACAAATGGAACAGAAGGCAGACGGCGCCTACTATGTATCGGGCCGGATTTGGGTCCCACTTTATGGCGGTCTACGCGAACTTGTGATGGACGAAGCACATAAGTCTCGCTACTCGGTACATCCAGGGTCGGATAAAATGTACCACGACATCAGCACTACTTATTGGTGGCCTAGTATGAAGGCCCACATCGCTACGTACGTTGGAAAATGCTTGACCTGTGCGAGAGTCAAGGTTGAATATCAGAAACCAGCTGGCCTACTTCAGCAGCCTAAGATACCTCAATGGAAATGGGAAGAAATTTCCATGGACTTTGTTACAGGCTTACCTAGATCTCAGCGTGGGAACGATACAATATGGGTCATAGTTGATCGACTCACCAAGTCTGCACATTTCCTGCCGATTAAGGAAACGGACAAGTTCTCCACACTCGCAGACGTCTATCTTAAGGAAGTTGTTTCGAGGCACGGGGTGCCCACATCTATCATTTCGGATCGCGACGCATGATTCACGTCAGAACTTTGGCAAGCGATGCACAAATCTTTTGGCTCAAGGTTAGACATGAGCACAGCATATCACCCTCAGACGGATGGGCAGTCTGAGCGAACGATTCAAACTCTTGAAGACATGCTTAGGGCATGCGTCATAGACTTCGGCAACGGCTGGGAAAAGCATCTCCCTTTGGTGGAGTTCTCGTATAATAATAGTTACCATACCAGCATTCAAGCCGCTCCATTCGAGGCATTGTACGGGCATAAATACCGGTCACCCCTCTGCTGGGCAGAGGTGGGAGATAGTCAGATCACGGGTCCAGAGATTGTTGTGGACGCCACAGAAAAGATTGCACAGATACGACAACGCATGGCGGCAGCACGCGACCGTCAGAAAGCCTACGCGGACAAGCGTAGAAAGCCATTGGAATTTGAGGTCGGGGACCGGGTTTTATTGAAAGTTTCACCCTGGAAGGGTGTGGTTCGTTTTGGCAAACGGGGCAAACTGAATCCGCGATACGTCGGACCATTCGAAATTATAGAAAAGATTGGCAAAGTAGCCTACAAGTTGAACCTACCAGCTGAACTCGGGGCAGTTCACAATGTCTTTCATGTATCAAACTTAAAGAAGTGCCTATCAGATGAAAACCTCATCATTCCTTTTAAGGAACTTACTATCGACGAGCGGTTGCAGTTCGTCGAGGAACCAGTGGAAATCACGGACCGGGATGTGAAGGTCCTCAAACACAAGAGAATCCCTCTTGTTCGAGTTCGTTGGAACTCCAAACGTGGCCCAGAGTACACCTGGGAACGCGAAGACAGGATGACAGAAAAGTACCCCCAGTTATTCAAAACCAATGCTACCACTACTGAGGCTGAAGCTACTACTTCGGAATTTCGGGACGAAATTCCAGATCAACGGGGGGAGGATGTGACACCCCAGGAAAATCAGTGAACAATACAGTTTACCTAGCTTCCTCAGTGAGTGCATACCAAATTTCGGGACGAAATTTCCAATTAGTTGGGGATAATGTGACAACTCGAACTTTCGACTTGCTTTGATGTAACGTTGCGTGCTTATGAGAACTGAATTGTATGATTTTAAATGAATATTTGTTTACGTGTGTTATGTGTGTATGTTATGTTTTGCACGAGCCCAAACCACACACTGAAACCCGATTGCACAAGGCTAACCGGTCACGCAAGCCCGTTTGGGCCACACCTTGGAATCGGACTCCATTTGATACCCGAGTTGGGCTCGGCCCACTCCCCACTCGCAACACAAAACCGGGACTAGGGATTTGTTTTACTACTTTGCAAAAACACCACACACACACAAACCCTAGGCGATTTCCTTTCTCTCTCGGTCACTTGGAACCCGACGGCAAGAACACCTCTACTCGGAATCACCCTCTTTTCCTTCGTTAATCCGGTTAGTGATGATATGTTTCGATTATATGTGATATCATGTGATTGTTATCATTCTGTTAGGTGATGCAATTAGGGTGTATGCTAGTAATACTGATTAAATGTTGATGTAAATTGGTATTGTTAATTGGTTCTCATGAATGATTAAGCTATATGGTTACTTGACATGAAATCGGTTATATGTATGTTTGGCTTTATGAAGATTAGTTTAGGATTCGGTATAAGGCTCGTGTGGTAATCCGATTGCATGTGGTTTGAATGGATTGTTACTGTTCTTAATAATATGAATTGCTATGAACATGATCTATTGTTGATATGAAACTGCTGATAAATTTCTGTGATTGATCTGAATTCGAAACTGCCTTAGATGTTTGCTAGAATCACGGTTGAGTCAATGCAGGAATTATGGAAACCAGTTACACACACGGTTGCGACTCGGTATCACTCGTTGCGAGTCGGAACCCCACTCGAGACCACAAACAGCACAAGCCGAGATCACGGTTGCGAGTCCCGTTGCGACTCGTAACCGGACCATGATGAACCGAGACCAGCCATTGCGACTCTCAACCTACTGTTGCGACTCGTAATCTCCTGATATGACTCGTAATCCTCGGTTGCGACTCGAGATCGCCGGTTGCGACTCGAGACCACCATTTACACGCACACTGTTTGGGCCTTCACTGTCACGGGCCCAATGATTTGATTTGTGGACTGTTGCTATTGGACTATTACAGGCCCAACTGATTGGGCCGGACACTTGGCTATTTGTTTAACTGTTATGATATTGGGCTGCTTATTGTCATTGGGCCGGGTAATGATTGGACCGAACCCTTAGATTGTTTATCGGATTGATGATACATGTACGTGTTTGCCATGATTATACGTGATACAATATACGTGCTATATACGAACCTGACTCGCATAATAACCATGATAGGACGTGGTTGACCATTTACTTGCTACCTGTACTCTTTTGTGTATCTGCCGAGCAAACCAAGGTGAGTTCACACAGCCAAGGCATGGGATTCCCGGGTTGGGAATTGGGTTGGATATGTTGAATATGGAATGATTACTCGTACTTACGCATACACCAGACTATAGACCATCGTCCTCAGGATAGTCAGGACACGTTACGTAAAGCCTACGTAACCCAGTATTTGCCATATGTCTCCCGGGTCGGGAGGACACGTTACGTAAAGCCTACGTAACCCAATACCATCTACTGGCTTCCAGGTCGGAAGGCCACGCTGCGTAAAGCCTACGTAGCCCCCACGCGTACCACTGTCCTCGGGGAAGGGCACGTCACGTAAAGCCTACGTGACCCAGTACGTTTTCCTGTTCTCGGTAATGAAGAACACATGGTCGGAAGTTAGTCTAGTAAGTACCGTTAATGAGAAACCCTCATTAGCCAGGATAAACATGGGAAGCCCCCACCAGTATTATGAACGCAAGGTTTGGGAAGCCCCCACCTTTAGTACACACTAGTATGGGAAACCCCCACTAGCTATACTTATGCACTATGTTATGAACTTACTTTCTGTGAACTCGCTCAACTAGTTTGTTGATTATTTGCTGCATGCCTTGCAGGACCTTAGGTACATTACGGAGCTTGCACAGGGAGGAGCAGGTCGTTGTGGGATTTGGATCATGAACGATATTTGAACTTATAACTATTTTGAGACTTCATACTATGCTTCTGCTATTTAAACGATGTTTGGTTTTGGAACATCAATCATGTCACGATGATTTACATTAATTACTTTTATTATTAAATACTATGTTTGATATGATTGATGGTTTGATCCTGGTCAGTCACGCTCCCAAGCGGTGGTACTCCGCGGGTGGATTTTGGGGGTGTGACAGATTGGTATCAGAGCCATTGGTTATAGAGAACTTGGTTTTAATAGGGGAAAACGTTTTTATTAAAACCGGACTATAACCAGTACAGTGCTCTCAACGATCCACAACGACGCTTCGCTCCACGTGCAAGACTCGACATCCTAGGTAATAAGGTTTATGTTTATTGCCTATTTGCTAGAACTGCTTAGAACTTTGCTCGCATTACGCTTAGATACACATGATACTATAGCATGAGAATCCCTACGTGCTTACGCTTTTCTGTCATCGCCCTACTCGCGAACCATTCTTACGTATGCTACTTGTTACAATGAAGATCATGTCTGGACGAATCAACATGACACAAGCCCAGCTAGAGGCTCTCGTTCAAGCTCAAGTTGCTGCGGCAGTTGCAGCAGCTCAAGCAGGTCAACACGCGCAGCAGCCTGTTTGCACATTCAAGAACTTCATGGACTGTCGTCCAAATTCCTTCAGCGGCACCGAGGGGGCAGTGGGACTCCTCCATTGGTTTGAAAAGCTAGAATCAGTATTCGAAATGTGCGAGTGCCCTGAGGCTCGCAAGGTCAAGTTTGCCACCGGTACTTTGGAAGGAATAGCGTTAACTTGGTGGAACGCCCAAGTTCAGATCTTAGGGTTGGCAGCTGCTAACGCCACCCCATGGAACGATTTCAAGGAACTCATCAAGCGTGAGTACTGTACGCGTGAAGATATTCACAAGCTGGAAGACGAGCTGTATAATCTGAAGATGGTTGGGTCAGAGATCGAAGCGTATACCAAACGGTCGAATGAGCTGGCCGTTCTGTGTCCAACTATGGTGGACCCTCCATACAAGCGCATTGAGTTGTATCTTAAGGGATTGGCGCCAGAAATTCAGAGCCACGTGACGTCGGCTAACCTCGAAAACATCCAGGAAATCCAGCGCCTCGCTCATCGCATCACCGATCAGGCAGTGGATCAGAATAAACTGCCCAAGCGTGTTAATGCTACTGCTAATGTCACCACCTCAGTTACTCCTGCTACGTCTGGTGACAGTAAAAGAAAGTGGGAAGGAGATTCTAGTAAAGGCTCAGCGACTGTTCAGCCACAAGCTCAGCAGCAGAAAATCGACCACTATCAGAGTCCCAGTCAGCAATCCTCTGGTGGTCACAGACAGAGGAAATATCAGGGTAGTCAACCTAGGTGCCACAACTGCAACAGGCATCACCACGGCCCATGTAACAAGGGTCGTTGTCAAAGGTGTCTTAAGATGGGTCACGAGGCCAAAGACTGTAGGAGTCCACGGCCTGCGAATCAGAATCAACAACCTCAGCAACCAGCTCCACAGAACCAGCAGCAGCAACAGCAGCCACAGCGTGGAAACCGGGGATGTTTCCAGTGTGGGGCTGAAGGTCACTTCAAACGTGATTGCCCTCAGTTGAACCAGAACCGCAACAACAACAATCAGGGCAACGGAAACAACAACGGTGGAAACAACAACATTAATGGCAACGAAGCTAGGGGACGCGCTTTTGTGCTAGGTCGAGGCGACGCAGTGAACGATCCCAACGTTGTTATGGGTAAGTTTCTCCTCGACAATATTTACGTTACTGTTTTATTTGATTCGGGAGCGGATACAAGCTATATGTCTGTGAAAATGTGTCAACTGCTAAAACGTGCACCAACACTTTTACCCACCAAACATGTAGTAGAGTTAGCTAACGGTAAAAGTCTAGAAGCCACGCACGTAGTTCAGGGTTGTAATCTTATCTTAGCTGGTCAAGCCTTCTCTATTGATCTCGTTCCCATAGTTTTGGGTAGTTTCGACGTTGTGATTGGGATGGATTGGTTATCCCAACACCAGGCAGAAATCTTATGCAGCGAGAAGGTTATTCGCATTCCTCGTTCTGGTCAGGAACCTCTCGAAGTACAAGGCGACAAGAGTGGTGCAGTGGTTGGCATCATCTCTTTCTTGAAGGCTCAGAAATGCTTACGTAAGGGGCACACTGCCATTCTGGCACTCGTTACAGACGCATCAGCAAAGGAAAAGAAATTGGAGGATATTCCAATTGTACGTGATTACCCTCAGGTGTTTCCTGAAGACCTACCTGGCTTACCGCCTCATCGTCAGGTTGAATTTCAGATCGAGCTCGCTCCAGGAGCAGCACCCATAGCTCGCGCACCATATCGTCTAGCTCCATCGGAATTGGAGGAATTGTCAAAGCAACTGCAGGAACTCTTGGAAAAGGGTTTCATTCGTCCAAGCTCTTCGCCTTGGGGAGCTCCAGTACTTTTCGTGAAAAAGAAAGACGGTACGTTCAGGATGTGCATAGACTACCGTGAACTCAACAAGGTGACGGTGAAGAACCGATATCCTCTTCCACGCATAGACGACTTATTCGACCAGTTGCAAGGGTCGTGCTACTATTCGAAGATAGATTTGAGGTCGGGGTACCATCAGCTGAGAGTCCGGGATGAGGACATCTCCAAGACAGCCTTCAGAACTCGTTACGGTCACTACGAGTTTCTCGTCATGCCATTCGGGTTAACGAACGCGCCTGCTGTATTTATGGACCTTATGAATAGGGTATGCAAACCCTACCTTGACAAGTTCGTCATAGTATTCATCGACGACATTCTGATTTACTCCAAGAGTCAGGAGGAACACGAGCAGCATCTTCGTCTTATTTTGGAACTCCTTCGGAAGGAGCAGTTGTACGCCAAGCTTTCTAAATGCGACTTCTGGCTTCGTGAAGTCCACTTCTTAGGCCATGTAGTGAACAGGGATGGGATCCATGTCGATCCATCCAAGGTAGATTCGATCAGAAACTGGCCTGCACCGCGTACACCGACAGAAATACGCCAATTCTTGGGTTTGGCAGGTTACTACCGACGGTTTATTAGAGACTTTTCGAAGATTGCTCAGCCGCTTATGCTACTGACACAGAAGGGTGTTACCTATCGCTGGGGAGAGCCCCAGGAGACTGCTTTTCAGCACCTAAAGGATAGACTTTGCAGTGCACCTATCCTCTCTTTGCCAGAGGGCACAGATGACTTCGTGGTTTATTGTGATGCATCCATTCGGGGACTGGGATGTGTGTTAATGCAGCGCGACAAGGTTATCGCTTACGCCTCTCGTCAACTCAAGGTTCATGAACGGAACTACACGACGCACGATTTAGAGCTGGGAGCTGTTGTTTTCGCGCTTAAGATATGGCGACACTACCTGTAAGGTACCAGGTGCACAATTTACACCGATCACAGGAGTCTCGAGCATATCCTTAAGCAGAAGGATTTGAATATGCGTCAACGACGATGGGTCGAGTTACTTAATGACTACGAATGCGCCATCAAGTATCATCCAGGCAAAGCCAATGTTGTGGCTGACGCCCTTAGTCGAAAGGACACTTTACCACGGCGCGTGCGAGCGCTACAGCTTACGATTCAGTCTAGCCTTCCTACTCGGATACGAAATGCTCAGGTAGAAGCACTGAAGCCTGAAAACGTCAAGGCTGAAGCCTTACGCGGCTCACGACAACAAATGGAACAGAAGGCAGACGGCGCCTACTATGTATCGGGCCGGATTTGGGTCCCACTTTATGGCGGTCTACGCGAACTTGTGATGGACGAAGCACATAAGTCTCGCTACTCGGTACATCCAGGGTCGGATAAAATGTACCACGACATCAGCACTACTTATTGGTGGCCTAGTATGAAGGCCCACATCGCTACGTACGTTGGAAAATGCTTGACCTGTGCGAGAGTCAAGGTTGAATATCAGAAACCAGCTGGCCTACTTCAGCAGCCTAAGATACCTCAATGGAAATGGGAAGAAATTTCCATGGACTTTGTTACAGGCTTACCTAGATCTCAGCGTGGGAACGATACAATATGGGTCATAGTTGATCGACTCACCAAGTCTGCACATTTCCTGCCGATTAAGGAAACGGACAAGTTCTCCACACTCGCAGACGTCTATCTTAAGGAAGTTGTTTCGAGGCACGGGGTGCCCACATCTATCATTTCGGATCGCGACGCACGATTCACGTCAGAACTTTGGCAAGCGATGCACAAATCTTTTGGCTCAAGGTTAGACATGAGCACAGCATATCACCCTCAGACGGATGGGCAGTCTGAGCGAACGATTCAAACTCTTGAAGACATGCTTAGGGCATGCGTCATAGACTTCGGCAACGGCTGGGAAAAGCATCTCCCTTTGGTGGAGTTCTCGTATAATAATAGTTACCATACCAGCATTCAAGCCGCTCCATTCGAGGCATTGTACGTGCGTAAATGCCGGTCACCCCTCTGCTGGGCAGAGGTGGGAGATAGTCAGATCACGGGTCCAGAGATTGTTGTGGACGCCACAGAAAAGATTGCACAGATACGACAACGCATGGCGGCAGCACGCGACCGTCAGAAAGCCTACGCGGACAAGCGTAGAAAGCCATTGGAATTTGAGGTCGGGGACCGGGTTTTATTGAAAGTTTCACCCTGGAAGGGTGTGGTTCGTTTTGGCAAACGGGGCAAACTGAATCCGCGATACGTCGGACCATTCGAAATTATAGAAAAGATTGGCAAAGTAGCCTACAAGTTGAACCTACCAGCTGAACTCGGGGCAGTTCACAATGTCTTTCATGTATCAAACTTAAAGAAGTGCCTATCAGATGAAAACCTCATCATTCCTTTTAAGGAACTTACTATCGACGAGCGGTTGCAGTTCGTCGAGGAACCAGTGGAAATCACGGACCGGGATGTGAAGGTCCTCAAACACAAGAGAATCCCTCTTGTTCGAGTTTGTTGGAACTCCAAACGTGGCCCAGAGTACACCTGGGAACGCGAAGACAGGATGACAGAAAAGTACCCCCAGTTATTCGAAACCAATGCTACCACTACTGAGGCTGAAGCTACTACTTCGGAATTTCGGGACGAAATTCCAGATCAACGGGGGGAGGATGTGACACCCCAGGAAAATCAGTGAACAATACAGTTTACCTAGCTTCCTCAGTGAGTGCATACCAAATTTCGGGACGAAATTTCCAATTAGTTGGGGATAATGTGACAACTCGAACTTTCGACTTGCTTTGATGTAACGTTGCGTGCTTATGAGAACTGAATTGTATGATTTTAAATGAATATTTGTTTACGTGTGTTATGTGTGTATGTTATGTTTTGCACGAGCCCAAACCACACACTGAAACCCGATTGCACAAGGCTAACCGGTCACGCAAGCCCGTTTGGGCCACACCTTGGAATCAGACTCCATTTGATACCCGAGTTGGGCTCGGCCCACTCCCCACTCGCAACACAAAACCGGGACTAGGGATTTGTTTTACTACTTTGCAAAAACACCACACACACACAAACCCTAGGCGATTTCCTTTCTCTCTCGGTCACTTGGAACCCGACGGCAAGAACACCTCTACTCGGAATCACCCTCTTTTCCTTCGTTAATCCGGTTAGTGATGATATGTTTCGATTATATGTGATATCATGTGATTGTTATCATTCTGTTAGGTGATGCAATTAGGGTGTATGCTAGTAATACTGATTAAATGTTGATGTAAATTGGTATTGTTAATCGGTTCTCATGAATGATTAAGCTATATGGTTACTTGACATGAAATCGGTTATATGTATGTTTGGCTTTATGAAGATTAGTTTAGGATTTGGTATAAGGCTCGTGTGGTAATCCGATTGCATGTGGTTTGAATGGATTGTTACTGTTCTTAATAATATGAATTGCTATGAACATGATCTATTGTTGATATGAAACTGCTGATAAATTTCTGTGATTGATCTGAATTCGAAACTGCCTTAGATGTTTGCTAGAATCACGGTTGAGTCAATGCAGGAATTATGGAAACCAGTTACACACACGGTTGCGACTCGGTATCACTCGTTGCGAGTCGGAACCCCACTCGAGACCACAAACAGCACAAGCCGAGATCACGGTTGCGAGTCCCGTTGCGACTAGTAACCGGATCATGATGAACCGAGACCAGCCATTGCGACTCGCAACCTACTGTTGCGACTCGTAATCTCCTGATATGACTCGTAATCCTCGGTTGCGACTCGAGATCGCCGGTTGCGACTCGAGACCACCATTTACACGCACACTGTTTGGGCCTTCACTGTCACGGGCCCAATGATTTGATTTGTGGACTGTTGCTATTGGACTATTACAGGCCCAACTGATTGGGCCGGACACTTGGCTATTTGTTTAACTGTTATGATATTGGGCTGCTTATTGTCATTGGGCCGGGTAATGATTGGACCGAACCCTTAGATTGTTTATCGGATTGATGATACATGTACGTGTTTGCCATGATTATACGTGATACAATATACGTGCTATATACGAACCTGACTCGCATAATAACCATGATAGGACGTGGTTGACCATTTACTTGCTACCTGTACTCTTTTGTGTATCTGCCGAGCAAACCAAGGTGAGTTCACACAGCCAAGGCATGGGATTCCCGGGTTGGGAATTGGGTTGGATATGTTGAATATGGAATGATTACTCGTACTTACGCATACACCAGACTATAGACCATCGTCCTCAGGATAGTCAGGACACGTTACGTAAAGCCTACGTAACCCAGTATTTGCCATATGTCTCCCGGGACGGGAGGACACGTTACGTAAAGCCTACGTAACCCAATACCATCTACTGGCTTCCAGGTCGGAAGGCCACGCTGCGTAAAGCCTACGTAGCCCCCACGCGTACCACTGTCCTCGGGGAAGGGCACGTCACGTAAAGCCTACGTGACCCAGTACGTTTTCCTGTTCTCGGTAATGAAGAACACATGGTCGGAAGTTAGTCTAGTAAGTACCGTTAATGAGAAACCCTCATTAGCCAGGATAAACATGGGAAGCCCCCACCAGTATTATGAACGCAAGGTTTGGGAAGCCCCCACCTTTAGTACACACTAGTATGGGAAACCCCCACTAGCTATACTTATGCACTATGTTATGAACTTACTTTCTGTGAACTCGCTCAACTAGTTTGTTGATTATTTGCTGCATGCCTTGCAGGACCTTAGGTACATTACGGAGCTTGCACAGGGAGGAGCAGGTCGTTGTGGGATTTGGATCATGAACGATATTTGAACTTATAACTATTTTGAGACTTCATACTATGCTTCTGCTATTTAAACGATGTTTGGTTTTGGAACATCAATCATGTCACGATGATTTACATTAATTACTTTTATTATTAAATACTATGTTTGATATGATTGATGGTTTGATCCTGGTCAGTCACGCTCCCAAGCGGTGGTACTCCGCGGGTGGATTTTGGGGGTGTGACAGTTTACCTAATGCCTTAATCATTCTCGTGCTTGTATTCGGTCTATGGTGTCGAACGTATCAAAAGTTGCAACTTCTACAATACGCGACTAATGGTCCACTCAAACAAAGAAACATGTAAATGCAAATCTATGATATAAAAGTGGCTCAAAACTTCACGTCTAAGGGTACGATATGTGATATGCATCAAATGCTAGTTCCTTAGGCGAATTATTCCCAAATAACCCCCCGCTAAATACCCGTCATGTTATTAATTTGAACTTGACTATGACAAAAGAACCAAATGGGTTGTGCTCGTTGACTTAGTTACTTGTGCTTTTAAGATCGCTTTTGAAACAAGAAAATTTTTGAAAAATTTTTGAAATTTTCCCCCATCCCCACACTTGAGGTAAACATTGTCCTCAATGTGTAGTATTTAAATGAACGGGTCAAAATCAAAAACTTTTACTACTCCCCCATCCCCACACTTGAGGTAAACATTGTCCTCAATGTGTAGGAACTAGAGTTTTAAAAATTTACAAGGGATGTGACACGACTAACTTTCCCAACATTTCACCCCGGAAAATACAATACAAAATACAATCCACTTATTACTAACTAAGAATCAAAGTAAAAAGAAACACATGCACCTGATTTTTTTTCGCTTGATACTCATATCTCCTTCGTCTCTTCATAAAAACGGTTGTCCCACGAACATGTTGTACCTACAAATTCTAATCCCTGTGTAGAAGCATGCTTCTCACAACCATAAAAATTTGTTAGTTACCTAGTTCTACCCTTTTTATGAACACATTACCAAGCCATGCGTTATTTCACTTCGATTTATGTGGAAAATAATTTACAACAACAACAAACCTAACTCACTTTCGTAGGAATCACGGTTGCATTTAGCGTATGCAACAAGCCCTTTTAAACCCCCCAATAGCTTGGGAGGACGAGTAGGTCTCGTGAGGGTTATATAGGGAACACACCCACAACGTTTATTTAACTAGGCAAAAATTTAAATAAAACAAAATAAAAATCACGAAAACAAAATAATATACAACAACAATAACAACAAAAGCATACCTCGCCTCTACCGCTGATATCTCTCGTTAGGGTTCACTGGCGGGTTCGGCTGGTATGGATAACCAGTTAGGGCCTCAAACATATCCCTGTAGTTATCTAGTGGGCTCGACTCTTGTTGAGGTGGCGGTTGGTACGAAATCGGAATGAAACTAGAGCCGACTGCCTCGGGCCAATGAGGGGTTGGATCGGATGGGCCTTGCAGATGAGGAAGGTTGGAGTAATCGGTCCACCTCGAGTGTTCAACATATAGGAGACCGGCTTGATAATCTCTTTGATGGCGCTCTTGGTCATGGAGCACCTTGGCATTATTAATCGCCATTTGGTTAGAGAAAGCCAAAGCTCCCCACCGGCGTTGGTCCAACTCTCTTTGTGCGGTTTGGCGCCTAGCCTCCTCTTCCTCCCATGCCCGTCTGTGGGCCCTTTCTTCCCCTTGCAACTGTAACAGCCGTTCCATTTGTGACTGTTGTAACGCCTGTTGCAGTTGTTGCTCCTCCATCTATTTTTCCATCCTCTCGCAGAAGGATGCTTGAAAACCCCATTGCTCTTGCGAGTACGCCCCTTGCGCCTCTTCCCATGCCTTCCTGCTCGCATGGTACTCTCTCCCCTCACCAATACCTGCCGATACATTGTCGTAAACCGCTTGTTGCCCGCGGGTCCACAACCGGTATGACGGTATCTGCCGTTGGTTCACAAAATCTGCTACATCAGCAGAGATTTCCCTATGCTTCTTCCTGTACCTACGCCTCGGTCCCCGTGGACTGGAAGGATCCGTCTCCTCCTCAACATCGGGCATCTCCTCATCGCCTTCTTCTTCATCACCCTCTTCATCACCCCCTTTATCATTGAATCGGTAACTATCTCCATGTTCATCTTCAATCGTGTGCAAATGACCAAATGCTTTCACAGTTATCTTCCAATGTCGCCTCATGGTGGCGAAGCTGAACTGATCGATGGGCTTATACACCCACAGTGACTCTGGAGGCAACGCATTCTGTTGCAGAATCATTGCGCTAATCAACCTGGCGTAAGGGATCATCTTCCGCTTAAATGATTCCCTTGTATCCCATGTGTTGATCATCACAATTTGACGCCATGATAGCTTGGGCGTCCCGTATAACAACGCGTGCACAACCCGGCAATCGGGTGCCTTCACTTTACCACGGTCCCCAAACCGTACCATAACATTCTCTAACGAATTGCCTTGGAGTATTTTGCCCTCCAAAGACAAATCGGTTCTTGAATCTCCCACACCCCCGGAACCTGGAAGTGTGTCCTCTAACAGTCTCACCGGATCAGCATCATTTCTTTTATTGTCCAAAAACTGATCATTCCCATAATAGTTATAAGCTTCAACTCCAAGCGAGTCAAATCTAGCAATAGCATTAATATGCTCAAATGACATGATCATTTGGTTTTTTCCAATGTTGCCGATCAATTGCCACCTATGAGCCGGCCTACCAGAATGTTCGAAACGGAGAGTAGATAGCCATTCACAAACAACCCCCAAATATACCCGAGCGGTGATATCATCGCACCAGTCAATCACTCGCTCCCAACCAATCTTTTCGAACTTTTGCACTATGCCGATCTTTCGAAACTCCTCGACATCTATCGTACGCTCACATACTGCCCTTTCAGGTACGGGCTTTGAAATACCCGTAACCATCTTCATCTTCCACATCTTAGCTTCTAGTCTCTTGTTTTGGTATCGGGAAAGAGCCTTTGTTTTTTCATCTTTCCATGCCGAAGCTGACCTACTATTCTTTGCTTCTTCCCACTCCCAATCTTGTATGTAAAGTTTCCCATCATCCTCTTCTACATTACTTAATTGTTCCCAACGTCTTTGAAATACCCCGGAGCCCGAACCGGCTCCCGAAGATGAACCTTGACCAGAGGTCTTTGCTTTCTTGCTTCCACGAAACATGGCCACAATCAAAACACGAAGGAAACAACAATTAGTATACCCCAAACTCAATCAATCTCAAACTTTGAACATAGTATGCAATGTTGAATTTCAATCAAGATTTAGATGTAAAATCGCCTTTTTAAACTTCCAAAGTCGCACATTTTTAACATCTAAATATCAATCTAGCATGTTTAGTCATAAAATTTCTCAAAAATTCACGGTTTCAACAATATTCAACATTACCACTATGTTCAATCATGCAAAAAACTAGTGTAATCACATCACCAAGACTAAAGCATGCTCAAATCCCACCCAAATCAAACAAACATTCTTTAATTTATGTTAAAATATCCTACATCATGATAAACAACCTATTCTTAAACAATATGCTTAAAATTTCGGAAGAAATCAACAATACATATGGAAATCATGCATAAATTTAATGAAAGTTCGTACCTTAAGTGTTGAATAACAAGAAGAACTAAGGAAAAGTGTAAAGCAAAGAACTTTGATGAACACTCTCCCAAACCCTAAAACTCACACCCAGGAATCTTGCAAACGAGCAAGAATTGATGAAAACCGTTAAGGGGGTTTTGTTCCTCTTGAGAAAATACACACAACAGGCTCAAGAATTGAGTGATTTGGTGGAAAATTGAAGGAGTTATGAGTGATTGAAGAACCAGGGTTCTGGAGGTGAATTGTGGAAGAAGATGAGATGAAGGAGAGAGAACGTGATGTGGGTACTGATTTTATAAGGTTTTTAGGTGTTAGATGGATATGGGATCGAATTTGGGTGAGTTGTGTGGTTAAAAACTTATTCGGGTCACGTTTGGATACCCACAAAACTAATTAAATTTGAATTCTAAACTCAAACCTGAATCTGCGTTGGCTGAAGATCAAGGCACCGTCGGCGACGGTGCAAGGGTCCGTCGGCGACGGTCTCGGGAGAATGTAATTTGGGCGACGGCTTATTTTTCTGTCTACGGTGAATTGTGGGCTACGGAGGTTTTGAGACCTCGTGGGCGACGAAGAGGGTGACCGTCGGCGACGGTTCCCCAAATATCAGTTTTTTTATTTTTTTAATTTTTCAATTTTTTATTTTTTTTATGAAAAATATGAGGAATATTATGAACTTTTAATAAAGGAGCTATGTACATACAAAAATCCTAAAAATTATTAAAAATCTTTTTGTGAATTTTTTATAAGTTAAATTTAAAAACGCAAAAATCGTAAACGACCCTACCACCCCCCGAAAAGTCGTGTATTGTCCCTAATACACACAAATAAGTCTAAAAACATACCTCTTGTCTTCAAGACCCGTTTATGATGTCCGGACTTCACACAATCAAGGAGGATAGTACAAAACGAGAACGACTCACACCAAAAATACTCAAACAATGAAATAGATTATACATAACTCTACAAAATTCATTACCGGTCCTTTCATTTGACCTCATAAGTTGGCACACTTACCACGAAGTTTACCAACTCCACATTCTCATCATTTTTCTCATTGTTACCATCAAGGAACGGTTTAAGGCGATGCCCATTAACCTTTTGTTTCGACCCATCCTTCGGGTCCTTGATTGTAACATCTCCAAGCCTTCCGATCCGTGTAATCACATACGGGCCCATCCATTTGCTCTTGAGCTTACCGGGGAAATATCTAATCCTTGAATTATAGAGCCAAACTTTTTGACCCACTTCAAATTCCTTCGGATTCAACTTCGCATCATGTGCCCTCTTCATATCATCCTTGTATTTTGAGGCACACTCATACGCTTCTTCCCTAAGCTCTTCCAATTCGCAAAGCTTTAATTTCCGCTCTTTACCTGCATCATCGTATTTCATGTTAACTTCTTTAATAGCCCACCAAGCACGATGCCCAAGCTTAACCGACAAGTGACAATTCCGCCCATAAACTAAGCGATAAGGAGTGGTTCCAATACGTGTTTTATGAGCCGTTCTATAAGCCCATAAAGCATCATTCAACTTCGTTGACCAATCCTTTCGGTCGGGTCGAAAGGTCTTTTGCAAAATTTCTTTTATTTGCTTATTGGAAACCTCCACTTGACCGCTTGTTTGTGGGTGGTAAGGAGTAGCAATTCGATGGTCAACACCATACCGTTTCAAGAGTTTGCCAAAATTAAAATTCTTGAAGTGAGATCCCCCATCACTAATGATCACTCGGGGAACCCCAAATCTAGAAATTATATTTGTTTGTACGAAATTGCAAACAACGGCATGGTCATTCGTCTTGGTGGCAATCGCTTCGACCCACTTGGATACATAATCGACCGCCACCAAGATGTATAGATTGCCATGCGAATTAGGGAATGGGCCCATGAAATCGATCCCCCACACATCAAAAATATCTACAATGAGAATCAGTTGCATGGGCATTTCATCCCTTTTTGATATACTCCCTAACTTTTGACACTCTACGCAATTTTTAGCGAAATTGAAAGCATCCTTAAAAATAGTCGGCCAATAAAGACCGCTATTGAGCACTTTGTGCCCGGTTTTGTGACCACTGAAATGGCCTCCACAAGCAAATGAATGCAAGTGCATCAAGACGCTAGGAATCTCCTCGTCGGGTATGCATCTTCGAACGACTTGATCCGGACAAAACTTGAATAAGTCCGGTTCTTCCAACGTGTAGTACTTGATTTGAGATAGGAAGTGCAACCTCTTCCTTCTATCCCAATGAGCCGGTAAGTCACTTGTAACCAAATAGTTGACAATATTAGCATACCATGGTAATATTCCAACTTTTAAAATTTGCTCATCAGGAAAATTCTCATTGATCTCTTCACGGGAAGAATCCTCCACACTCAATCGAGACAAGTGTTCCGCAACCACATTCTCACTCCCTTTCTTGTCTCGAATCTCTAGGTCAAACTCTTGTAGCAAGAGAACCCATCGGATTAGCCTCGGCTTCACATCCTTCTTGTCCATGAGATACCTAACTGCAGAATGGTCCGAATAAACAATGACCTTAGTACCCCATATATAAGCACGAAACTTATCCAATGCATATACCACCGCAAGTAGCTCTTTCTCGGTAGTTGTATAATTTAATTGTGCATCCGAGAGAGTCTTACTTGCATCACACATAATTTCGAATGGTAAAGACCAATTCGGTGATTGCAAGATTGGGTCCTCAACCAACTTTTTCTTCAAAATGTTAAAGGCATTTTAACAATCTTGGTTAAATTCAAACGGTTGATCTTTTAACAATAATTTACATAAAGGTTTGGTTATGTCACTAAAACCTTTTATAAATCTTCTATAGAACCCCGCGTGACCCAAAAACGATCTAATACCCTTAACATTCATGCGATAAGGTAAAGTAGAGATAACTTGCACTTTTGCACGGTCAACCTCTATCCCACGACTCGATGCTACATGCCCTAACACAATCCCTTCTTGAACCATGAAATGGCTCTTCTCCCAACTCAAAACAAGATTTTTTTCAACACATCTTTTCAAAATTTTTCGAGTTGGTCAAGGCATGTATCAAATGATGACCCGAATATTGAGAAATCATCCATGAAGATTTCCAAAGACTTCCCCACCATATCTGAAAAGATACTCATCATACACCTTTGAAAGGTGGCGGGGGCATTACAAAGTCCAAACGGCATTCGCCTAAATGCGAAAGTACCGTATGGACAAGTAAAGGTAGTCCTTGCTTGGTCTTCCGGATGTATAGCAATTTGATTGTATCTAGAATAACCATCCAGAAAACAATAAAATTTTTTTCCGGCCAATTTCTCAACTATTTGGTCAATAAATGGCAAAGGGAAATGATCTTTGGAAGTTGCAGCGTTTAACTTCCTATAATCAATACAAATACGCCACCCGGTTACCGGCCGAGTGGCGACCTCTTCACCTGCGTCATTTGTGACGACTTGAATACCCACCTTTTTTGGAACTGTTTGTGTCGGGCTCACCCATTGGCTATCCGAGATAAGGTATATAATACCCTATCTAACCACTTCAATACTTCCTTCTTCACCACTTCTCGCATATTCGGATTTAGTCTTCTTTGTGTGTCGCGAGAATGATTCATACCATCTTCCGTGATGATCTTGTGCATCACCACCAGGGACTAATTCCCTTCAAATCCGCAATGGTCCACCCGATAGCGGCTCTATGGATAACCAATACCTTCAACTTCTCTTCTTGCTCCCCGGTCAAATTAGATGCAATAATTACCAGGAGCATGCTACCTTCACCCATATAAGCATATTTAAGATGCTTGGGTAGCACCTTCAACTCTAACACCGGAGGCTCTTCCAATGACGGCTTCAGCTTTGTGTCGATGCTTTCCGGAAGACTTTCCACTTGATGTGTCCAAGTGGGTCTTCCTTCTTTTGCCGCCATAACCTCCAACTCTTTCATCTCTTCATCCATGCTCCGATTTGTTTCTCCTTGTAACCTGTCAAACATGAAACATTCCTCTATTGTGTTTTCCTCTTCGACACTAGTGTCACATAGAGGTATACACTCGTCAATGATGTCCGCCATGTAGCATTCATCGCCAACTAGAGGATCCGTTAATCTTGAAAAGACATTTAACCGCAACCGACGGTTACCAAAAGTCATGTCGACCGTGCCCGATTTGCAATTAATTTGGGCATTCGATGTTGCCAAAAATGGTCGACCAAGGATCACCGTTGGTTGCTTGGTTTGGTCCAAAGAAACATAATCTAACACAAGAAAGTCCACCGGATAGTAAAAGTCCTCGACCTTGACTATTACATCCGTGACTATCCCACGGGGTAGTTTGGGAGTCAAATCGGCCAACACCACGGTGGTGTTAGACACTTGAAGTGGACCAAAATCGTATTGGTCATATAAACTACCCGGCAAGATACTCACACTTGCCCCAAGATCCAAAAGTGCCCGTGTCATTTTGAATTCACCCACTTGTATAGAAATGATGGGTGCCCCCGGATCTTGAAGTTTTGGTGGAAGTGCACCCGAAAGAATTGAACTCACATTTTCGGTTAAATCAAGTTTCTTAGGAAACTTGTGAGTCCTCTTTTGGGTACATAAATCCTTCAAGTATTTAGCATATGAAGGTATTTGCTTAATGGCATCTAAGAGTAAGTTAATTTTAACTTGTTTAAAAATTTCCCACATCTCTTCTTGATGTGGACCTCTTTTGTTTACCATTTTCTTAGATGGTCCCAACAAAGCTTCGGGATAAGGGGCCGTATTAACCTCCACGCCCTTTTCCTTAGCCTTTGGGAAGGGAACGGTCACAACGGGTGTATCTTTATTAAATTTTGAATCATTTTTATTTTGACCCGTTTGACCGTTATTACCTTCATCATCACTCGCATCTTCCACCACCCCTTCAACAAACTTGGGTGGTGGTGGCTCAACACCGTTATCTATCACTCGACCACTACGTAAAGAAATTTTATTTATTGGTACCTCACGTGTGTTTTTCAAGCTCGACCCTTGATGCTTAGGGTTCACCGTGGTGTCGCTTGGAAGTCCTCTTCCACTTCCTCGAATTTGAGCCATCTCTTGAGCAAGTTGCCCCATTTGCTTCTCTAACGCCTTTTGGGATTTATCGCTCACCTCAAACTCTTTCCGCATTTAAATTTTAATTTCTTGGTTTGAATTCCGCATTTCAGTTTTATGTTCTTGATGTGAGTTGGTGAGAGTGCTCATAGTGTTCATGATAGCATCTAGTTTCGAGTTAATCGAATTATCACCTTGGGAGATGCACCACCCCCATTGCCACCTTGGTTGTAACCTCGTTGATAGTTACCTTCACGGTTTTGATATCCTTGGTTACCACCTTGGTTGTAATTCCTTTGGTAACCCCCTTGGTTACCACCTTGCCGATTATTGTACGATGACCCACCTTGACCTCCTTGATTACCCGATTGGAAATTCGGGTTCATTTGGTTTGAAGCATTACCATACCGGAAATTAGGGTGATTTCTCAAGCCCGGATGGTAAGTGTTGGAGTTCATGTCATATTGCTTCCTATCTCCATACACTTGGTTGACTTCCTCGGTGTAGTCACTCGACCCCGTTGGACATTGCTCCGCTCGATGTCCAATATCACCACACTCTTCACACACATCAAATTGAACCGCACTAACTTCCTTCTTCTTCATTCGAGCCATTTCCCGCTCTAAGGTAGAAATCCGATCCTTAGAGTCAAGATCGGGAAGTGACCGGGAAATGGGATGTTTCTTAGCTCGATCGGCCGATTCTTTCTCTTTCGACCGTTTACTCATACGCTCCAAGAACTCCCAATCATCATCTTCATGGTTGCTTAGAAGGGTCCCATTACTCGTTGATTCAAGTCGGTTCTATGTGTTGTCATCTAGACCCCGTACAAAACATTTGACCAATTCCCACTTCTCTATTTGATGATGTGGGCACTTTCGCATCAACTCCTTAAATCTTGTAAAGGCTTCATGCAACGGCTCGCCCGATAATTGGCGAAAAAACCTAATTTCATCACGGGCATCGTCGGTCTTTTCCATTGAATAATACTCATCTAGAAAAGCTTGTTGCATTTCTCCCCATGTGCGAATGCTATTGGCCAGAAGTGTAAGGAACCATTGCTTCGCTTTGTCTTTCAATGAAAATTGGAATAAGCAAAGTTTGACCTCCTCTAGTGCGAAGTTGTGCCCCCCGATAGTGTTGCAAATAGAAGAAAACTCCGCCAGATGTGTATACGGTTCATCGTTAGACCTTCCATTAAAATGAGGAAGTATGTTGATGTAATGTGGTTTACAATCAAACATCCTCCTCTCACAAATGATTGGTGAATCATTTTCGGTGACCACCGGCCGATAGGGACCGTTAACTTCTTGATCACCCACTCTTCGGTTGTCCCTTCTATCATTTCTTCTCTCATCCCTTCTCTCATCCCTTCCTTGATTCCTACCTTGGTTACCTCTTTGATTGCCACCCCCCACAAAACGAGGAATCCGGTTATGGTGAGCATTGTTGTTATTGTTGCAACCCCCACCATTCCGGTTCCGTTGATAATCGTTTCGTGGTTGACGGTTGTTCTCATAGCCATCATTTCTTGCGCCCCCATAACCATAATCGTCATCCCCAACATAATTGGCATTTTGATAGCCAAATTCTTCATCTTCATATCCTCTTGCATTGTAGCCATTACCCCGATTTATGTATCCCCAATCTTCATCATCATCCACTCGATCATCATAGTAACCCCCATCATCCGAATTTTATGTATGAATGCTTACATGTTCTGGCGATTGATAACCGGGAACACTATAAGGCTCATCATCGGGAATTGCATTCCTCAAGTCATCGATGTTGAAAATTGGGTCTTCATTCGCGGGATTGCCGCAACCACAATTACCTCTACGATCAGAATTGACATTCCGATCATCAAGGTTGATGGGTAAAGAAGCTTGTCGATGAAGGGTTTGTTGTTGGGGTGTTCGTTGGGTGTTATTGGGATTTTGGTTTCTGAAAGGTGGTGTGGGTGGTCTAGCGTTGACGTTACCACCCGGTTGCTCTTGAGGTATAGGTTGGATGTTTTGGGCAGGATTGAAGTTGCTTCGGTATTGATATTGGTTCTGGTTTTGGTTGGAGTTTTGGTTCCCCATTGAATCGGTTTCAATGGTTGGTGTGAGTTGTGGTGTTTGGTTGGTTTGATTAGAAGCAAGTGTTGCCTCTAACCGGCTTGCTAGGTTTCTTCTTGCTACTATTTCGATTTCCGGTTCGTAGACTAAAGGTGAAGTCCTCCCGGAGTTCCGCGTATGCATACACTACCTGTCACCTACACAAGTAACACACCCGCGTAACAAGGAAAAAGACAAGTACAAAAAGAAAGCTAAGCAAATGAAACAGATATTCACGTGAATTCAAGCAATATCCAAACACAAAGCGCACGCACTCCCCGACAACGGCGCCAAAATTTGATTGGAGTGTCGTGCTCCGTTCAAAGATAATATTTATATACCCAAATTACCCTTAACAAGTAGCTAGTGGTAGTGAGGGGTCGAACCACGAAGAGTATGTGGTTTGTGTATGGATTTGATTGAATTATGAAGGTTGTCACTATTATGAAGCTTGCTAAGATATATTTTTGTATTTTTGTTTGATTGAAAGATGTGAATTAAAATTACTAAAATGAGTGGTTTGATTGATTACTAACAATTAACAATTGCAAAAATGTAATTAAGAGTTTAAGCAATATAGAGAAAACAAGGCTCACACCCGGTTCGGTATTTGCAATCCTAGGGTTCTTACACTTTTTAAATTTGATTCACTTGAATATGTTATTAACGGAATTTGTAGGACCGTTATTGACAGTCGAGTGAGTCAATCAGAGCTAGCAACTACGAAAATGCAGCGGAAATACAAAATCGACATGAATCAAAGCAGAAATGGAGTAGAAACAGAAGTAGATCACTTTAAAACAGTTTTCTCATTGATCTTTCACAAAATACACGAGCAGCAGTTCGGCTACACGGGAGACATGAACGTTACAAATGAGAAAACAACAAAACTATTTATAGGGGGAAGGTTTCGCTTATGTGACCATGTCACTATGAGCGAAATCATCATCTTGGAATTTCGCTCATATGGCACATGTTCATAAAAGCGAAATCATAACATGAAAATCAAACATTTACACTTCAACCCCCTATACATTACATAATTAACCCATCTAGACCCTATACATTGATCAACTAAGACTAAGACGCAGGCTTTAGACATTCGTGCACCAACAAACTCCCCCTTGGATACAGCCGCAGTCTTCAGTCTTGGTCTTCGGGTCTTCACAACGACTTGAACTTTTCTTCGTGCTGCTTAGGCTTCCTCCTAAGTGCATTCCTTATCATGTCGTTCTCTTTCTTTCTCTTCTTATCCTCTTCAGCTTGAATGTGCATCCATTTGCCTCTGTTCTCATCAAGCTTTTGACGTTCACGAGCAGCTTTCCTTTTGACTTTCTCTTCGAGCGACCACCATGAAGACTTCCATTTACTTTCAGAGTTGATACTTTTCTGAAAGCAAAGGGTCGCAACTCGCTAAAATTGCATGGCCTGCTCTCTGTCCTCTGGCTGATAATGAATCTTATTGATGAAAAGACATTCGATATCCTTTGCAGAGCAATTCACAAGCCACATAGGATCATAAACTTGAATCTCTCTCAATTATCCACCTGCTCTGTAAGTAATCACTGCTTCAGTAGAAATACAACTATAAACCCAGCCCATGAAGCCTTTGTAAAACTCTTGCTCCATTGTTGGCACTGGTATAGTCTTCATCGTTTTAGGCTTTTTCACATTCAGTATCGTCTCTTCAACACCTGTCACTGGATCTCTCCTCGTAACTCTCTTCGTATAGCGTGGCTTCCAGTGTTTGAAGTCTCTTAAAGCCTCGAACTTTATCAATCCCCACATAGCAATGTCGTTCTTCCTGACAGGATATCCCAAAGTTCTAACCTTTGACAATTCATCCACATCCCACCATGGAAGTGACATAATATCATGTAACTTTTCAAAATACTGAACACCGCATTCTCTTCTGATTGCATACGCATTAATTTGCGGCAGAAACCCCAGCTAATAATGTCTCCGAGAGATACACTTCTATCATGTTGATAGTACTTCAAAGGCCGTTTGAACTTCCTCTCCTGACTAACTTTGAACCATTTCTTTCGTTCTTCCTTTGCCATATCTTTTTGAGTGCCGTCAAAGTTTTTGTCTTTCAAAATTTTAGCTACCTTTCTTCGCAACTCATCACGATTCTCCTCAGTAAAGAATTCCATCAACGTTGGCAACTGTGAGGTGTCTTCATTAACGCTTTCATCATCTGTCCAGTCTTCGACTTCAACTCTATCATACAAGTCAGCCTCTTCAACATATCGATACTCATACTCAGACTGCTGATTTATGTCAAAGGCATTCAACTCTTCTTCAAACTCGGCGTTCATTTCTTCTTCAAAATCGAACTTAAAGTCAGGATTCACCATGCGAGTCATTTCTTTAATTGCTTCCAACGTGTAAGTATGGAAATGCTCTCCTTCTTCACGATAAGTATCCAATCTCAGAATCAACTTCTGAGCTTGTTGAACATTCTGTACATCACCTGACTCCCCCTATCTATCAGCTCCCCCTGATTCTTCGTTCACGGAATCATTCATCAAATCATCAACATTCTTTTCAGTAGAAGCCTCAATAACTTTCAACCTTGTACCACCCTGAGCATCATCGTCATCATCGTCTTTACCAGAACCATGACTGCTCGCAGAATAAACTTTCTCATCTTTTTCATCTTCCTCTTCACCCTCCTCCTCATCATCTTCATCACTATCTCCAATCAACTCATCCATAGGATTATAATCCTCAAAAAGACCAGAAACAGCAGAGATAGGCTCGGGATTTTCAACAACCATTGAAGGAACAATCGATCTCTCTGACACTGCAGAACTTCCTTCAACGCCTTTACCTTTTTCTTTCATTTGCTCATCTATTTTAGCTTGACGTTCTGCTCTGAGCTCTTCAACTTGTAGTTCTTCAAACTTTTGCTCTACAGACGTTCCGAGCATGCTTTCAACAACTTTATTCAGCATATAGAACTCGTGATCTCTGAACGCTTTAGCTGCTTCAAGCTCTTTGTTCTTCAACTTGAAGTATTCATTTTGTTCATCACGTCGAGCTTTTTCTTCTTCCAGCTCAGCAACTCTCACTTTCAAGATTTTTATCTCAGATTGATCACTGTCAATTTTCTTCAACAGCTCTTTGTTATCACCCTCCAATCTCTTTACACGCATTTCAAGAATTCTTTCACGATCTGCAACTTTCTTGTTTTCAGCGGCTAGTTTCTTGTTCTCAGCAATCACTTCATCAACCTTCATTTCAACATTCTTTACTTGTGAAGTGTTTGCAAAATAAAAATCTCCAACATCATCAAGGCTCACATTCAAATTTGAAGGAATATTTGGGAAATTTCGGTACCCCGCAAAACCAGGTGTTAGTTGACCTTGGGTGAGTGGAGGTGCCTGAAAGATTTCTTGTGAGGTGAGTAAGGTTTGTTGTGGTGGAGGTGAATGATGTAAAGGTGATGGTTGTCTTGGTGGTGTTGGTTGTTTCGGTGGTGAGGATTGTTGTGGTGGTGTAGATTGTCGGGGTGGTGATTGGACTGGTGATTGTGGTGGTGTTGGTTCAGGTGGTGGTGTAGGTGGTTTCTTGGTTTCTTTGGTTGTCTTCTTCTTTAGCACAATCTTCTGCATTTTAATCTTTGGTGTAACTTTGCGAATCTTTGGAGAAACTACTTTCTTTCGAGCTCCAGCTTTCTTTCTACCACCTGGAGGAGATTGTGACATGGAGACATGTTCTGGTGAAGGAACGTAAGCATCATCATCGTCCTTTTCCTGTCTCTTTCTCTTTCTCAACAACTTCTCTTGTTTTGTAGCTTCCTGAATTCTATCATCAAAGCTTAGGTGCCAATTGCTATCAACGTCATAAACAACGGACCACAATGCACTTCGTTACTTCGGACAAGTAAAACCTATTGAAGACAAGGCATAATTGCACAAACTTGTTTTGCAAAGTCAAATTTCATAACTCACTCGACAATTCACAAATATTGTTCAAATGCAAGACAATTGTCAATCAATTCAAATACAAATCAAGTTGTCACAAAACCAAACTAAATCATTGTTCAAACCCTAGACTTACAATAACCTACACCGGGGTGAAACCTCCAAGAAATTTGCCGCTCATGGTGGAAATGGCACGATCAACGAATGCACGAGACTTGAATTGGGTCATCTTGAAGCTTGAAGATGGATGATTGGATGAATGATTAGGGTTGTGGATGGTTGGTGATGGTGGGTTGAGAGATGAATGGAATGGTGATGAATTAGGGTTCTTGATTGTGATTCGGATGATGATTCGGATGTTAGAGATGATGGATAGGTGAATGGTAGGTGATAGATTGTGTTCGATGGCTCCAAGAATGATTTCAAACTCCAAAAAGAAGTGTAACTCCCGAATTGAATAGTCAAAAACCTTTTTAATCAGTCAACACCATCAAATGGGTCATAATCACGCGTCGGTAACATTGGGAGGCTGTCCCCGACGGCCTAAAGCTCCGTCAGCGACGCCTCATGGATTTCCTGAAATGGCCGACGGCCAAACTAGCTGTCTACGGACAATTTCAGCGACGGCAACTTGCACAACCCGTCGGCGACGGACCATATGGTCGTCGGCGACGGCCCCCAGAACTTTGACTTTCTGTTTTCTTCATTCCTCAAGCCCGGTTGACCCCTTTCGCGTCCCGGTGGTTCCGTTTTCGCTCCGGTGACCCGTAAAGCTCCCGAAAAGCTCCTTAAACTCTGCTAGACCTGCAAAACAAGTATCTAATCAAAAGTAGGCTATTCGAGATTAAAACTTGCGTAAAAACATCAAATTAAACAATTACAAGCACCGGTTTTCGACCACGTATCAGTGATCCTAAAGATTCCCAATCAACATCAACAACAAAGCCTGTATCGACAGTTGTTTTCACTAAGAAACTTGTAGAAGGACCTCCTCCATCTCCAAACTTCATCAAATCACTCCAGCAGTTGCCACTATTGATGACTAAAAACAAGTTGAATTATGAAGAAAATACAACGAAGATAGAAGAGGAAGCCATCAAGGAATTAAATGAAAATCATGGCAAAATGACTTATAGATAGGCCCAATATATCATGGACAGGAGAATAAGGTAAATTAGAGCTTATGAGCAACACATGTTCCAAGAATCCCAAAAGATCTCTTAAATACCTCCATTCAGGAATCCTTTAGTGGCTAATATCTCTAAACAAGAAAGCATAGAATGGCTTAAAAAGAATGCTCCTTATTCTATGAAAAAACTTATGTATTTCAAAACTGGGATGTATAAAAAGTTTTGGCAGAAGTTGCCAGAGTAAAGAAGATGTTAGGTGATCCAAGCATCAAGGTCACCCATCCAAATTGGGAGCTTGGTAGTAAAAGACAACCAATTCCAGAAGATGCTACAAAGACCTTCAAGATGAAGCAGAAGCTAATCCTTATGGACTGGGCTCCCAAAAGTTAAGTTGTAAGGTGGAAGGAGTCCACTTTGTCAAAAGAGTACATGCACTACTTGGATGTAAGAAAGAGAACCCTAACAAATATCCACCAAGACTAAACTAGGAGAATATAGAGATCTACCTTGTTGAAAAGGAGTCTATTGTTGTTCCATTTAAACCCTAGGAAATCTTCTCTTACAATCCAAAGATCATGGAGAATTACTTGAATAACTTAAAAAAAACATGGTCATGCCAGATGGATTATTGGTCTAGATGAAGAACAATTGAAGATCAAAGAGCTGGTACTTACACAATAGCACTTGAAGAAGATCCACAAGATCTACCACTTCAATCAGTGGCTCCCACTGAGGTCTTAGACTTACCTCACATCCTACCTAACCTAATGATTGTGACATGGAAAGCAATCAAGGACTCAACTGATGTGGAGATCTTTAGAGAAGATGGCTCTAGAACCTAGGTGGATAAGTATGCAGTCTTGAGTCTAAGCCCAAAAGACATTAAGTTCATTCTTGATCTTGAAATGGAAAGAGATGCTGATGGTGATCAAGCTCTGAATCTTGAACATGAAATCAAAGGCATGATCAGGGAAAGACTGAAGGGCTCCATCAAATAAGAGTATAAAAGACAAGCTAAATAAGAGTGATTTTGGCATCAGCAAATCTAGGGGGAGATTGTTGGGTTATGTAAGAATGGTTTGGTGGTGCAATTGACTTGATTAGACTTGAAAATATGCACAACGAATATCTATAGCATCATTAAGAGCGTGAAATTCAATTGACAATGCTATGTAATGCTTAGGTTCCAAATAATACTTGATTGTATATATTTTTGGCAGCACTTCGTGATCACTTGCTCTCCTTTTACGAATGGACATATACATAGCCATTTTTCCTCCGTGCGCAAGACTCCTGTGTTAAGATGGATCTCATACGTGCTAGGAATCATGCGCATGTATGAGTCCTTTTGTTGGGTCATGCAATCAAGCCTGAAAAGAAAAGATGATAGGAAAGCCAAAACTTGATCCCAACAGTTGATCCACAATAAACATTGCCTATATTAGTTCCCTCCTATGACAGTGGATGTAACAATCTCCTAAACATAAGCACTGTTCTGCCTAACAACTGTTGCTGACAAAGACTGCTAAACACAGCAACTGGTGAAGACCATCCACTGTTTGTAGACCAAAGTGCTGACGAAGACAAGCCCTGTTGAAGACAAGCACTGATATAACCAAAGGCCTGATCAACCCAAGGTGAACCACTTCTCATCTATAACAGTGGTTCAGTCTCAACAGCAGATTCAACATCAGTAGTTTGTATATATCAGTGTCTCTATGTAACAGTGTTTTAGTATATCAGTGTTTAGAGTTTGTTAGGTTGTTACATGTCGCTGTCTTGGTGACGTCAGCTTAGATTCTCAGTGGTTTGGTCTGTACTATAAATAGAACAGTACTTTTACTGTTCTATTTGAGTTTTCGAGCTTTTAGCTCATCTCCTTTCATCTTGTACGATCAACCATAGTGATCAGGCTGAGGGGGAGTTTTGTATGTAAGCATGTGTAATCATTTGAATATTTGTAATCTTATGACTTGATGCAAAACATATGTTTATTACAAAATTGTTTCTCCTTGATTGTGTTATAAAGTTTGTTTTCATTTCCGCTGCATCTAATCTCTGTTTTATGATCATTCATTATTCATCATTATCAAACAAACACAATCTAAGTGCCCCATGATCCTAACAATTGGTATCAGAGCTTGGACAGTCAAATTCGATTTAGCAATCAATTTGACGTAACAGTTCAGCTCAAAATTCATTGATACTAAGGTTGATCGTAATTGTTGAAAAACAGAGGTAAAGGGTAATCACATTCAAAGTTGATTATTCAAAAACTTTTGTAAAATAACCAAGATGTTATTTTTCACATAAGTTTCATATAACACTGATAGTTGATATAAACCACCGAAGAGTGTTAGATCTACTAAAATATCTAATAAATTCGGATTGGGTATAGTCATTCACATATCTATGATACTTCGGTGTTTATGATGAAAACTATGTTGGTTCCATGATTGACTGTTGTTAAGGTCTCATCTCAAGTCATTAAAGACCTATGTTCAGAAAAATGGCATTTATGCCCTTGGTAACATGTGAGAAGATGAACAAAACCTTAGGAACAAGATTTTATATGTGAACAACAATTTTGAAACACCTTCAAAAGTCAAAAACAAAATTGCTTAAAATTAAGATAAAAAATCAGTAGTCTCAAAAATTTGCATCAGACATAACCGTGGATCAACTCAAAACTATGGTAGTGAAATATCAGTGTTGTAAAGAGTTTGAAATTAACCCAAATCTCTGTGAGAAAAAAAGGGTGAAATCCTACAAAGGTTATTTGTTGACGTTTAGAAAAACCAGATCATGAGGAATGTGAAATTTGGCATAAGCATGTGCAAAAATGACCAAAACTCTCAAAACATTGCTAAAAATGATTCTGGATGGATTATTACTTCCTTAAAAATCTTCCAGTAATTGTTACAACATTTATCTATGGAAAGGGTAAAAGGAGAAATAAGAAAAATCACAAAAACTCAATAGTGTGGTTATCTCAAAACTTTTGAAATCAAAAGAAAAGAGTATAAATCTAAAAACACTTAAAGAGTCCACGGGTTAGTACTACAAAAGGAAAACCAAATATAGATTAACATATTTGGTCAAACACATGTCATCAAGCAACCAGGTACAATCACTACATCAGGGAAGTTCAGGTAACAAAGGTATCTCCAGTTATTTATCAATAAAGAGGATTAGGCTAAATTTTCAGAAAACCTTCACAAGGTAATAAGGTTCACAAAGAACTTTCAAAACCTTTGTGAACAGGCTACCTCATAAGTTACAATCATCTAACAAGGAAATGGTGTCAAAACAGTGGTTACAAAATTTTGGTTCAAACCATTGACCATTATCCTAAGCTTGAGAGTGAATTGACTCTGACCCTATACAAAATTATTATTTTGGAAATTCACCTGACCTAGTTGATTTGTTATCAGAAAATCATTATTTATTTTTGTGGTAAAGGTTTTTCAAATAAAACAGGATATATTGTTCTTCATTTTTATAAGAATGATATATTTTGAATTTTTACTTGTTTTTGATAGTAAAAGTTCAATCACCTGTCAGGATATAGAACCCTCTTATTTTTGTCTAAGGTGATATATTCCTTGATAATGGATCGAAAGGAGATGGTGTTAAAGTCTGGGTCATTTCGTTCATGAAATCAAACTTAAATCAGTAATCCAAGTTGATTGTTAACAATCCTCATTATTTTTTTTGGTGCTCATGTTTTACTTTAAAAATAAAACACAAAATGAGTAGTCAAAATAAATATGGTTATCATCTGGGATACTCAACCACTGAAAAAATCTATAGAATGTTTTAAACATGAAGTAGATGTGTGGTATAAACTTGAATGCAAAAACCAATGAATTATCTGCATTAAAATTCCTGTAAACCCTGCTGATTTGTTAAATTCATCTAAAATGTGTTTGTCAAGAAATTTTGCAGGTAACTCACAATCACCATCAACAGATGTTGAACATGATATTGTGACATTACAAGACAAAGTCATTTCCTTCATCAGAGCAGCAGATGTACAAAACAGCTGTTAAAGCTCATCCACTGATGCACAAACAGTGTTTGACCAAAGTAACCATTTAAATCCTTGTTACTACCTCACCCCTAACCATTGTTGATAAAATCCATCAAAAATGGATAAAAATCATCAGTATGCCAAATTCATCTCTCAAAGCCTTCACCTTCATTTCAAATAGATGTTGGATCATTAAAGTCACCAACAGATGTTAGCTCAGATGATTCACATCTGCAGCTTCACCTTTTAACCATCAAATCTTTCTTAAAACTCAATCATGTCACCACACACTTGGCAACATCAATGAAAAAGGATTCCTATAAAAGGTCCATCCTAAAATAGTTGTTTTCTTTATGGCACTCTAGCATCTCATCAGCAAGTCATGTACCTTGGTGAATTTAAAGACTGAAAGTTGGGTAGCTGTCATGGAAGAGGAGCTTCAGCAGTTCAGTGACAACAAGATTGAAAATCTTGTGCCACAGCCAAAGGATGAGAATCTATTTGGCAAAAAGTGGATTCCCAAAGAACATAGCATATGTTGAAGCGTGGTTGTCAAGATTTTTTACACTCAGACAACTACAAACACCAAGAGTGTGAAAGCTCACATCAAGAGGATATCAATACCTAGGCAATAAGCTTAGTGACTTAACTTAGGACAAGCAAGAAGATGTTACCACAACCACTGATTGAAAAATATTATGATGCTGCTGCTATTGCTTAAACTTTTCAACTGTTAGGAACCTTAAAATATGTTATTGGATTTTGATATAATTGCTCAAAAGACTTCTTTTATGCAGGACAGTCAAGTAGCTGAAAAAAAATATCATCAAAAATTCAGTATCTCATTTATTCACTTTCACTTGACATCAGACATCACCCTGTGAAGGTTTGCTATGAAAAAGTTTTGATTTCTCTGTCTCATCTTCTAACTAAGGGTCAACTGGTAGATGTGCTAACCTAAACATTAGACATATTTACCCCTGAAAAGTTGATCCCTAGGTTTGATATGCTTAACATGGATAAACAAGCAAAACTTGTTTGAAGATGAATTATAAGCATCAAAATGTTTTCAGGAACTCAAAAATCCATCCTTAAAAATAGTTAAAGTGAAAATTTTTTGTAAACCTTAAAAGTCTGTCTATAACCACTGTTTTGGTTCAAACATCTACTCCTTTGATACTATCCACTGCTGAAAGTCAACCTATGTTCTCTCATTTTCTTGTTAATCACTGTTGTTAAACCTCAGTGTTTTAACCCACTAATAGGCTATCCACTGAAAGCTTAAAGTCAGCCACTGTTTTCTTTTTAACCGTTGCAAACCACTGATATTGCTCCATCAGTGGTTTCCTAAACAACTGTCATCCATTATTCATCAGAGGTTGGCACGTGGACAGTACTTAGTGGTCAGATCTTTTGTAACCGCTGCCACGTCAGCATTCACTTTTTCCACCTATAAAACCCTGATCAAAACCCCAAATAGGGTTTTCACTGTTGAAACGAATTCAAAATTCCTTTCTCAAAGCAATTATCACCAAAATTCTCTCAAATCACTCATCTTCTTCATCCGTTCTTAATCATCTTCAACTCGCAATGGCTCTCCCTTTCAAAACCCCTCACAACTACCTATGCATACTTGAAAAACCAAGTGACAGCACCACATTTCACTCCGTTATTGACGCACTCTCGTCTTCAAGGTACAAAACCTTGTTAACCTGCAATCCATCCATATATCTAGATACCCTTCGTGATTTCTGGAAAAATGCAAAACTGGAAGTTCAGGACAAAAAGCCCTGGGCTATTACTTCTTCGGTAAAGGGAATTAAGGTTGCTATCACACCTAAAGACATTTCTGAGGTGTTCAAATTGAATGACATTACAGGTAAAACTTCCTTCCCAAAAACCGATTATCAAACTAATTTCATTGAGAGAGGGTATGCTAAGGAAATGAAAAAGGATACTTTGCACAAAGGCAGTTTTCCACCTGCCATGAGGTTTTTGTTCCATACCCTCATCATGTGTGTTTCAAACTAGACCACTGCTTTTAATGAAATTCCACTAAAAATACAATACTTGGGGTATGCTATCATGCAAAATGAAACTTTTAATTACTCCCAAGAGATTTTTAATGACATGGTCAAAAATGTTAATAATATCAAAGAAAATAAAAAACCATTTTTATTGTTTCCAAGGTTTTTGAGCTTTTATTTGCAAAAGAAGATTCCAAATGATAGTGCTCATGTACTGATCCAAGGAAATCCTATTCAAATCAACAACCTATCTTTTGAAACCTTTACTAGGCTATCAAAACCTTCAAAAACACAAACAGAGGAACCTGAGCAGAATTTAGCAGCAACAATTGCTCCTCAGGTTACTGCTGTTGAGCCCACTGCTCAAGGTGAACACAGTAGCACAACCACTGCTGTGCAACCCACACCTAAAATCACCAAAAGATCTAAAAAGAAAAATGTCAAAAAGCCCCCCAAACCCACTCAAAAAGTAACTCTGGAAGATGAGATCCCAGATATTATACCTGTGACAACACAAAAGTCTCCAATAACCACTGCTGCTACTTCCTCACAGCAGATGGAAGAAAGATCTCAACCCGAGCCTAAAACTCCTCCTGCTTCTTCTCAAAAAGATCAGGTTGTAAGAACAGGGACACCAGATTATGATGCTCTGGAGTCACTTGATTCCACCATCCACAGCCCACCTCCCAGGGCAAATTCTCTTTCCACCCCTACCCTCACTGCACAAATACCACCAACCATATTACCTCTATTAGATGCAGTTGATCTGGCCCAGACACAAATCAGTTCTTCTCAATCACCTATTAATGAGAATATGCCACAACAAGTGACTGAGTCTGGTGTTTCAATCTCTGCTAACCCACCAATAGTTAATGAGGCTATACTGCAGGAATTACAAGTAATTCCTGTCTGTAGTTCAAGTGGAGCAGCTACTACAAGTGTTGAACCCACTGGTTTACACTTAGACAGTAGTTTCATAAGTCAGACTCCCTTGAAGGCAATTTCTTCTTTGGTAACCATCCTAACCACTGGTGTATATCCTGTATTCACTGGTGCGCTTAGATTGGTAACCTCTACTGAAGAAAGAAGTCCCCAGTACCAAGAAAAAGGGGCATCAATGGATGATTTTCGGGAAACTTTCCCTAAGTCAACCACTGATAAAACCACCACTGGTGGGAAATCAGATGATCCCATTAACTTGGGTGATGGTTTAAAATACAGATAATTGACGGAGAGGGTTGATAAAATTGAAACATCTGTTGCAGATATCAAAAACATGCTGCAACAGTTGTTACAAGCTCAAAAAGCTACACCAACTGCTGCAACCTCTGCTTCATCCCCTGCTGAGCTCTGGACCTTATTTCAACCTATGCTAATTCAACAAAGACAATATGCTGATCAGCAACATGAAATTAAAGTTCAAAAGATCAGAAATATGATGGAATCTAGGTTCATGGATACACAAGCAGACATCAAGGCAATTAAGGCCCATTTGTTGCAAATCACTGGCACTGCTCCTCCTTCCATCATCTTTGTTGATAAACCACATGATGATGCCAAAAAAGGGGAGAAAAAGAAGAAGGGATATGAAGATGGTCTATACATCAAACCAGATCCAAGTTCTAAGTTGATTGTGGAAATCCCTAAGCCAGATGGTTCTAAAAAGGTTGATGTGTCTCAAAATGCCCTCGATGCAGCAAAAGCAGGCATAAAAGAGACTTTGGAGATAAAAGGGGCCAAAAGGTTTGAGCAGGAGAAGAAACTTTTACTGGAGATGGAAGAACAGGGTACTTCTGAGCCCAATGATGAGCAAGAAAATCCTAAGCCAAAAAGAAGGCCTACTAGAAAAGTAAGGCAACCCAAAACCACACCTCCCAAATCCACAAAACACACTCCTCTACATCCCAAAAGCTCCTCTCATCAAACCTCCAAACCAACAGATGTTAAGACACCTGTTGTATCAACAGCTGTTGATACTTCAGTGGTTTCAACAAATGTTATTTCAACCACTGCCCTCACCACCATACCATCCACCACTCAATCCACTACCACTCAACAAAACTCCTCACCACCTGCCTTAATGCAGAAGACAACAGTTGACACATCAACTGTTGTAATGATAACAGTGGTTGAGACACCAGTTGTTTCAACAACTGTTAGTCAATCACCCATCACCTCAAATATCTCCTCACAAGCCATTGTTCTCTCAGTTCCAGCAGTTCAAACAAAAACACCTTCTCCCAAAAAGGTGTATACAAGAAAAAGAAAATTTCAGGTGCATATGAAATACCAGCACCTGATACCATTTCATCTGCTCCTTACAATATCATCAAACCTCAAGCTATCATTCCTCCAAAATTGGCCAACCCAATCAAAGATCCAATAGAACTTCAAGGATATGACCCTGCTGATGTTGTACCAGTAGCTGCCAGTTATCCACTAGAACTACATGCAGTCAAAAATGAAATGAGACAGTTTTACACAGTGGATGATCCTTCAAAAAGGAAATTCCCTTCTCTGGTTGGTTATAGAGATCCAACAAACATGGATGAATATCTAAAGCTCAAAGTCAGGTAAGCAGACTTAAGAGCTAAACTTGAATGCAAAGGGAAAAGTGATACTGAAACTTCAAGTCATATGTAGTTTTTGCTCACCAAGGTTAAACAATTAGAAGACTATGCAAGAGACCTGAGCAAAGAAATGTCCAACCTGCCTCCAGAAGCTGATTTACAAGTAGATCTGAAAGAAGACCTCATCAAGCTAATCATGAGTGGAAAATTCTACCCTGCCACAGCTGAACAATTCCAAGACTGGCCTCTTGTTGCTCTCAAAACAGAACTGAATAGAATTGTAAGAATAAAAAGAGATCCAGGCATGAAAAGCTCAGCCCCAAATTGGAGCAAATACAAAAAGAAAATTGATGATCTTACCTTGGAGTATGAAAGAAAGAAGCAAGAGTTGGTTGATGCAAAGGTTGGAACTGCCAAAGTCATATCAAAATGGAAAAGGCAGTACACTGATCAGGCTTATGAAAGGCTGAGAAAAAGGAGAGAAACAGATCCTAATCTTCCAAAGAAGCCTGAC
This sequence comes from Helianthus annuus, assembly GCF_002127325.2. Classification (NCBI taxonomy): domain Eukaryota; kingdom Viridiplantae; phylum Streptophyta; class Magnoliopsida; order Asterales; family Asteraceae; genus Helianthus; species Helianthus annuus. Next base: position 67,953,784 of record NC_035439.2, on the reverse strand, counting down.
TATAAAAACGCTGATAAGTTAAAGCAGAAGGCCCACACTTCTGAACCACTGTTCACATCATCAGATACCTCTGTCATTGTGGTAAACCAAAGAAAGAGGCAAAAGCTGACTGATGCAGAAGAAAAGGAACAGGAAGCTGTATATTTTAAAGAGGCTATCAAGCAAATGGCTCTAGACAGTAATGACTCAGCAAAGTTTCAAAAGATAGTAAAAAATGTTCTGCACAGGCCTCCAACTCCAAACTCATCTAAAATAAAGACTCTCCCAAGAAACCCGCTGGATTCAAAAATACTAAAGTGGAAGTCTGATAAAAAGACCCATGTATTGACTCTGCTCAAATCCAGTGGTGAGGTGAAGCACATATCAAGGGAACAAGCACTAGGTCTGGGTGTTGAAGTTCTACAAGATCTCCTTGAGCTTACACTGTGCAGGGATGAGAATGATGAAGATTCCATGAACTTTGAATTACAATTCAAAGGGCAAGTTAGGGAATTGCTGATGAGACAATAAAGATCAAGAATAAGGAAGAGTTTTGGCATCATCTGTTCTAGGGGGAGATTGTTGGGTCATGCAATCAAGCCTAAAAAGAACAGATGATAGGAAAGCCAAAACTTGATCCCAACAGTTGATCCATAATAAACATTGCCTATATTAGTTCCCTCCAATGACAGTGGATGTAACAATCTCCTAAACATAATGTTGGTGCAGTCATCTGTCGTCTTCGTCTTATGTCGAGTCTCGGATTCGTTGCAGAACTGATCAGGCATGACATCAGTAAACAAGAAATTGAAGGCTGGCCGTTTGAATGAAGTCTGGTCGTTTGAAAGAAGTGTTCCGTTTGAGAGGTGGTCGTTTGAAACCCTTTCGTTTGAAGGGTGACCGTTTGAAGGATGGTATGTCATCTTCAAACGGTCAGGTCCTCCCTATATATAGGGTTCAAACGGTTTCAGTTGTAACGTTCTGTTTTCCGACGGCGAAGCTCCGTCGAGGTGTCTCCGTGACTGTATTTGCTTTATAATCAATACAAGAGACAATTAATAGTGAATCCAAGCTAAACGAAGACCAAATCAATGTATTCCGCCTCTGATTCGGTCTAAGCGCTCTTCTGATCGACTCATCAGGATGTCTCACGATCCTACAATTGGTATCAGAGCTCAGGAGGAAGAGTTCATACCGTTTAGTTCGTTTTCGCTAGCAAATTCTGATTTTCTACACCTTCTTTCACGAAACTGATACTTTTTACGGTTAAAATCAGCTCAAATCTTCACACTATGATCGGAATTGACAATTAACAAAGCCTTGAAAGTTTCAGCTTAAAATTCGACGTAAAAATGGTGAAAATTAACTGAAAACTGGTGTCCGTTTGAACGAGAACAGTATCTGACCGTTTGAAATTGTCATCCAATCGTTTGAAACAGGACCTTCCGTTTGAAATTCATCAATAGTTTGAAGCATCGTTTGAAATCAGGCTTATACCGTTTGAAATGAACATGACCGTTTGAACGATCGTTTGAACACTTCTTGACCGTTTGAATATCGTTTGAACTTGGCTTCAGACCGTTTAAAAGAGATCCGATCATTTGAAAGCAATCACTTCCATTTGAAACTGTTCCTACCGTTTGAACAATACCACCTCGTTTGAAAGTTCACCGTTTGAACCAATTTTCATTTGAAAAAGAGATTTAGGTTGAACTTGGATATATTTGAACAATGACGATGGTATTTGATGAATAGGAAAACAATAAGCTTGAAGATTTTAATAATTGGTATATGAGAATTATGGATACCGATTATAGAAATCTGAGTTCGGATATTTGGGCTAAAAGTTTTGAACTATTCATATGTCAAAAGGATGAAACGTTGAATGAGATGGAAACACGGTTTAAAATTTTAACAGACAATTTGTGGTGTACGGGTATTAGAATGACAAATAATGAACATATATCGAAATTGACAACTGCATTACCTGCTAAATGGGATGAGTTCATGGTTGAGCTAAAACAGAAAGATTTTTTTCCAGAGCTTTTTCCACATCAGTTCTTTAATGAGGTTAATGCAGAGTATTATAAGGAAGAAAAGAAAAGGATAGATTTTTTGTCCAAGATGGAAAAGAATCTAAATAAATTGGAGTTGGATGTACTTATTGAAGTTGATAAAAGAGTTTGTGGATTTCTTGCAACAAAGAGTACTCTGAAATATGATATCAAAAGAAAATGTTATATTGATGATAGTATGAATCCTTTTGATTTTGTTAAACTCTTTCGTGCAGGAACATACAAGATGGAAACAAAGGATACTCCAAAGGATGAGGAATCTGTAGAGTTTGAATCGTCAAGTTCTGCATCAGTGTGCTCAAAATGTGAGAGTTTCAAGACTGAAAATGACAAACTCTTGAAGGATGCGGAAAGTTTGACATTGGAAGTCAAGAAGTTAGAAGATGTGAAGCAGGCTGATGATAAGCAGATTCTTATGTTACAAGAAAATTGTGAGAAACTAAAAGCTGAAAATGACAAACTGTTGGATGGTTTGAACATTTTGAAATTTGAAAACAAGTTTCTGAAAGAAAAAGAAAAAGACTTTGAAAGTAAAAAAGAAATCTTCAGAAGATGAGGATTTCTGGATTAAACTGGAAAACAAGAATCTGAAAGCAAATGAATCAAAATTCCAAGAACAGATAAAAGTTTTAGAAAATGAAAAATCTGTTCTTGAAAATTTGAAGAATGAGAATGAAGAAACAATCAAGACTCATTTTGGGAGAATATCTGGGCTTGAAAGTGAAGCTGAGAATTCAAGGAACAAAATTGAGGAACTTGAAAAGAAATTGAAAGGTTTTGTGACATCATCCGAGTTTTTGAATATCCCCTGTCCAAAACCGATCAATTCTGTTCCAATAAGTGACAATGTCACAAACTTTGACAATGTCAAAGTTGAAGATTGCAATGAAAAACCTGATGATGAAAATGAAAATTTAGAAAAACAAAAATTGTTTTTAAAATTAAAAGATAAATTTCAGAAAACTGTTCTACAATCGACTGAAAAAGGTGAATGTTCTAAACAAAGACCTTTGAAGAAGAAAGTGGAACAGAAACAAAAAGATAATAAAAGTTTATCAGATCGTTCATCCAATCGCAATGAAAAATTACAAAAAGTAAAAAATGAAAATTCAAAAAATGTTGGTAATAAGTGGTGCAGGTCGGACCACAGTGCTTCAAAGCCAAATTCAGCAAATTTGAGAAAGAAATATCACCAAGCCAAACGATGCTTTGATCTGAGTGTTTGGACTCAAAATGGTGATAGGTACGATAACAGAGTGTGTTACAGCTGCGGATATCACGGACACATTGCTGTTAACTGCCAGTATTGGAGTTATGAGACCAGGAGGTGCTTTAACTGCAACATCAAAGGTCATATTGCCAGAGATTGCCCAAGGAGATCAAATGAAAGATCGAGGGTTGTATCTCAGAAAGTGGTAAGAATTCCAGTCAAAGTCAAGCCCAAAGAACTGAAAGTTCAAGAACCAAAAGTTCAAGAATAGAAAGTTCAAGAGATGAAGGTGAAACTTTCACAGGGGCAGAAAGACAGACTGAGGAAAAAGAGAAAGAAGGCGAGAGAATATCTCGAGAAGATATTGTCCTCGGGTTCATCCATTAGAAAGAATAAGAGTTCTGATGAATCAACTTCCGCAAATGCAAAGTCAAGCAAGACGAATTCATCAGATACAAATCTGAGGACGAAAGAAGAAAAGAAGAAGAAGAAAATAGTCGGCGATGAATCTGACGTGTCGAAGTCAGACAAGCCACCTTCAGGCGATGAATCTGACAGATCAAAGTCAGACAAGCCATGTACAGGCAATGATTCTGGTTTGTTAAAGCTAGAAGAGCCTGGTGTTGAGGTAAAAAAAGGAGAATTCGGGTTTAACAATGGATGATGTAAATTTTCCACCATTGTTGAACAAGAATTCGAAATCACCCAAGGATCGTCAGGCTTGGGTGAATCTGTTTAAATAGAAAAACCTGACTTGCCGAAGATCCCTAGTTGGTATCGTGGATCATGAATCGGCATCTTTCTTAATCTGTGTTCAAGGTATTGCAGGACTTGCCGGAACTCCCAGGTTTGTAAGCGTGGAGTATGAATCGGCACCTTGAGAATTCAACCAACAGATGATAATTGGTTGAAAAACAGGTTTGAGTTGTATGGTTGTGATTGTTATAAGTGATTCAAGATTTGAACTAGGTTGATCGTACAAGTGGTTAAATCAAGGTCATTAAATTGAACTTGAGTTAACTATCATTCATAAAATTGGCAAACAATGTGATGATTTGATCCCCAAATTTTACAAGTGGTAAAATCAACAAAACTTATTTTCCGGAAAAAAAACATTTTGATTAAACCAAACTTAAGTGTTTTGAAATCACAATGGGAAAATAGTTTGTTGTGAGGGGGAGTTCTGATTGTTTAAGCCAAACGGATGGAGAATTGTAGCGATTCTCATCAAGTTGTCAAGTTTGTACAGTTTGTTTCAAATTTTCCCAGAAAATCAAAATTGAAACATATTTTGATTTTAGGGGGAGTAAAATTTTAAAAAAATTAGAAAATTTGAAAATGTCAAAAAAATTGAAAAATTCAAAATGAGTTTTGCTAAAACAAGAGGAAATGATAGTAGATCAGTTGGACTGTCACAGCATGCTAAAGAATTGGAGAGATAAAATGTGATAGGCGATCTCATTAAAGATGTGACGATAGGCTCAGCTAGACTAGTAGATTTGCGATAACGATACAAACTTAAATGAAAAAGCCTAGTTCTAGTGGAAAACATGATTGAAAGCATAGTACTTAGTTTTGTCCTTCTTGATTATGTGCCTACTCAGTAATCGCTGATTGTCAAAAGACATAAAACTGGTTACGTTTGTGAACTTTCACAACTTTGCTAAAAAGTCGCTGTGATTGTGCATTTCATTTTGCAAAGATTTAAACTTGTCTTATTTCTTTATTTTGTTTAAGCATCAGACATCCTCTGCGTATACGTGAGTATCGACCTGGATGTTGTTGCCTAAACGTTCTGCTTTATTTTCTTTGGTGTTTCGTTTAAGCTTTGGATCACCTATGCGTATTGTCACACCCCCAAAATCCACCTGCGGAGTACCACCGCTTGGGAGCGTGACATGACCAGGATCAAGCCACCAAATCATATTGAACATGTAAATATATAGTAAAAGTTGTCCATCAATACGAAAGGTGTTTATCAAAACCAACATAGTTAAGTATAGCGGAAGCATTAATGTAAAAACCCAATCATAAGTATTAATGTATGAAATGACATAAGTGATCACGATCCATTTGCCCACAACGACCTGCTCCTCCTTGTGCAAGCTCCATAAAGTACCTAAGGTCCTGCAAGGCATGCAGCAAATAATCAACAACTAGTTGAGCGAGTTCACAGAAAGTAAGTTCATAAAAGTAATGTGTAAGTTCATCTAGTGGGGGCTTCCCATTCAAGTATATATTACTGGTGAGGGATTCTCACATTTATCCTTTATAATGGGGGCTTCCCATTTTGGTACTTACTAGACTATTTGCAACCATGTGTTCTACTTAAACCGAGAACAGGAATACGTACTAGGTCACGCAGGATTTACGTGAGTGCCCTTCCCCGAGGACAGTGGTACGCGTGGGGTTTACGTAGGATTTACGTAAGTGTCCTTCCGACCCGGAAGACACTAGTGGGTGTTAGGTTACGCAGGATTTACGTAAGTGTCCTCCCGACCCGGGAGACAATGGTAGATACTAGTTTACGTAGGTTTTACGTAAGTGTCCTGACTATCCTGAGGACGATGGTCTATAGTCTAGTGATTGCCTAAGTACGAGTAATCATTCCATATCAAACATTCCAACCCAATTCCCAACCCGGGAATCCCATGCCTTGGCTATGTGAACTCACCTTGGTTTGCTCGGCAGATACACAAAGAGGGTTTCTTGAACTAAGGGTGGTCAACCATGTCCTAACAGGGTTACCACACAAGTCAGGTTTGGTTCAAGTAATGCACGTATAAGTCATGGCAAACACGTAGCACGTAGACAGTCAAAGCATATCATAATCACACTTGTGCGCCTCGGATGGTTGGGCCATTGAGCTTGTGCGAGCCCAACCACCTTGTGCGATGTCAATGTCTAAGCCCAAAATACTACCCGGACCAACATATAGGTAAATAGTCCATCCTGTGCGATACAGAATAATCCGGCCCAGTTATCATAACCGTTCAAAACATATTGGTCCAAACAAACAAAATAGAATTAACTAGTGCGGCCCAGTTAACCTTGTGCGACTTGGTTAACCTTGTGCGATCAAGTCCAGCCCAATAACCTTCCGGCCCAGACAACATAAACCGGCCTTGTGCGACTCGTATTGGGCTTAGAGGCCCAATCGTTAAACACATGTGCGATCCAGCCGGCGTTGTGCGACTGGACAGGTCTTGTACGATCGGCCCAGTTGTACGATGGATGGTTTTGGGCCATTCGGCCCAACAGTTTAACAACCCAATCACTTGTGCGGTCCAGCTAGCTTGTGCGACCAGGTCAGTTTGTGCGCTCGGACCTCATGTATGATCAGAAGGTCTTGTGCGTTTAGTACTTGTACGATTGAGGCACCTTATGTGTTTGAACTTGTGTGTGTGCTCTTGTGCGATCAGTTTAGACACCCGGATTTTATGCTATTCGGTTACAAGCATTTAACAGTTTCCAAACATATGATTGTCAATCAACAACTAATCGGTTACAAACATGCTAATTCTCGATTAACAATGCAATTATTCCTAAATCCATATGAACCCTAATTCATTAAAATCATGAGCAACACCTGAACAATACAAGAACATAATAACATGGATCTCGATCATCAACCTACATTCGATTATGACAACACAGTGATTCATACTTCACAGCCGATTTCATACTTTCCATCCTAATCATGATGCTAATAATCCAATAACATAACATGCTAGCCGATCAACATCTATTCGGTTTTAAATTATTTTCATGAAATCCAACTCGCAAGAACATCAATACATAGTTCATATTATTCATCAAATCAACAACCCTAAACATTCTAGTCTAAGCATGGAATCATGTAATCGTTCAATAAGCAAAACAATACAAAACACTAACCGTGATGTTCGAATGGGTTGAATGAGCCGATGTGAAGAGCTTCGAGTGGGGAGGGGCTGCCGTCGGGTTTCAAGCAAAACGAGAGAGAGAGAGAGGAAGTCTAGGGTTTGTGTGTGTTATGAGAATTGTAACAAAATGAGGTGCAATCCCCTCATGTGTGTGTTTGTACGTGTAAAAGAAAGAGCAATGGGCCGGCCCTTACTTGGGCAGCCCTTGAAGTCCGAATACAAGCAAAACGGCCCAAAGGGCTTGTGCGAGTGTGGGTGTTGTGCGGTTTGGGCTCGGTTAGCATATATACACATAATACACAAAGCACCTAATAACATAACGTTCAATAAATAAGGTTCGCATATCATCATAAAACGTTCACATACGTTACACAAAATAAGTCTAAAGTTCGAGTTGTCACATTATCCCCAACTAAAAAGAAATTTCGTCCCGAAATTTGGTATGCACTCTCTCGAGTTGTCACTGGTTTTCCTGGGGTGTCACATCCTCCCCCCGTTGATCTGGAATTTCGTCCCGAAATTCCGAAGTAGTAGCTTCAGCCTCAGTAGTGGTTGCATTGGTTCCGAATAACTGGGGGTACTATTCTGTCATCCTGTCTTCGCATTCCCAGGTGTACTCTGGGCCACGTTTGGAGTTCCAACGTACTCGAACAAGAGGGATTCTCTTGTTTTTGAGGACCTTCACATCCCGGTCCGTGATTTCAACTGGTTCCTCGACGAACTGCAACCGCTCGTCGATAGTGAGTTCTTTGAAAGGAATGATAAGGGTCTCATCTGATAGGCACTTCTTCAGATTCGACACGTGAAAGACATTGTGAACTGCCCCGAGTTCAGCTGGTAGGTTTAGCTTGTATGCTACTTTGCCAATCTTCTCAATGATCTCGAACGGTCCGACATACCGCGGATTTAGTTTGCCCCGTTTGCCAAAACGAACCACACCCTTCCAGGGTGAGACTTTAAGTAAAACCCGGTCCCCGACCTGAAATTCCAATGGCTTTCTACGCTTGTCCGCGTAGGCTTTCTGACGGTCGCGTGCTGCCGCCATGCGTTGTCGTATCTGTGCTATCTTTTCTGTGGCGTCCACTACAATCTCTGGAACCGTAATCTGACTATCCCCCACCTCTGCCCAACAGAGAGGTGACCGGCATTTACGTCCGTACAACGCCTCGAATGGAGCGGCTTGTATGCTGGTGTGATAACTATTATTGTACGAGAACTCCACCAAAGGGAGATGTTTTTCCCAGCTGTTGCCGAAATCGATGACGCATGCCTGAAGCATGTCTTCAAGAGTTTGGATCGTTCGCTCAGACTGCCCATCCGTCTGAGGATGATATGCTGTGCTCATGTCTAATCGTGAGCCGAAAGATTTGTGCATCGCTTGCCATAATTCTGACGTGAATCGTGCATCGCGATCCGAAATGATGGATGTAGGCACCCCGTGCCTCGAAACAACTTCCTTGAGGTAGATGTCTGCAAGAGTGGAGAACTTATCTGTTTCCTTTATAGCTAGGAAGTGTGCAGACTTGGTGAGTCGATCCACGATCACCCATATGGTATCATTCCCACGCTGCGATCTAGGTAGGCCTGTAACGAAATCCATGGAAATTTCTTCCCATTTCCATTGAGGTATCTTAGGCTGCTGCAGTAGGCCAGCTGGTTTCTGATATTCAACCTTGACTTTCGCACAGGTCAAGCATTTTCCAACGTACGTAGCGATGTGGGCCTTCATGCTAGGCCACCAATAAGTAGTTCTGATGTCGTGGTACATTTTGTCCGACCCTGGATGTACCGAGTAACGAGACTTGTGAGCTTCGTCCATCACAAGTTCGCGTAGACCGCCATAAAGTGGGACCCAAATACGCCCCGTTACATAGTAGGCGCCGTCTGCTTTCTGTTCTAACCGCTGTCATGAGCCGCGTAGGGCTTCAGCCTTGACATTTTCTGGTTTCAATGCTTCTGCCTGAGCATCTCGTATCTGTGCTGGAAGGCTAGACTGAATCGTAAGTTGTAGCGCTCGCACGCGCCGAGGTAAAGTGTCTTTCCGACTGAGGGCGTCAGCCACTACATTGGCCTTGCCTGGATGATACTTGATGGCGCATTCGTAATCGTTTAGTAGTTCTACCCATCGCCGTTGACGCATGTTCAAATCCTTCTGCTTAAGAATATGCTCGAGACTCCTGTGATCGGTGTAAATCGTGCACCTGGTACCGTACAGGTAGTATCGCCATATCTTAAGCGCGAAAACAATAGCTCCCAGCTCTAAATCGTGCGTCGTGTAATTCCGTTCGTGAATCTTGAGTTGGCGTGAAGCGTAAGCAATAACCTTGTCGCGCTGCATTAACACACATCCAAGTCCCCGAATGGATGCATCACAATAAACCACGAAGTCATCTGTGCCCTCTGGCAAAGAGAGGATAGGTGCACTGCACAGTCTATCCTTTAGGTGCTGGAAAGCAGTCTCCTGGGGCTCTCCCCAGCGATAGGTGACACCCTTCTGTGTCAGTAGTGTAAGCGGCTGAGCAATCTTTGAAAAGTCTTTAATAAACCGTCTGTAGTAACCCGCCAAACCCAAGAATTGGCGTATTTCCGTTGGCGTACGTGGTGCAGACCAGTTTCTGATCGAGTCTACCTTGGATGGATCGACATGGATCCCATCCTTGTTCACTACGTGGCCTAAGAAGTGGACTTCACGAAGCCAGAAGTCGCATTTCGAAAACTTAGCGTACAGTTGTTCCTTCCGTAGGAGTTCCAAAATAAGGCGTAGGTGCTGTTCGTGTTCCTCCTGACTTTTGGAGTAGATCAGAATGTCGTCGATGAAGACAATGACGAACTTGTCAAGATAGGGTTTGCACACCCTGTTCATAAGATCCATAAATACGGCAGGCGCGTTCGTTAACCCGAACGGCATGACAAGAAACTCGTAGTGGCCGTAGCGAGTTCTGAATGCGGTTTTGGAGACGTCCTCCTCCCGGACTCTCAGCTGATGATAACCTGACCTCAGGTCTATCTTCGAATAATAGCACGACCCTTGCAACTGGTCGAATAAGTCGTCTATGCGTGGGAGAGGATAACGGTTCTTCACCGTTACCTTGTTGAGTTCACGGTAGTCTATGCACATCCTGAACGTACCGTCTTTCTTTTTCACGAATAATACTGGAGCTCCCCAAGGCGAAGAGCTTGGACGGATGAAGCCCTTTTCCAAGAGCTCTTGTAGCTGCATTGACAATTCCTCCAATTCTGATGGAGCTAGACGATATGGTGCGCGAGCTATGGGTGCTGCTCCTGGAGCGAGCTCGATTTGAAATTCGACCTGACGGTGAGGCGGTAAGCCAGGTAAGTCTTCAGGAAACACCTGAGGGTAGTCACTTACAACTGGAATATCCTCCAGTTTCTTTTCCTTCACTGATGCATCTGAAACGAGTGCCAAGATTGCGGTGTGACCCTTCCGCAGGCACTTCTGAGCCTTCAAGAAAGAGATGATGCCAACCACTGCACCACTCTTGTCGCCTTGGACTTCGAGAGGTTCTTGACCAGAACGTGGAATACGAATGATCTTCTCACTGCATAAGATCTCTGCCTGATGTTGGGATAACCAATCCATCCCTATGACGATGTCGAAGCTTCCCAAGACTGTGGGAATAAGGTCGACGGAGAAAACTCGACCAGCTAAGACAATACTACAACCCTTGACTACTTGCGTGGCTTCTAAACTCTTACCGTTAGCTAGTTCTACGACGTGTTTGGTGTTTAGGGGTGTTGGTGCACGTTTTAACAATTTACTAGCTTTCACAGAAATATAACTTGTATCCGCGCCCAAATCAAATAAAACAGTAACATAAATATCGTCAAGGAGAAACTTACCCATAACCACATTGGGATCGTTCATTGCATCTCCTCGTCCTAACACGAAAGCTCGACCCCTTGCCTCGTTGCCATTGTTGTTGTTTCCCCCGTTGTTGTTGTTCCCGTTGCCCTGGTTACTGTTGTTGCGATTCTGGTTCTGGTTCAGTTGAGGACAGTCGCGTTTGAAATGACCTTCAGCCCCACACTGGAAACGTCCCCGGTTTCCACGCTGTGGCTGCTGCTGCTGTTGTGGGTTCTGTGGAGCTGGTTGTTGCGGTTGCTGGTTCTGATTTGCAGGCCGTGGACTTCTACAGTCTTTGGCCTCGTGACCCATCTTGAGACATCTTTGACAACGACCCTTGTTGCACTGGCCGCTGTGATGTCTGTTGCAGTTGTGACACTTAGGGAGAAACCCTTGATACCTTCTCTGTCTATGACCACCAGAGGATTGCTGACTAGGACTCTGGTAGTGGTCAGTCTTTTGCTGCTGAGCTTGAGATTGAACTGTTGCTGAACCTTTGCTAGAATCCCCATCCCACTTTCTTTTGTTGTCACTGGGTGTAGTGGGAGTAGCGGCTGAAGTGGTAGCACTGATGCGTTTGGGCAACTTGTTTTGTTCCACCGCCTGATCCGTGAGGCGATGAGCAAGATGCTGGATGTCTTGGATATTGTCGAGGTTAGCCGATGTAACATGGCTCTGAATTTCTGAGGCTAGACCCTTGAGGTATAACTCGATGCGTTTGATGGGAGGGTCTACCATGGTAGGACACAAAATAGCCAGTTCGTTCGATCGCGTCGTGTAAGCTTCTATCTCTGACCCCGTCATCTTCAAGTGATAAAACTCATTCTCCAACTTGTGGATATCATCCCTTGTGCAGTACTCACGCTTGATAAGTTCCTTGAATTCGTTCCAGGGTGTGGCGTTAGCAGCTGCCAACCCTAAGATCTGAACTTGGGCGTTCCACCAAGTTAGTGCTATTCCTTCTAGCGTGCCAGTGGCGTATTTCACCCTGCGAGCCTCAGGGCATTCGCACATCTCGAATACAGACTCGAGCTTCTCAAACCAGTGGAGGAGTCCCACTGCCCCCTCTGTGCCGCTGAAAGTACTTGGACGACAGTCCATGAAGTTCTTAAAAGTGCAAACTTGCTGCTGCGCTGGTTGACCTGCTTGAGCAGCTGCAACTGCCGCAGCAACTTGAGCTTGAACGAGAGCCTCTAGCTGGGCTTGAGTCATGTTAATTCGTCCAGACATGATCTTCATAGTAAAAGTAACGTAAGTGAGAGTGGTTCGCGAATAGGGCGATGACAGAAAAGCGTAGGCACGTAGGTATTCTCATGTAATAAAGTCATGTGTATCTAAGCGTAATGCGAGCAAAGTTCTAAACAAAGTTCTAAGCAGTTCTAGCAAGCAGGTAATAAACATAAACCTTATTACCTAGGATGTCAAGTCTTGCACGTGGAGCGAAGCGTCGTTGTGGATCGTTGAGAGCACTGTTCTGGTTATAGTCTGGTTTTAATAAAAACGTTTTCCCCATATTAAAACCAAGTTCTCTATAACCAATGGCTCTGATACCAATCTGTCACACCCCCAAAATCCACCTGCGGAGTACCACCGCTTGGGAGCGTGACATGACCAGGATCAAGCCACCAAATCATATTGAACATGTAAATATATAGTAAAAGTTGTCCATCAATACGAAAGGTGTTTATCAAAACCAACATAGTTAAGTATAGCGGAAGCATTAATGTAAAAACCCAATCATAAGTATTAATGTATGAAATGACATAAGTGATCACGATCCATTTGCCCACAACGACCTGCTCCTCCTTGTGCAAGCTCCATAAAGTACCTAAGGTCCTGCAAGGCATGCAGCAAATAATCAACAACTAGTTGAGCGAGTTCACAGAAAGTAAGTTCATAATAGTAATGCGTAAGTTCATCTAGTGGGGGCTTCCCATTCAAGTATATATTACTGGTGAGGGATTCTCACATTTATCCTTTATAATGGGGGCTTCCCATTTTGGTACTTACTAGACTATTTGCAACCATGTGTTCTACTTAAACCGAGAACAGGAATACGTACTAGGTCACGCAGGATTTACGTGAGTGCCCTTCCCCGAGGACAGTGGTACGCGTGGGGTTTACGTAGGATTTACGTAAGTGTCCTTCCGACCCGGAAAACAGTAGTGGGTGTTAGGTTACGCATGATTTACGTAAGTGTCCTCCCGACCCGGGAGACAATGGTAGATACTAGTTTACGTAGGTTTTACGTAAGTGTCCTGACTATCCTGAGGACGATGGTCTATAGACTAGTGACTGCGTAAGTACGAGTAATCATTCCATATCAAACATTCCAACCCAATTCCCAACCCGGGAATCCCATGCCTTGGCTGTGTGAACTCACCTTGGTTTGCTCGGCAGATACACAAAGAGGGTCTCTTGAACTAAGGGTGGTCAACCATGTCCTAACAGGGTTACCACACAAGTCAGGTTTGGTTCAAGTAATGCACGTATAAGTCATGGCAAACACGTAGCACGTAGACAGTCAAAGCATATCATAATCACACTTGTGCGCCTCGGATGGTTGGGCCATTGAGCTTGTGCGAGCCCAACCACCTTGTGCGATGTCAATGTCTAAGCCCAAAATACTACCCGGCCTAACATATAGGTAAATAGTCCATCCTGTGCGATACAGAATAATCCGGCCTAGTTATCATAACCGTTCAAAACATATTGGCCCAAACAAACAAAATAGAATTAACTAGTGCGGCCCAGTTAACCTTGTGCGACTTGGTTAACCTTGTGCGATCAAGTCCAGCCCAATAACCTTCCGGCCCAGACAACATAAACCGGCCTTGTGCGACTCGTATTGGGCTTAGAGGCCCAATCGTTAAACACATGTGCGATCCAGCCGGCGTTGTGCGACTGGACAGGTCTTGTACGATCGGCCCAGTTGTACGATGGATGGTTTTGGGCCATTCGGCCCAACAGTTTAACAACCCAATCACTTGTGCGGTCCAGCTAGCTTGTGCGACCAGGTCAGTTTGTGCGCTCGGACCTCATGTACGATCAGAAGGTCTTGTGCGTTTAGTACTTGTACGATTGAGGCACCTTATGCGTTTGAACTTGTGTGTGTGCTCTTGTGCGATCAGTTTAGACACCCGGATTTTATGCTATTCGGTTACAAGCATTTAACAGTTTCCAAACATATGATTGTCAATCAACAACTAATCGGTTACAAACATGCTAATTCTCGATTAACAATGCAATTATTCCTAAATCCATATGAACCCTAATTCATTAAAATCATGAGCAACACCTGAACAATACAAGAACATAATAACATGGATCTCGATCATCAACCTACATTCGATTATGACAACACAGTGATTCATACTTCACAGCCGATTTCATACTTTCCATCCTAATCATGATGCTAATAATCCAATAACATAACATGCTAGCCGATCAACATCTATTCGGTCTTAAATTATTTTCATGAAATCCAACTCGCAAGAACATCAATACATAGTTCATATTATTCATCAAATCAACAACCCTAAACATTCTAGTCTAAGCATGAAATCATGTAATCGTTCAATAAGCAAAACAATACAAAACACTAACCGTGATGTTCGAATGGGTTGAATGAGCCGATGTGAAGAGCTTCGAGTGGGGAGGGGCTGCCGTCGGGTTTCAAGCAAAACGAGAGAGAGAGAGAGGAAGTCTAGGGTTTGTGTGTGTTATGAGAATTGTAACAAAATGAGGTGCAATCCCCTCATGTGTGTGTTTGTACGTGTAAAAGAAAGAGCAATGGGCCGGCCCTTACTTGGGCAGCCCTTGAAGTCCGAATACAAGCAAAACGGCCCAAAGGGCTTGTGCGAGTGTGGGTGTTGTGCGGTTTGGGCTCGGTTAGCATATATACACATAATACACAAAGCACCTAATAACATAACGTTCAATAAATAAGGTTCGCATATCATCATAAAACGTTCACATACGTTACACAAAATAAGTCTAAAGTTCGAGTTGTCACACGTATACGGGAGTATCGACCTGGTGGTTAAAGCCTAAACAACTTCAACTTGTTTTTATTTTCTTATTTTGTTTAAACATTGGACTTTCTTTGCGTATACGGAAGTATCGACCTGATTGTTAATGTTTAAACATTCTGCTTTGTTTTCGCACAATTCACAGTTGATAAAAGTTTAAAGGCATTACTTGAGTTAGTGTATTACATGATGAGGGGAGATGCTGAGATCGTGGGGTCCATAAGAATTTAGTGCAAAATTAATATACCTTAACGTATCGGTAAGCATTTCGAAAGTTTTTAGATTGAGTTTAAGTGGACAGCAATATCGTCAATCTACTTGAATCGTTTAGAGCTTAAAACGATTAAAAGCTTAACGGTGCATGTGATGTGTCTAAAAACTGACATGATCCTCTTTTGCAAACTCACAAAAATATGTTTGTACATATTTCATTTCTGCATTTAAGTTTTGAATTTATGTTTCATATTTTGGAAATCCAAAAAGATTTTCGACAACTGATGATGAAGAGCTGATATTCAAAATTTCAAGTGCTGAACATGATGAACAGGTTTGGAAGTGTGAGTTTAATAGAAGAAATTTGTTTTGAGAAAGAAAATTTTGATTAGTTAATCAGGGTCATTAATTTGAACTTGGTGTAACTATTTCTAGTAAGTTTTACTTATTGATTTAAGTAAAAAACTTATGTTTCGATGAGAAGTGTGCAGAAAATGAGCTTAACAAAGACAAAGCTAGGATTTGATCTCAAGGTAATAGCAAATTCCAGATAGCGATCCCATCATGATGATAGGGGGAGTCTGACGAGGCTAGAGCCAAAGAGAAGAAGATCCTGGATAATATGAAAAGCTGTGAAATGGAAAAGACAGACAACGATCCTAAAGCTGATGATGCTGATGATCTGAAAAAATGCCAGCATATCGCAAGGGGGAGTTTGAAGACCTGCAAGAAAAGTCTGAGAGTGAAGCCTAGAGACTGATAAAGACTGAAGATTGTGAAGACTCGATACTTAAGACTCGTCAACATTTGAGGGGGAGTCTGTTGGTGCAGTCATCTGTCGTCTTCGTCTTATGTCGAGTCTCGGATTCGTTGCAGAACTGACAGGCATGACATCAGTAAACAAGAAATTGAAGGCTGGCCGTTTGAATGAAGTCTGGCCGTTTGAAAGAAGTGTTCCGTTTGAGAGGTGGTCGTTTGAAACCCTTTCGTTTGAAGGGTGACCGTTTGAAGGATGGTATGTCATCTTCAAACGGTCAGGTCCTCCCTATATATAGGGTTCAAACGGTTTCAGTTGTAACGTTCTGTTTTCCGACGGCGAAGCTCCGTCGAGGTGTCTCCGTGACTGTATTTGCTTTATAATCAATACAAGAGACAATTAATAGTGAATCCAAGCTAAACGAAGACCAAATCAATGTATTCCGCCTCTGATTCGGTCTAAGCGCTCTTCTGATCGACTCATCAGGACGTCTCACGATCCTACACATAAGCACTGTTCGGCCTAACAACTGTTGCTGACAAAGACTGTTAAACACAACAACTGGTGAAGACCATCCACTGTTTGTAGACCAAAGTGCTGATGAAGACAAGCCCTGTTGAAGACAAGCACTGATATAACCAAAGGCCTGATCAACCCAAGGTGAACCACTGCTCATCTACAACAGTGGTTCAGTATCAACAGCAGATTCAACATCAGTACTTTGTATATCAGTGTCTCTATGTAACAGTGTTTTAGTATATCATTGTTTAGAGTTTGTTAGGTTGTTACATGTCACTTTCTAGGTGACGTCAGCTTAGATTCTCAGTGGTTTGGTTTGTACTATAAATAGAACAGTACCCGTACTGTTCTATTTGAGTTTTCGAGCTTTTAGCTCATCTCCTTTCATCTTGTACGATCAACCATAGTGATCAGGCTGAGGGGGAGTTTTGTATGTAAGCATGTGTAATCATTTGAATATTTGTAATCTTATGACTTGATGCAAAACATATGCAAAACATACTTTTACAACTCTATGAAATTATAATGCTTGTTCTCTGTCTTGTAAAGAATAATAGATTATGTTGAAGAAAAAAACTTCAATATCTTGTTTAGACATGTTTACCAACTATATCGGATCGTTGACTCTTATTGTTCTCTAATTCTTTTAACATTCACATAACACTATTACTGCCTCCCCACTTTTCTCATCATAATACAACCACTTGAAATATTCTTGAATGTCTTGCTCTATCTCGTGGAATGGTATAACCTTCAAAACTTTTGGCTTTTTGTACTTCAAAGTAACCACATACTTTTCTATCTCTAGATCAACTTCAGTTCTAGATACATTGCGTTTTGGTTATTGAGGCTTCCAGTATTTGAACCCTGTTTGTGCTTCTTTCTTAATAAACCTTATGACATACGTATTGTAAGAATTCAACTCGTATTTTATAAGCTCCAGACTGCATAACTCCTTTACATCTCACCATGGCAAAGTTTTTATATCGTTTATGAATCTGAAGTACTGAACTCCATACTCTCTTCTTATAGCAATTCTTTTCAGCTTTTGAATCCAACAGTGACTGATAATATCTCCCATAGAAACATCTTTGTGTTGCATGAAGAAATTCAAAGATCTTAGAAACTTTCTTTCATTCTTCAGATTTCTAAACTACTTGATCCGATCAATAATGACATCATTTCCATTACCCACTGAACACCTTCTTGTTTCTCTTCAACCTTTCATTTGAGAATATCTTCAACTTCTTCAGTAAACATTTCATTAAAAGTAGGATATTGTTCATTAACATTGTTGGCATATCGAACCTCTTCATCATCAGAATCATCTTCAATCTCAACTTTATCAAAATCATCAAAATCAATAACAGGTTCAAATACGCAAGCTTCTTGTTGATAATCATTCATTGCATCTTCAAGATCATTTTCAAAATCAAACTAAAAGTCTTCTTCTGGAATACCACATAACTTAGCTAACTCTTCCTTAGTATAGTTGTGAACTAATTCACCTTCTTCGATCGTATAAATCACCATAGCTTGATCTTTATTCTTTTTGTCCCCATACTCCTGCTGACCTTTTGCACTTTACCGGTCTTCTGCGATGCAGTCGGTTTTAGTTGACTTTTATAAATTTCAGAATCAGATACTTTCTTGCAAGTGGACACACCAACATCACCACCTTGATTATTATTATTATTATTATTATTATTATTATTATTATTATTATTATTATTATTATTATTATTATTATCATCATCATCATCATCATCATCATCATCATCATCTTAAAAAGCAAAATCAAAATCTGAATTATCACCATAATCCATTTTCTCTTCATCATCGTCTTCATCATCTTTTTCAGCATCTTCTTTGTCAGAACCATATAACGTTTCAACTAGTTCTTTCTCTTGTGTAGTTAACACTGGTTTAAACGGTTATGTTGTTTCAGTTGTTGTTGTAGGCTCAAATTAAGTTTCTTCTGCATCTATTGGTCGTTTGCTTTTAGCTTTAGCTTGTGTAGCTTCAGCAGCTTCTTTCTCTAACTCAGCTTCAATTTGATCTTGTAAGCCTTTTATAATCTTCACTTCATCATCAAAATTAAAATCTAGTTTGTTTTTCAACACCATGAAGTAATACCTAAACTTCAACCACATACTTGCATGAATACCTCTTCTTTCAGAATTCTAATCAATCTTTTGTGTTGAGCTTCATTCTGCTTCCTCAATCTATCATTCTCTTCAACTAAACTTTCAACTTTAAAATTCAACATATCAACTTTGTTTTGCAACTCCACAATCTTCCCATTAATTGTTTCGTTAAAGTAATCATACTCCATATCATGCATGTCTTCTAAGTTTGGAGTAGGAAATTGTTGGTGTGATGATGACAGGCCTGCCTGTTGATGTGATGATAATGGCCTGGCTTGATTTGGCCTTGCAGCTGGTTAATATACAGGCTTCTAACCTAGTTTTATAATAAAAAAATCCTTAAGTTCAGTTAATATTTACTAAAGAAATAATTAACTTAGTTAGGATACTAAGTTAAAACAAGTTAAATGTCATAGGGACCATTTTTGCGCATTATCCAAACTCCTATCTTCTACCACGCTCCACCTCATGTGCACCCAGCCGACATAAAACTTCCCCTACGCACCAAAGCGTGCTTGGCACGCGCCTTTCCCCTACATCACTCCAACCAGTCTCGACTTGACGCCATGGAGACCTGACCTGTTCTTCTTCTATACGCGATGGTTGCTCTTCATTTCGGAGCAAAATGATTCATAGAGTCGACAAAATAAGTTGATTACTATTTAAACATTCCAATGTCACCATTTAACATATCAAATTAATCTAAAATAACTCACCATTAAAGCTCAAACAAAGTCTGAAGGACATGGTATTCAACAAATTCGACCACCTTAGGCTATGAAACCGGTCCCATTCGAACATTAACATCATTTCACACAATTACCCACTCTCTAGACCTGCAAACAACTCTCCAAATTCGTGAATTTGAAGCAAGAACATTTCTAGGGCTCGTATCATCCAAACACGATATCTCCCTCATTTTCTTAACCAAATCAGGTAATTCGTGAGCCTAACTTTAATAATTTTCCATGCTCTACAAAAGCCCTCTATCCATTTCTGTGATAGAGGGCATTATGAAGCTAAATTTAATTTCTTTTTATTCTAGCGACATCTTCCTCTTATACTTGAACTTTTGCATTCTGCAAGGCTTTATGCTATGTTCTCTAAGTGTGAGTTTGGGTTGAAAGAAGTACAATTACTTGGTCATGTTGTGACCAAAAAGGGAATTCATGTCGACCCCGCGAAGATTGAGGTAGTCAAGAATTGGCATATTCCGTGCACCCCTACCGAAATCAGATCTTTCCTTGGCTTAGCTGGTTTCTATCGGTGTTTTATCACCAATTTTTCTAAGATTGCCTTGCCACTCACATCCTTAACTCATAAAGGCAAGCCATTTGATTGAGGGCCTAAACAAGAGGAAGCTTTTCAAACTCTCAAGCAGAAATTTTGCGACGCACCTATTCTTACTCTTCCTAATGGTTGAAATGATTTTGTTGTCTATTGTGACGCATTGGGTCAAGGGCTCGTTTGTATCTTGATGCAAGGTGGCAAAATTGTAGCTTATGCCTCGAGACTACTCAAAATCCACAAGAAAAATTATACCACTCCCAATCTTGAACTCGGTGTAGTTGTGTTTGCTCTGAAGATTTGGAGGCATTATCTTTATGGTACTAAGTGTGAAATCTACACTAACCATAAGAGCCTTCAACACATTTTTAATCACTAAGAGTTAAATGTGCGGCAATGACGGTGTGTCGAACTCCTAAACGACTATGACTTCGAAATTCGCTATCACCCTAGTAAGGCGAATGTTGTATCTGGTGCACTCAGTTATAAATCACATAAATCACACAATTTCACCCATTTTACTACTTTTTAAGCTTCATGTACAACATGCAAAGCTACCAAACTTATGACATAATTTTAGATCATCATAACACATCATATAATATCATTGCTTTTATCCATTTTT
Source organism: Helianthus annuus (assembly GCF_002127325.2). Taxonomy (NCBI): domain Eukaryota; kingdom Viridiplantae; phylum Streptophyta; class Magnoliopsida; order Asterales; family Asteraceae; genus Helianthus; species Helianthus annuus. The sequence goes on along the minus strand of NC_035439.2, from coordinate 67,933,171 downwards.
ATCATACCATAACAAATTCACCAACTTATGCTCATTTAATTATCATACATATTTATGTACAAGTACCTAATGCATGATTATTATTTCATCTTCATCCAAGACTTAAATGCATCCTACATACATTTACTTTATTTTCATATTATCCACACATAATCTTCATCAAATTATCATCCAATCATCTAATCATAAATGCAACTAACATTCTCATATTTATGAACATCCAAACAAACTTTCATGCACATGCACACACACACACATAATAACATGTTCATACTTTCAAAATTTACTTTCTCACATATTCATCTCAAATCACATAAACTTTTATAAGAAACCCTTTTAATCATGCATGTATCAATCTTCTTAAAATCCACATAAATCAAGATCATCAAAAATTCAGGACACAAATCCTAACATACCCCCATACATTTTCGGCCATATACACACATATAAACTTTTCATCAACTATTTTAATCACAAATTTTGTTCATGTATATTACTTCCAATCATACATGAGTAAATCTTTCAAGTACTTTCCTTTATAAAACTCAACACATTAACAAAACAATATTTCTATCACATATGTATATATATTCACGGTGACACACACATATATACATATATATTTACTTCCATTCTTTTATTTTGATAATGTCCATTTATTATTAGTTTCAAGTTGTGTGAAGAAATCCAATATTAAGAGAAACCTTCTATCGTCATCATCATCAAGAATCATGAATAATATTTTTTTTAAAGTAAATTTATACCTTCAAGTTTTTAGATGGGTTTTGATAGAATTTTGATGATATGAGGCTTGTACTTCCTTGGAATCACTTGAAATCTTCTTTGAATCTTCAAAACATCTTGAAATCACCTTGATATGAACTTGAACTTCATGAATGGAGTTTAAATTTTGAAAATGGTTATAGTGGTGGTGGTTTCAGCCGAACAAGAGAGGAGGGGGGGGAGGAGTTGTTGTTTGGTGTTGGAAAGTGAAAGAGTTTATGTGAAGAATGGGGTTTTAATCATGAGTATTCCTCCATTCTTACAAGTGTCAAGGGAGAGAAAGTAGACAACCCCATGGGCCGCCACCTCTCATGCATACACACATCCTCACCTTTACATACACATATATAATACATATTAGGCAAAGACAGGTATTTAACTGATCACTGGGTATTTTTATCGCGTTTTAATCGCGTTTTAAGGCGTTTAAAAGTATTTTTATTGTTCTATAAAAATTAACTCACCATAATATTGTTGAACCATATATTATTTGTCTTGACTGGCTGCGTTGTTTGTATTTTGCAGTACGCGGCATTGCGTAGTACACGCTTAAATTCGCGAAATAGGGATTTTAAGCGTTTTAATTAATTTTTCTTCACGAATATGATTGGAAATAGAATTTTAATCATAACGGAATATTTTTAGGATTTTAACATTAGCAGGGCGGTCACCGACGTTCGTTTCACATTTTGTTCGTTACGCGATAAGCGTTTATCTTATTATTCCCAACATAATTTTTAACAAAGTTTGGATTTACCAACACATCAAATACTACATATTAGCACGTGTCACACTAGTAAGGTACAAGCTTAAAATAGCCGGGTGTCACAGTCTCCCTTGTTTAGGAAATTTCGTCCCCGAAAATTTTACACTATAGGTCTCGGTTTCGCACTAGACAGAGAAAGATAAGGATATTTCCGTTCTATCAGGCCCTGTCGTTCCCATGTGAACTCGGGTTCACATTTGGAATTTCAGCGGACCTTTACGAACTTAATCTGACTCATCCTAAACTTCTGATTCTTCCAATCTAGAACTTCAACAGGTTCTTCGATAAATCTCAGTTTATTGTCTATGTGAACCTAATAGGGGGGGGGTACGATTAGTGTTTCATCTGGCAGATACCCTTTCCAGGTTGGATATATGAAACACATTATGTACTTCACTCGATTCCTGTGGCACCTTGAGCTTATAAGCGACTGATCCAACTCGAGATGGGCTCTCGAAAGGACCTAACGCAAGCTTAGCTTTCCCTTTTTCTAAATCTAAAAACTTCTCTCCAAGATGGCACCTTCAACGAAACACAATCGTTATCCTAAAATTGCAACGGTTTCCTAGATAGGCTCAGATTCCGGGTAGTTGCCTTTTACCAACTTCAGCCTAACAAGGGGTGATTGACAATTCCTTCAATGCAAGTGTTGCTTTAATACTTGCATGTTAGCTATTATTGTAGTGAAACTCAGCTAATGGCATATCAGTATCCTAATTTCCATCAAAATTTATCACTCACGCCCTAAACACGTTCTCTAAATCTTCAAAGCAATACAACAGCTCCTAAATCGTATCATGTGTCGTATAGTTCCTGTCATGCATTTTCAGATGTCCGGATGCATAAGTTGTCACTTTTTCCTTTTTGTACAGATGCACATACAAGGTTCAAACGTGACGCATCACGGTATACAACGAGACTATCATTTCCTCATAGAGGGAGAGTAGAGGTGCACTACACAACTTTTTCTTCAACAACTGCAAAACTTTCTGCTGTTTTTTGTCCATTTAAGCCTCCTATCCATCTGGGTCATTAGAGTCAATGGCTGTGCTACTCTAGAGAAATTCTCTATGAATTCCTGATAATACCCAATATGTCCTAAGGATTGTCGCCCCTCTGAGGGAGTCCTTGGTGCTTCCTAGTCTTTAGTAGCTTCATTCTTCGAAGAGTCCTCAAGTATCTCTTTCTTGTTCATGACATGCCCGAGAAAATGAATTTTTCAGATCTTACCCTAATATTTAGAGAACTTAGCACACAACTTCTCATTTTCCAACAGTTTCAGAATCATCTCCATGAATAAGGTATGCAAACCTTACTTGAATAAACTTCGCGATAGTCTTAGTCGATGATATACTCATCTATTCGTAAAATCAAAAGACAATCATAAGTACTACAGGCACATAAGTTAAGTCAAATGGCATGACTAAAACTCAATTTGGCCCTCACATGTTTTTATGGCAGTGTTCAGAATGCCCTCAACAATGATATTTTTTTAAAGTAAATTTATTCCTTCAAGTTTTAGATGGGTTTTGATAGAATTTTGATGATAGGACGTTTGTACTTCATTGGAATCACTTGAAAGCTTCTTTGAATCTTTAAAACATTTTGAAATCACCTTGATATAAACTTGATCTTCATGAATGAAGTTTAAATTTTGAAAATGGTTATGGTGTTGATGTTTTCCCTTTCATTTGTATGAGTTTCTTTGATCCTTTGGTCCCTTACTAGTAGGGTTTTTTCTAATAAAAAGGTCAAAAGTTAACCAGTTAACTTTGGGCCCAAGTTATGGGCCACTAGAGTTTCAAGTAATAAATATTATAATAGAGGCTTTGAGTTTAGGTTTCAGATTACACTAGTTTTCAAATTCAAACCCTAATCTCTTTCTCTTTCCTCCATTTCTCTATCCCTTACTCTGCGATCGTCACCTCAGTTAAGGACATCAATTTATGTCAGTCACCAACTATTCGTTCCTGGTGGTCTTTTGTGGTGTTCTACAACAAGGGGAAATGCGAAAGGGGTCGTTTTGGGTGATTCACAAGGATTGGACGAGCATCCAGATCGCACATTATCACCATATGTCAACCTACTAGTGGTGATCATGTCTAACTAATATAAAATTTTTTGAACACCCTATAGTTGTAGTTGTATAAACAAGTTTCTTTCAGGTCTTCAATTGGATCGCTAAAAAGGGTTTTGGTAATAAATTTTAATAATAATTTTCGTTGCATATATATTATTTAAACATGATACGAAACCTTAAAGTAATATCATAGCCACATTTACATACTCTAAGAACCTAATATAAGTAAATAATATTTGATTATAAGATTATAAAATCTAAAGAGATTTGGTTGGTATGATATAGAGATAGAAAATGATCATAATACTGATCTATTAATTAAAGTAGTGTGACATCGGACATAACCTAACCACTAAATTTGTATTTTACTAAAAAAAAATCGGTGTTGAAAACACCATAACTCTGACAAGAACTATTCTTACCTCAAAACCCATATGAGAGTTGCAGTATATTTAGGGTGCTACTTTCTACACCCCCCTATTTACTTTTTTCACCCCCCTCCTCTCACATACTTACAGATGGGGCCTGCGTGGGACCGACAGTTTCCCTCTCACAAGGGGGGGTGTAATCAGGAAGGGTGGGGGGTGCGTATAGAATGAGCCTATATTTATTGGTAAGACACTGACGTCGACTTGAAACCTCCCATCTTTTCATGTCTCTCGCTCTTCCTTCTCTCTCTTCAAACACTCCATACTACTTGAAGTTGATGAATCTTTCTTTCTTTCAACCACCCACCACTGTGTGTTATTTTTCACCTTCACTGTGTGTACAAACATAGCAAGCTATGGGGTCTCTGGGTAATAACGATTTCAAGAAAGCCGTTTGGATTTACCCTAGATTCATGGGGTTCAACCCTTCTGAACGATGGGGGCATTCTGCTTGCTTCTCTAATGGCTTCCTCTATATCTTTGGTGTATGTCTCTCTCTCTCTTACTATATCTCTCTATCAGACACACAAGCATGTATATGTATATACATATATGTTCATGCATTTATAGCTTCAAAAAAGGCAACAACAAGAAACCTTGCTGTTTTCAAATATGCATCCTGCTAAAAGTTTGCAAATCCAAATTTTTAATGTGTTCTATTATTTTGTTAAAAGTTTTTGAACATTCTTTGGGTAACTAAAAGTATATTTTGGTATATGAAAATGATAAACTTTGTGTTTAATTTGCACGTTAGTTTAGGCATTGTCACTCGATGTGATTAAAAATAGTAGTTGGTGTTTGTCTCCCAAAATGCAAATGTGATTCAGACACGTATATTAATAAAGGTTTTTTACTACTATCACATATGTTAAAAAAACTTAAAACTGGTAAGATAACATCATATGAGTTGATCAGATGCTGGATTTGTGATAAGGATTAGGGTTAGCACTGCGATGCACTATGCAAAATGTTTTTAATTTTTTACAAAAAAAAAAAAAAGAAAAGAAAAAAAAAACAACTTTTTATACATGCGCCTTAGCTAATCTTCGTGTAGGTTTTGTCATGGATCTGATCATACTGAATACTACTTTGTGATGATTACGAAAAAAAAGCAACTGAGTTTGCAAAGGATTCTTTATAAAAGTGGAAGCATTTCATTTTTTTTGTGTAACCTAGTGTTTGTATTTTTAAAGTATATACATACATGTATACATATATAGTGCATTCTTTCAGAACCAATAATATATTTGTAACAGCAAGAACCATATAATTCACATAATTCAATGTATGCAATAATATATTATGCGGTTCTTGCTGACTCCTAACATATAATTGGTTTTGAAATGAACGTGCCAATGTATTTGTGTGTACACACAAGCACATATATATTGGGTGAGGATATACACTTACAATTCCAATTATAGGGATGCTGTGGCGGTCTACATTTCAGTGATGTTCTGGTGCTAAACCTCGAAACCATGGCTTGGACCAATCTAGCAACAACCGGGGTTGGCCCCGGTCCAAGAGACAGCCACAGCGCGGTCATTGTAGGTCAAATGATGATTGTTTTTGGGGGAACAAATGGCTCCAAGAAAGTCAACGACATTCACATACTGGATCTTTTGACTCATGAATGGACACGGCCGAACTGTAAAGGAGTTGTTCCTACACCTCGAGAGAGTCACACAGCTACCATGGTCAGTCATGACCGAATGGTAATTTTTGGTGGCAGTGGAGAAGGCGATGCAAATTATTTGAATGATTTGCATATTTTGGACCTTAAAACAATGAAGTGGAGTTCACCCGAACCAAAGGGCGATGTGCCCATGCCTAGGGATAGTCACATTGCGGTTTCCGTGGACAATAGAATCTTTATCTATGGTGGTGATTGTGGTGATCGTTACCGTGGTGATGTTGATGTTTTCAATGTTGACACATTGACTTGGTCAAGGGTAAATACCAACTCCAATCATACTGTTTATTTGTTAAATTTGTGGTAATTGTTCATATTCTAAGTTAAAGAAGCTTGTGTGAATGTTTAGTTTGGTGTACATGGACCATCGCCAGGGGTTAGAGCAGGACATGCTGCGGTTACCATTGGGACAAAGGCAAGTACTTATCCCATTATTGTTGAAGTGATAATTTTGACCCATTTACTTATGTGCAAGTTGTATTTTTAACGCATACAACCTTCAAGTCATTTTATTCAAAATCTAAACAATATTATTACAATAAAATACTTTTTGTCCTTGGATTTTTTTACTTGTATAAAAGTTGTACAAGATTGTTTCGGGTCGACGCAACAAGACTCAAAACCTGGAATAACGTGCTCGAACGTAATATGTTTTGGGATACCACTTGGCCCACCTTTAATATATTGACGCTTGAACCAAATGTGATGCAAACTTGTAGGTATACATGATTGGTGGAGTTGGTGACAAGCAATACTATAATGACGTTTGGATGCTTGATACAGTTGCTTGTTCATGGACGCTGCTAGAGGTACGAGGCCAACAGCCACAAGGGCGTTTTTCTCACACGGCTATTGTCGTGGATTCCGAGATAGCTATTTACGGAGGGTAAGTATTTGTTATCTTAGATCATCAAAGGACTGATATCTCCATAGTTCATGTAATTGCCTAAAGCAATAAGTTTCTGATAATAATAAATAAGTTTCAATTTATAAATGTAGCTAAATGACAATCAAGAGTTGGTAAAAAATTATAAACCCGAAGCATGCGGACTTGAAACTTTGTCAACTAAATTCTACAGATTAAAACTGTGGAGATTTATATAATTTTTGTATACACAACTAATCACAGATGTAGCCTGTTTTAATTACTCTTATGTTTTGCTCAGATGTGGTGAGGACGAAAGACCTTTGAACGAGCTACTCATCTTGCAGCTTGGATCAAATGGCGGATACAACATGCTTGGAAGTAAATGCAACCACGAAAAACGGCACTTTTTACACGGACATAAAGCCAACATGAAACAGTTGTCGGCGTTCAGTTCAGGTTTGATTCGTAACAAAATATCACGAGGGCTGTACACCAGTAGTTATAGATCGATTCTATCTAACCATTGTGTTTTTACCTTTTAAGATCCAATGCACATGAGGAGAAAAAGAAAGTTAAATTCAAAAGCTTGTGAAGTAATTGAATCAGAACAGGAAGAACATTCGCTTTCTCTTTCACAACACTCGTCTCCATCCCACTCTGATCAAGAACGGACACTCATCAATAAACCGACTAACTCAACCCCTCAAGTTTTACCTCTGTTCAAGAATCACAATCATATTTCAAGCACTCGCAAGCAGATCCCGGGTACCCAATCGAATCCTATAATGATTCAAGGTCGAACTCCACAAGATTCGAATTCCGTTCACCACAAGCACCATCAAAATGTCCATGAAACTCGAGCCGAGCATAGAAATATTGAGCCACTAGTCGTTCAAAATCTGGTAACATGCTATCCTGAGCTTATTTATGTTCTGTGGATTACTATACTGTGCATGCTTAATATATAGTCTTTTGGACACTACAGAGAAAGGGGTTTTGTGGCAGAGCCACTCTATCTCCTGCGATAGAGGAAAGGTTTGCCCTATTCCCACCCTCCCCAGAGCCTACCAAAGCTCTGCTGTGAGTGGGATGTTATGGGTACCTTTGTATTTATAAGATTTCTGGAATCATAACTAAAATTATGGAATCTCAGATTGGCGCAGAAGTTCATGGTAAAGTTGATGGAGCATTTGACTCGGGTTACTTGATGACTGCAACAGTCAATGGTCGAATTTTTCGAGGAGTCTTGTTCCCTCCGGTATAGCTTTGTCACCCGTCTACTTTTATGTTGTTTATTATTCACATGAATCTAAACATTGTACTAACCCCAGGGGCCTGAAGTTGTTTCCCGAGGTGCTTTCCGTGGACACAGTCGTGGATCTCCCACAAGCCATATGGCTCAAAGAAACTCACATATAAACCAGGCTTTCATTAGGCACTCACACAATAGACCATCGCATGCATCTGAAGCAAGTCATCACGGCTATCTTCAAGATCCTGATGTCCATAGACCGTCTTCGGTACTTCGATCAGTTCCAGCTCTCTCATTAGGGAGAGAACAGCCGAAGGTTCAGAGTGAACTGCATGGAGTCGTTCTAACACTGGGTGGACCGGGGAGTGGCCATGGTTGCTGATAGAGCACAGGATTTGATTATGTTAGCTCCCATTTTGTATATTTGAGATAAGGCAGTCTAGATTTCGCTTTCCTTGTGTAAAATCTACAACTAGTTATGCACACGCATAAGATTTCGAGTGACGTAATTGTTTATTCTTTTTCATTGTTTGCTCTTCGAAACAATGTTTTGTAACCTTTAAAACAAAGAGGTCATTCCGAAATCTTCATTTCCTTGACTTAATCTTGAATTGGCTTATTTTATTTCTATCTTTATCGAAGTGGCATCTAGATGATTGTGTCTTGTTTGCAAGCTTATATATAGAGGATATTACACCGGGTAATGTTGTTTAATAATGTTTTGTAAAACACAAACTCTATATAACCATAATTGTTACCATGCATTCATGCATGCAATGAAGAACATTATGCTCTTTTGGCAATTCTTTTGTCACTAAATAATCGATTAATCGAACACAACACGATAACATTCATCAGCACAAAGACAAGCTCCGCGCTTATCAACTGTAAATTGTTTTTATTTCTCCTCGATTTTGTAAACGACGTGGTTGTCATGTTGATTTTTATTAACGTTGATGTCATGTATATTATTTTTCTAACGTGACACCGCATCATCACCAACACTATTTTTTCTGATTTACATTGTGATATAGTTAAGTACTAGCTACTTGTACAATTCATAAAACGAATTCACAAGTACGTTGACGTTGACTATGACTACGTTAAACTAAATTGAGGGATTTTGTTTTTCAAAATATGATATAGGGTTAACTACTTAAATTGTTTCTATAACTTGACACTAGTCACATGTTAAATGGCTAAGATTAAAAATTTAGATGTTTGAGTTATAAGACTTTCATTTTATAAACACAAACCCTAAATATTGACAATAATAACAATAACAATAGCAATAGCAATAGCAATAGCAATAGCAAGAACAAGAACAAGAACAAGAACAATAACAATAACAATAACAATAATAATCCACAAAGAGTATTTACGGAATTTACTTTAAAAATATGCATCTACATTAAGGCCAGGGTGTGGTATACTGTCCCTGTCCACATCATCGTCGTTAACGCCCTATGGGCTATGGTGCCCCACACCCATCCTCAACACGCCAAAGAGAGCGTTATCCAAACTTCGCCAGCGCAATAACGAGCGTTTTAGTGGGTTGATCGAGGTATTTGGTCAAATATAACCGTTGCCAAACGGTCGAATATATAAAAAAAAATTATGTTTTATTTTTTAGTTTTAACACTATAAATATACTACCCCCTTTACTCAAATACTCATCCATTCTCCATCTATTCTCCATCTAAAAACTTTACAAACTTTATCATATTCACACAATGTTTGCCAACAATCAAAACCCGTGGGATCCCAACAATCCATTTTGAGGTAATTTAGCAAACGAGCAAGAAGAACGATACCGAAGAGACCCGCGAACGGGTGAGGTTGGGTATTACCCAATGCCACCTACCACCCCAACCTCCCCTCATCCGACAACGCCACCGATTTCCGGTTTTTTTGATACTATTCACCACGGCCATTTTTCCCCAAACCCAAAACATACCCCAAACCCAAAACATACCCGAAACCCAAAACGTAACCCAAATCCAACCCACTTCCTCAAAAAGGTGGACGATCTAGAAGGCACCGTAAGAATGACGAGAACAAAGAACGTGCTCCTAAGACGATCGAGAGGTAGACACCTACAGAAGAGCTTGCATTGTCACAAGCATGGCTTGATGTGTCGGAGGATTTGATTGTTTGTAATTTTTCTCTCAGTTAAATTTTTATAATATATTTTTATAAATATACTTTTATTTTTATTTTGTTGTTACTAATTTTTTTTTTTCAAATTATAGCAACCGACCAAGATATATCCGTATTTTGGAAGCATGTACGTGAGAAGTTTTTCGTCGCAATGGGTCGTGGTGAATATCGTTCGGCCGACTCATTTTCGAGCAAGTGGAGAAACAAATCCAGAATGATACGAAGTTTCTCGAGAAAGACTATTCCAATCTACCGGAGGAGGACCGCGTCATTTTAGAGGTTCGTAAGGCAAAAATCCGAGCCAAATATATTTAAGAGTAAATTACGTTTTTGGCCCCTGTGGTTATATCATTTTTACTATATTAGCCCAAATTAAGAATTTTTAACATATTTGCTCCCATGGTCTCTATAACTAACCAATTTGGCCCCTAAGTCTAGAGATCATGGGGGCCAAAATGGATAGTTATAGAGACCATGGAGACTAAAATGGTTAGACTTAGGGGTCAAAATGGTTAGTTATAGAGACCATGGGGGCAGATATGTTAAAAATTCTTATTTTGGACTAATATAGTAAAAGAGATAACCACACGGGCCAAAAACGTAATTTCATAATGTGTGTAATTTCATAACTTACACTTATATAAGGAGTATTATAGTAGATTGTATGGTTTGTATCATAATAACTTACTTTGAATTTGATTTTGTAGAACCTTTGAAAGACTAAGTGAGGGTTGGTAACGTGGATGACGTATGGAATGTGAAATGAAGGTCAAATCAAATGAGACGTCTTTCTTTCTTTCAGAAAACCCATCACCCAATCAAATCAATCTACAGTTGATGATTTGTATGGACACGCCAACACTCCCCCGTGATGCCCGGGTGCTTTTACTGTTCTTCTTTTGATCATTAACCTAGCAAACATAATACATGTACATAGTTGTTTGTATTTTTATTACATATATTATATTCTCTTTTTTTTTCTTTTCTTGTAATTGTGCTTTTAGCATGGTCTAACCGATTTTAGTAAAAAAAGTTGCTGCATTTTAAGAAAATAGTACCCAAAACCACATTAGTTGGCTGGAAGGAGTTTTTTTAGATTGTTAGTTATATGAATTTTTCTTTTTACTATATAGCATTCACCACAATAGTAACAAAGCGGTTTGATTTAAAACTGCGAAACTGTCTTTATACCGGTCGTCGGTTTGATTTCATAGTCGGTTTTCTTTCCTAACTTTCAATTGATCGGTTTAAAAAATTCTAATCCGTAGTGAACCGTTTGGTTTACGGCTTATACCGAAAACCATTCGTACAAAACCGAACTGGATTTTAAGACTTGACGATATATTTTAATTTTTTTATATATATACACACACAAATATATTCTATATAGGATTAATAAACTATTTATGTATATTTAACTACCATATTTTTTTTGAAAGGATTTTAACTACCTGGGGCAGACGTAAGAGAAAGGCAAAGTGGGCGGGCGCACCCCCGGGAAAAAACAATTTAGTGCTAAGTTCCGTTGAAAATCCCGTCCGCACCCCTTGGAATTTTTCGTCCGCACCCCTTGGAATTTTTCGCCCGCACCTCTTGCAATTTTTGGTCTGCAACCCTTAGGTAAAACGTGTTATCAATTTATATTTTAATTTTTTTAGTAAACTCTTATTTTTTTTAAATACTACCTAAATTATATAACTTTTAATATCTAAATAACTAAACCCAAATACTCAATACCTTTAACTAGCCCACTACTAAGTCTTAGCCCAATAAACAAACCCAACAAATCAACAATATTTCAAACCAAAATAAAATAAACAAGCACAAAACCCTTACATATTCTCTCCCGCTCTCTCTATATCACCATAATCAGCCACCATACCACCGCCGATCGAACACGAGTAAATTTCTTTGTTATTTTTGATGAATTTTGTTTGATATTAGTCGCATACTAACCATGACAGTAGACATGTGCTTCGTTTTGTTTTTCATTATGTTATATGGTGGGTTATATTTTGTTAGTGATGATATTTTGTCTTTTTTTTTATAGCCGCATACACCACATAGTAGATCTGGTGGGTTATATTTGTTATTGAAGAATGTTTGGCTTTTTCTTTTTATGGTGTATATGTTGTTTAGATGATTTTTAAGGTTATTTACATTATGATTTCTAGTGCTTGAATAGTTGATATATTATGTAATATGTTATGGAGCCATGTTTTGGATAGATTTCAAAAAATGAAAACCCGTAGGGTGACGTTTTAATTATGTTTGTAACATGGTTTGACATATTTTTGATGATTATATAAATTTAGTTCGATGTTCTTTTGTTTTACATGACCCGACCCGCCCCGATACGAACCGATTTTTTACTTATATACTTTGGGGCCTAAAATTTTTAAAAATTTTCCGCACCCCTATGAAAAAATTTCTGAATCTGCCACTGTTAACTACCATATAGTTAGGCTTTATATCATATAAGGCTGTTTGTTCTATTGATTGTCATTTTTACGTTGTTATTTAACACAATCTCACATTAAGTTGTGACAAGTTTCTAAATATCTCACATTTCCACTAGATTGTTTGAGTGCTTGCTTTTGTTATGAAGTTTTGAAAAAAAATAGTTTAAATATCATACACGTTGCTTATATATATATATATATATATATATATATATATATATATATATATATATATATATAGAGAGAGAGAGAGAGAGAGAGAGAGAGAGAGAGAGATCGCTAAAATGAAAACCACCTCCAGTTGTAAGAACCACGGGAACTACTTTCTGACCATTAGATCTTCAAAATGGATGGATGAGATTAAAAGTAACTAAAAGTAATATTAAATTCTTTTTGTCTTATTATGTCTTTAATATTTTATTGTTAAAGGGTGTTTAAGTAAAATTGTCTTTTTTGTCTTTTTATATATATTATATTTAATTGTCATTTTTGTCCTATTCATTAAATACTTTTTATTAAAAAAACAATTTCTTTTAAAAGAATATTTTGAAATAAGATTTTTATAATAATTTTTTTAAGATTTGGTTTTAAAAAAAAATTGAAGAGCCGTTTTATTTATGCCCCGTTTTTAAGACCGGCTTTTTCAGGCGTCGTTTTTTAACGCGCCGTTTTTTAAAATGCCAATTTTTTTGCGCTCCGGTTGTTGCACGCCGAGCTTTTTCAAGCGTCGTTTTTTTAACGCGCCGTTTTACCGTCTCGTTTACGCGCAGTTTTTACGCCCCATTTTTTACGTCCCGTTTTTTACGTGCCGTTTTACCGTCCTGTTTTTACGTGCCGTTTTCTACGCCCCGTTTTTTTCACGCTTTTTACGTCCCGTTTTGACGCGCCGTTTTTTTTCACTTTTTTTAAGGCGCCGTTTTTCTCAATCGACGTTTTTTTAAGGCGCCGTTTTTTCTCAATCGACGTTTTTTTAACACGCCATTTTTTACACGTTTTTTAACGCGCCGTTTTTTCGCCGTTTTTTAACGCGCCGTTTTTTACAAGTTTTTTACGCGCCGTTTTTTAAAGCGTCGTTTTTTAACGCGCCGTTTTTCTCAATCGGCGTTTTTTTAACGCGCCGTTTTTACACGTTTTTTTAACGCGCCGTTTTTTCCACGTTTTTTAACGCGCCGTTTTTTACACGTTTTTCACGGGCCGTTTTTTTGACGTTTTTTAACGTGCCGTTTTTTACACGTTTTTTACACGTTTTTTCAAACGTCGTTTTTAACGCGCCGTTTTCCACGTTTTTTAAGTTTTACGTTTTATGTAAAAAAGTTTACGTTTTACGTTAAACTTTTTAAATTTTTTACGTTTTACGTTAAACTTTTTACGTTTTACGTTAAACTTTTTACGTTTTACGTAAAACTTTTTACGTTAAAATTTTTAAGCTTTTTACGTTTTACGTTACAATTTTTACGTTTTACGTAAAACTTTTTACGTTTTACGTTAAACTTTTTAAGTTTTACGTAAAAACACTTTTTACGTTTTACGTAAAAACATTTTTTACGTTTTACGTTTTACATTTTATGGTTTACGTTTTATGTTAAACATTTTACGCTTTACGTTTTACGTTAGAAACTTTACGTTTTTCGTTTAAAAGTTTACGGTTTACCTTTGTACGTTTCTCGTTAAAATGTTTGTGTTTTACTTTTTACGTTTACGTTTTTACGCTTTACGTTAAACTTTTTACGCTTTACGTTTTTACGCGCCGGTTTTTACATAAAAGTTTACGTTTTACATTTTTGCGCTAAAAAGTTTACGGTTGACGTTTTAATTTTTACGTTTTAAGTTAAAAGTTTAAAAAGTTTACGTTTTCTGTTAAAAAGTTTACGTTTTACGTTAAAAAGTTTATGTTTTACGTTATACGTTAAAAAGTTTACGCTTTATGTTAAAAAGTTTACGTTTTACGTTAAAAAGTTTACGTTTTTACGATTTATGTTAAAAAATTACGTTTTACGTTAAAAAAGTTTACATTTTACGTTAAAAAGTTTACGGTTAAAATTTTTTTTACAAAAACTATTTTACACAAAACGAACACACCCAAAAATCACAACTCGGTAGGTGTCTCGGATAGATTGAACTTATTATCATCGACCAGAAAAAAAATATAAAAAACCCAACAACAAAAATCAAAATCAATGTGTGGATCTTGAAAAAAACGGGGTTTGGCTCAAAGTTTCCAATAATCAAGGCTGCAAAGTGGGGTTGCAGGTTCAAAAACCTACCCTCCACCATCCTTTGCCGCGCCATCGTCATAAATTGTCGGGAAAATTGTTTCGAACTATCACTGCCAATCTAAACCCCCGATATCAAAAACACAAATCAATCCAAAAAGATAAAAAAACACGGGCACCAACGGGCACCAACGGCACCACCGGGCACCATCGGCACCACTTGCAATTGGTCACCTGTAAAACAATCGACATCGAAACCTATAAACAGTCTACAAAAATGAACTGTTGCCACCAGAATAGTATAGTCCTACACTTTATGTTATCACAGATAATCTTGGTAATGATTTGTGTGTATATTGTAATTAACAATGATAATTACATCAGTATATATAGACAAGATAGTTACACATATAACCCTCTAGATAAGCCTATTGTAAAATATTGTCTAATATTCCCCCGCAAGCTAAGGCCGGGAAGCGACCTGTAGCTTGGACCGAAGCCAAATAAACCGTTGTGAAGGTAGTGTCTTAGTGAACACATCGGCGATCTGATCATCTGTTTTTATAAACTGAACACAAAGTCTTCCTTGCGCAACCTTCTCTCGAACGAAATGAAAATCAACTTCTACATGCTTTGTTCGCGCATGAAACACCGGATTCGCTGACATGTATGTGGCTCCTAAGTTGTCGCACCATAGTGTAGGAACCGAAGACATGGGGACACACAATTCCCATAACAGTGTTTCAAGCCAAGTGAGCTCAGCAACCGTATCTGCAAGGGCCTTGTACTCGGATTCTGTAGATGACCGAGATACAGTGCGTTGTTTACGAGCAGACCACGATACTAAGTTTGAACCAAGATATATAGCAAACCCCCCAGTGGATCGACGGTCATCTGGGCAGCCAGCCCAATCTGCATCGGAGAAGGCATGTAAATTAAACGAAGCGTCTGTATAGGCATGCAGAAGAGATCCCGAGTTTCGTTGAATCAATAGACCATAACCAGAAGTACCCTGTAAATACCTCAGAATTCGTTTAACCACCGACCAGTGATTAGTAGTGGGAGAATGCATAAAGTGACACACTTTGTTGACTACATATGAAATATCGGGCCGAGAAAGTGTAACATACTGAAGAGCCCCTACAATCTGACGATATCGAACAGGATTGTCAAAAGGAGAGCTATCACCAAGAGAGAGATGTGCAGTACTTGGAATAGGAGAGGAGACTGGTTTGGATTCAGAGAGACCTGCACGAGCAATGATATCCAAAATATACTTCTTTTGAGATAGAATAATGTCAGCCCCTTTGGGAACAATCTCAATTCCCAGAAAATATGATAGAGAGCCCATATCTTGAACAGCAAAGGTGTTGCTAAGACTGTGAACAACATAGTTAATCGCCTTAGGATTGTTCCCTGTAATAATAATATCGTCAACATAGACAAGCATGTATAATAAAGTGCCACGAGCAGATAAAATAAACAAGGATGGATCAGTCTTCGATCCCTTGAAGCCGAGGCCAATTAATGCTGTGGATAACCTGTGAAACCAAGCGCGTGGGGCTTGTTTGAGACCATAAAGGGATTTGTGTAGAAGACACACATGATCTGGTTTAGCCGGATCCACAAAACCAGGTGGTTGCTGTAAGTAAACAGTTTCTTTAAGATCACCGTGTAGAAACGCATTCTGAACATCCAGTTGACGAAGAGGCCAACCTTTGGTGACAGCAAGAGATAAAACAACTCGTATGGTAGTTGCTTTGACAACCGGACTAAACGTGTCATGATAGTCAACACCTGCTTGTTGATTAAAACCTTTAGCAACCAAACGCGCTTTGTAACGCGTAACCGCCCCATGTTGATCTTTCTTAATTTTGTATACCCACCTACAGTCAACAATATTGGTGTTTGGAGCACGCGGGACCAAAGACCATGTACCATTTCTCATTAAAGCCGAACATTCCTCAGCCATGGCAGCACGCCAGTGGGGTCTTTGTTAGCAATGGTGAAGGAAGATGGTTCGGAAATTGTAGTAGTGTGAAACGAAGAGGGACTGTACCGGTCAACAGGTTTAGGATTAGGACGAAGGTGTGAAGGACGAGTACGAGGTGGTGGTGGTGGTGTAGGTAGAGAGTCGGGTATGTTAGGTGGGTGAGGATGATCTGGTGTGGTGTGGGCTGAGGCTGGGTGTGAGTGGGGTTGTGGGCTGGTCTGGGCCGAGCCCAAGTTGGGCTGAGGTGGAGGGCTGTCCGTATGGGCTGAGTTCGGTTGTTCCGGGGCTGTTTGGTCAGTCTGAGTCATGGGGTTATGTGGTGCGGCTGATTGGGCCGAGGCTGGATTGTCAGCCTGATTAGTGGTGTTAGATGGTGTAGTCGGTTGGGCCGAAGATGTATTATCACCGGATGGAATAGTATGGGGATGAAGATGAGGATGAGTAGGGTAGGATGAGAAGTAGGGAGGGGAGGATGGTGTGGGTATGGAGATAGGTGGTGGTTTAAATGGAAAGACTTCTTCATGAAATTGGACATGTCGGGCAATGTATAGACGATTGGATTGGATGTCCAAGCACCGGTAGCCGTGATGGGAGGTGCTATACCCGAGAAAAACACAAGGCATGGATCGAAAATCCATCTTGTGTTTATTGTATGCACGAAGATGAGGGTAACATCGGCAACCAAAAACCCGAAGGAAAGAGAAGTCTGGTGGGTGATGGAAAAGTTGTTCAAAAGGAGAAACTTTGGAGTTGGTTCGAGAAGGCATTCGGTTAATTAGATAGACAGCCGTGTCGAATGCAAAATGCCAAAAACGTTGTGGGACATTGGATTGTGCAAGGAGGGTGAGCCCAGTTTCAACAACATGTCTGTGGCGTCGTTCAACATACCCATTTTGTTCGCTGGTATGTGGACATGAGAGCCGATGTACAACCCCAAGAGAGGAGAAGAAAGGTGAGAGCTTCCTAAATTCTCCTCCCCAGTCAGTTTGGACAGATTTAAGTTTAGTTTTAAACTGTCGTTCAACTGTTACTAAAAATTGTTTGAAAATATTAAAAACATCAGATTTAAGCTTGAGAGGAAATATCCACATGAAACGTGAATAGTGATCGACACACAGTAAGAAATAGTTATGACCATCACAAGAAGTAACGGGGGCGGGACCCCAAACATCACAAAATACCAAATCCAAAATATGAGAACTTTTAAAATTAGATAATGGTAAATGAAGTCTAGAAGACTTTCCAACAGAACAAGAATCACAATCCATACTAGAATGTTTAGAAAAAACTGGTAAACAATACTGGGAAAGCATAAAATTTAAGAGTTGTGAATGTGGATGACCAAGCCGTTGATGCCAAGTGTTTGTGGAAGCACGAACGGTAGAGAAAGCAGTTTTTGGAGGTGGCTGAACCGTTGGTAAGCTGAAGGAGTACAACCCATCAATGCTTGGACCCGTGAGGAGGATAGTGCGTGTAGACTTGTCCTTCACAGAAAAGAAAGTGTCATGAAATTCAAAAAAGACATTATTATCACGACAAAATTTTTGGACGGAAAGGATGTTCCTTTTGATTCCAGGGACATGAAGAACATTTTTAAGAACAAAGGTTTTATTTGGAGAAAAGATACGAGAGGAACCAATATGAATAATGGGTAAGGACTCACCATTGCCAACATGAAGACCATCGTTACCGCGGTATGGCTTATCTAGAGGGTTATATGTGTAACTATCTTGTCTATATATACTGATGTAATTATCATTGTTAATTACAATATACACACAAATCATTACCAAGATTATCTTGGTATCAGAGCCGATCCTTTTTTCCTAACCCTAATTGTGCAGCCGACACCTACATCCCTGCTTCCCTTTCCTGTCGGCAATCACAGCCTCCTCAACCACCATATTCCGCCATCCCCTCTCCTCTTTCCCCTTACTACAATGGCCCTTCTAGCAGCCTTTTCTCAGGTTGACAAAACAACTCACAATTCTCACAAGTTTGCCTTCAAACTTTCACCCACAAATTATGGGCATTGGAAGGCGATGATACAGCCCTTTCTTCTCACCAACAATCTGTTTGGTTATGTTGATGGCACCATACCGTGTCCACCAGAACTTATCGAACCTGCTGCCTCTTCAGACAAAGAAGCTACACCAAAGTCACAACCAAACCCGAACCACCCTATCTGGGTATCCAATGATGCCCATATCCGGATGCTACTGGTCTCTACAATTTCTGAACCATCTTTTCAGCATGTTATCGGCAGCAACACCTCCAGAGAACTGTGGCTTGCTTTAGAGCGAGCCTATGCCCCGAATACGGCTTCTAGAGAATACACTCTTCGTGCACAACTACTCAAGAATACGCAGATTCTCTTGCTAATATTGGTGAACCGATGAGGGAGAAGGACTTGGTTATGTTGGTTGTTTCTGGTTTACGTGAGGAATACACTGGACTTAAACAAAACATTCTGACACGTCAATTTCCTACAGCCTTTTCTGAACTTCATGGTCTGCTATCAGATCATGATTA
The DNA here is from genome assembly GCF_002127325.2 of Helianthus annuus. Classification (NCBI taxonomy): domain Eukaryota; kingdom Viridiplantae; phylum Streptophyta; class Magnoliopsida; order Asterales; family Asteraceae; genus Helianthus; species Helianthus annuus. The sequence goes on along the minus strand of NC_035439.2, from coordinate 67,913,941 downwards.
CATGGTCAAAAAATCCATACCCAACGTGCCTCAGGCTCAGGCATTTGCTGCTGCCTCCGCCAATTCCAGCGTCCCAACAGCCCCACCTAACTCTATTACATCACCCTCGAACATTCAGGCACTTCAGCAGGTACTTGGGCAGCTTGGTCTTCAAGTTCAGCCGATAAACTCACCTTCCCCACAAGTTTTTTACACCAACACTGCTGCTGGGAATAACCGTGGCCGTGGGACTAGGCGTGGCCGTGGTAACAACAGTTCATACAATCGCAGCCAAGGCAGAGGTAATCATTCTCAGTTTCCTTGGGCTTCTAATCAGAACTTGGTTTTTGGTACGTGCAACAGGTGTGGTATTGGCCATGTCCCATCTCAATGCCCTAACAGGGATCCGCCCACCTTTCGGGGACGCCAACCATCAGTAAACTATACCGACTATCGTTCTCAGACATCTGATAATCGCTCCCAAGCATCCCCTTCTTGGCTCAACGACACTGGTGCCAATGAACATGCAACCTTTGATCATTCGAGCATGGATTACTCTGATACCAAGATAATCTTGGTAATGATTTGTGTGTATATTGTAATTAACAATGATAATTACATCAGTATATATAGACAAGATAGTTACACATATAACCCTCTAGATAAGCCTATTGTAAAATATTGTCTAATAATCACCCATAACAAAAATACTTACAACCCAATAAGGCATGTTATGAACAAGACCCGAACATGAGCTAAGAATCATTTGGGAAGATATAGCAAAAAAGCCTAAGAAAGAAATTAATGAAATACTCAGAGGACCACGGGATTTGATAACGCAAGACAAAACAATAGTTTCTGGATGGGCCATTGCTATTTTACTTCAAAATCTCATTTATGAGCATGTTGCCAAAATGAAAGAAGAAACTCTAGTAAGACAGATCAAGCTTTGGAACTACAAAACATCATTTTGGGGTATATTGCTAACCCCTATTACGAAACCCAGATGATAATCAAGTGACCTAGACAGAAAAGATCAAGCTCCATCACCGCCGCCGACCAACTCCCACCAACCACCTCCCCACCACCGTCTTCCGAAGAACCACCTCCCACCACCGTCTTCCGTCGCCGACCAAGCACCTCCCACCACCGTCCTTCGCCACCGACCAAGCACCTCCCACCACCGTCTTCCACCGCCAAAGCATAGCTTGGTCTTGGTCCTGGCCATCAACATCATAACATCACCCCCTGTTCCGAGATCTGGTTATTTTTTTTGAAGTCACTTGGTGAACAAAGTTTGAGAGAGAGAGAGAGGTGATAAGATGATCCGTTAGGAACCCCCTTTATTACGAGAATCGCGAGAACCAATGTGAACACAATCAAAAATACCTAAAAATAGCTAAAAAACACACAATTTTTTTTCTAATATTTTTTATAAAAAAATCGCCGGATTTCGTTACAAAAAAAATTAATTTTTTTTTGCTGTTAAAAGTAGCGATTTTAATGTAAAAAATAAAAATAATTTTTTTTTGTGTTTTTTTTTGATTTTTTATATTTTTTAAAGGTTTTTTGAGGGTTTAGTTTTTAGCATTTTAGCTTGGGGGGGGGTGAGGGAGGGTTTAGGTTTTTGGGGGTGAGGGAGGGGGGTTTAAGTTTTTTTTTTTTTTTTTTTTTTTTGAGGGGGGGGGTTAGGTTTTTTTAGGTATTTTTTGTTGTGTTCACATTGATTCTCGCGGTTTTCGCAATAAAGATGGTTCTCGCATGAACCTTACCATATATATATATATAGGGAGGGGCTCATGCGAGAACCACCCTTATTGTGAGAACCGCGAGAACCAATGTGAACACAGCCTAAAAAAACCTAACCCCCACCCCCCCCCCCCCAAAAAAAAACCTAAAAATATCTAAAAAAATAAAAAAAAAAATCTATTTTTTTTTAATATTTGTTATGCTCAAATCGCTACTTTTAGTGGCAAAAAAAAATTTAAAAAAAAAAATTTAACTTTTTTTTTTTGGATTCGAAAAGTAGCGATTTTTATATAAAAAATATTAAAAAAAAAATTTTTGTGTGATTTTTTGCTATTTTTTGGCATTTTTGGTTGTGTTCACATTGGTTCTCGTGGTTCTCGCAATAAGAGGTGGTTCTCGCATGATCTTCCCCCTATATATATATATATATATATATATATATATATATATATATATATATATATATATATATATAGGGTTGGGCTATATAGAAAACCCTATATATATAAAAAACCCTAGAAAACCCAAGCTCCCGACATTTTTTTTTTTGAAAAAAATAACACATGTAATATACATGTTTTTAACACTTTTGGGCCAAAAAAATCAAAAAAGCGCCGAAGGGATAATTTAAAAAAAAAAGTTTCAGCAAATTTCAGCAAATTTATGTCTTTTTTGCCTAACACATGTTAGGCACTGAAATTTGTTTATTTTTTTAAAAAAAATCCCTTCGGCGCTTTTTTGTTTTTTTTTGGCCCAAAACACTCTAAAACATGTATATTACATGTGTAATTTTTTTCAAAAAAAAAATGTCGGGAGGTTGGGTAAAAATGGGTTCCCATTTGGGTTTCCAGAGTTTTCTAAGAATTTTAGGGTTTTTTTGTCTAGCATTACCCTATATATATATATATATGGAGACTATAACATTCCGTATTTTCCGATGTATTTCCATTATCTTGTAATTCGTATTTCATATCCACATTCGTAATCCGAGACTTCGATCATAATAGAAATTCATATCTTTATACATACACGTTATATTCATACTTAATTGTTATACAATCGATTGTCAAATACATGTTTACGTGCAAAACCGAGACTTGAAATACTTTTGAGATATCAATCATACATGCATCATACCTATACCATACTTGGATACACTTTGAATACCTAAAAATGAGTTAAAATACAACTTTACGGCCTTAAATAACATAAAAACCAAGTGCAGGGGCTGAAATTGCACAAGACAAACAAGTTTGGAAAACCTACATCCTCGTGCCACGCGAGAGTCCAAGACTCTCCCGTCGCGTGGCGCGACGAGGGTCAATCCACAGCTTAATGTTTCAGCCAACCGAGTTTCACCATTTTCCACCTATTTTCATCTCCAATCATCTTCTAACCTCTTTAAGACATAAACCCTAATTTACCACTATAAAACCAAGCCTCCTCTAACATGTTTTCACTTTCCACAACTCCATATCACTCTTAAACACTCCAAAATCTTCAAGAAACTCCAACTTTGGGTAGATTACTACAAGCTCAAACTTGTGAGTTTTAACTTAATTCTTCAACCTTTTCTTCTTATTTCTTGCTTTCTAACTTCTTGGATAACCTCTAGGAATGTTATCCAATGTTTACCAAGGTAAAGAAGAGTGGTAGATCACCATTGTTGGGTCCAAAGAAGGATTAAAATTCTATTTTTATAAAACTTTCATTTTTACAACTTGTTCTTATCTTTCGTGGGAAGAACTTATACTAAACCTTGTCCCAAACTAATCTACATGTTGAGGGGCTTGAGTTAAGGTGTTTTTCCGGAAGTATGAGGTTCAAACACCTCCTTTTTTTTATACATAAAGATCCTAAGTAAGATCAAACATGAGAAAAATCAAACCAAGTCTCCAACTTTCAATGTTGAAAGATTTGAGTTATGGTAAAGATGTGAGCATTGGAACATCGTTTCCACAACTTGGATTCTACCCACCACACTAGATTGCTTAGTTAATTAGTTTACCATCTAAGTCACCTAATGTAACGCCTCGCTTTTCGCAGATTTCCATTTTTAGAAAGATTGTATCGTAATTCTGTTTTCGGAAACTCGTTTCCTTTGTAATCGTATCTCATTTCGACTCATTGTAAATCCGAGACTTCGATCGTAATAAAATTGATCATTTATGTGAAATATACATCATTTATACATTGATACATGCATTCATTTGTTACATGATTCATGATCCCCATAAACTTAAGTTTAACTCGTAAACAACTATCGTGTATTCGTAATTTTAAGCCTTCCATACATTCAATCACTTAGTTATTTGATTATAAGATTAAGTTATATCACAGCGAGCACAAGTCATCATCTTCCATATGATGAACATGTGACTTGTGAAGTGTGAACAAATGGAAGCCTTAGCTTTCCAAACTAAGTTCTACTCCTTCATTTGAACCTTGTGTATGAACACTCTTGTGACTTAGAGAGTACTTGGTCATTTGAGATTATGTTAGATAGGTTTATTTCCTTGTTATTCATGACCCTCCGAATCATCATGTTGATGGTTTGTGTAGTGGTAAATCCTTATTATCCATGACCCTCCAAATTATCCTTGTGATAATTTGTGTAGTGGTGAATCCTTGATATTCATGACCCTCCGAATCATCCTTGTGATGGTTTGTGTAGTGGTGAATCCTACAAAGAGGTTAATCCTCCATACTTGACATACTTGATATTCTTGATTGGACTTAGCTTAGGTTAATATTAATATAACCATATAAGTATACAAATCCATATTAAACAAGACTAAATTTGTGATGATAACCAACTCATGATTAATCGTCATAAAATTAGAACTAAATGTTATTTTCATATACATACTTTTGCTACTTTAAATTCCAAGTCCGAATCTTCCATTCCAATTCCATAAACTTACACACCTTGTTTCCCCATGTAGGGTGACTTGGTGATTCCAACCTCAATAAACAACTCTTCACGGGATTTCAAAGGAAGCTTTGCAAAACCGTGAGTACACTTGACCCATTTACATTTTTCACATTTTTGGGTGCAACATGTTAGCTTATAAAAATCACAACACTTAAACTTTATCTTTATTCATAAACAATCCAATACATGCATGCATACGTTATACTTGATACGTCTATGTAGGTTAGTTCGTTTTGTGATTGAACTTATTATTAACTTCGATCAAGCCTACCTTAACATGTATAGCGCTATACGAATAACGCACCGCCTGTGAACGTTGGGTTATGTTAAGAATCTTTTACTTGCATGAACTTTGGTTTGACTTGTTTATCACATGCTAGATTTAAGCTAATCTTGAATAACTTAGTTTGCCATGTGGATTCGTTTCAACATCTTTTCATACTTATGCTATGTACTTAAAACTTGTGTACTTGCCAATCCTTTTTGTGTTGAACTATCCTTTTAACATGTTGCAGGTTAATGATGTTGATCATGATGAAATCTAGAAGGGACGACACTAGAAACGCATATCAAATTACTAGATTAGTTACTTTATGTGAGTGCAGTATGTCTATCGCTTCCATCAATCACGTATCCTAGCATATCGAATGATCAAGGCAAGGTTTAAAAGTGAAGAATATATGTTAAATGATTCAAGTTCGTACGAAGGGCGAATCAAGAAGGTTCGTACGAAGGAAGGAACCATAGCAGGTTCGTACAAAGGGAGCAGGTTCGTACGAACCGAGTCCATCCGTAGGTTTTTTTGGTACGAAGCTACTGTGCCTATATATAGGAGTAGGGTCTTGTTCATTTGGCATCTTTCTGACACTCTTGTCATTTGTTTTCGTGGTTTTGTACTTGTCAATTATCAATAGAAAACAACATTTATTTACATCTTTGTGTTCAATCTACACACGTACTTGGATTACGCACAAGATACGCGTTCTACACATTCAACGAATAAGGAATCGATCCTCAGAGCGAATCCACAAGCGGTATCAGAGAGGGTGATTGTTTGCACGGATTGAATACACAAAGATTCAAGCATCTTCATCAAATTCAGAGACAAATTTCAATATCTTCTTCATATCTTCTTCTACTCATTCTTTTTGAAACTTTAAACGCAGATTCACAACGTTTTCACGGTTAAAACGTCTGATTTTTGAACATTTTGTGCGAAAAGTGTTTTTAAAATAACCCTGCAAAGTTTCAGATCAAAATTCATCCAAAATCATGATCAAATTAATGTTCAAAGACTGTTAGTTACAGAATTGAGTTAGTACGAACCCAGAGATTGTGCATTCGTATGAACCCAGAGGGAGTGCCTTCGTACGAACCATGATTTATATTTAAACTTTTTTTCAGTGTCCATTCGTACGAACCCAGGAGGTAGTTTCGTACGAACCGGTGTTTAAAATCAAATTTGTTTTCTGAGTGCATTCGTACGAACCTAGAATAAGTGAATTCGTACGAAGCGAGGAACAAGTTCATCATTGGTTATTGTGGTTGATTCGTACGAACTGCCCATTCCAGGTTGGTACGAACCTAGAATTTGTGTTGTTTGTTTTTCAAAGTTGATTCAAGTGTTTGTTTAATTGTTTGCAGGAATCATGGAAGAAGAATTTTATAATGAGTTTTACAACGCATTTACAACTGAAGCAACACCAGTAACAAAGACTGTTTCGAGTGTTATTTCTGAGAGTTTGAACTATGATAATGTTTACGGAAATCATCAAAATCCACCAAAACTAATGAACATAGAAGTTTATCATTGGTGGAGCAGTAGATTTGAAAACTGGGTGAAGGCTTATGCTTATGATAGTTGGGTTATGTTAACTTTTGGATATGAAAAACCGATAAACGATAAAAATGAACTACTTCATATTAAAGAATTTCAAATAATGATAAAAAGGACCACTCTAATGAACTAAGAATGGTAACATTATTACAACAATTTATTGGAGAGGATATTCTTTTCTTGCTTCAACATGGTGAAACGTCCAAGTCAATGTAGGAAGCACTGAAAGTGAAAGCCAAAGGTGGAAAAGATATCAAGAAGAACAAAATTTCTTTGTTGAAGAAAGAGTTTGATTTGTTCGGATGTATGAAAGGAGAAACTGTCCGACAAATGATAGAAAGATTTTGTCATTTGAAAATCGAGCTAGAGAGGTTTGGAATCAAGAATGACAAAGAAGAGATTCTCGACAAAATGATCGAGGCATTTCCAAACGTCGATGATTGTAAAACGTTTGTGATGGTTTTAAAAAATGATGCCAAGTTTGATGAAATCACTTTGGATGGTTTGATTGAAAAACTTGAAGGTCATGATCTAGAGTTACAGAAACAAAGCAAAATAACCAGTTCAAGTTATCAGCAGAATGTTGATTTGTATTATCGGAGAAGTATGCTGATGAACAATCAGGCGCCATAGATCAGTACGACATTTAGTGTTGAAAACACTGGTGATTCTTCAAAGAGCAAATCTCCAAGCTATGATTCTGGATATCATTCATCTTCTGCATCATCTAAATCTAACCCGAATCAGAATTGGAAAGATTCTCCGAACTTGAATATTGATTTTGCTAGACAACATATGAGTTTCTTAGCTTCCATTATGGAGTCTTATGAAATCTTGGTTGCAGGAAAGATCGGTAATCCAAATATGACGAAGGAGGATTACGATTAGGTAGACCCAGAGGAGATGGAGCTCATGGATATTCGATGGTGTATGGCTAGCGTAATTAGATGGGCTCAACGGTTCATGGAGATCACTGGGAGAAAATGTCTGGAAGGTCCTGATATGAAACTGGGATTCGATAAAGCTAAGTGTGACATTTGTTCTTGTGTAATCATTGTATAACTCTGAACAATTCAAAATATCAATAAAACATTGTGCTTTGATCCCAATATTTGTTTATTTATGTTTGAAATTTGCACGTTTTGATTCTTGTTCGATTTCAAATCCTTAAACACTTTCTGGAAAGTTATACGAAAACTGTTACGTAAACGTAATCAGTTTTACGCGATGTAACACCCATACTCATTTAATATTAATATATATAATTAAATAAGCATTTTATAAGAAAATGCCTCTTATCAAAAACTTTTACATTATGAGTGTTTAAACATTTTTACAACATCCAAAACATAGTTAAAAGTGTTTACATAATCCACTTGTATGAAACATAACAAGATCAAATGCGGAAGCTTCATTAAGAGGTGTGTTCGGTTCTTGTTAATCGCTTGATCTTCATCCGAAACGCCACCTGTGAGTGCATTTATGTCTATAGCCTCCGTCAATCTAGTTCGTAGCAGAAATCAGAAAAAGACATGGTTTGGCAATGTTAAATTTAGAGAAAAGTTTAGTTTTAATGAGGAATGGCAAACTTGTAAATAAGGTGACATACCTTATGCCATTGCCTATAAATAGGAACCTTATGTCTTGATTCTAGAACTTTTGCCATTTTCTACCATTAGAGGAGCTTGGAGCGTAGAGAGAGAAACTAGAGAGAGAGAGAGAAAGTGCAAAAGGTGATTCGCGTGATTGTACGATTTCATATCATTCTATAGAATCACAGATTATATACGTTTTTGTGTTCGGCCCACGCACGTGCACGAATTCCGCACGTCGCACGTGTCATACGCAATCGTGCGGGAGTCAAAACCGATTCTACAAGTGGTATCAGAGCAGGAGCTCGATTACATAGATCAAACTCACAAGAATCGACGTGAATTCAACAGATTCAGATCCAACATCGCATCAGATTTGTCTAATTTCTTCATCTTTTCATCTCTTTCAGTTTTTTGTCAGAAAAACGCAAAATTAACGTGGTTTTCACGGATAAAATTGGCTGAAATTTTGACATAGTGTGCGAAAATCATAGTTTTATAAGCCTATAAATTTTCAGATCTAAATTACAAGCGGTTTGATAGAATCTTAAATTTTTTGACTGAAAAAACCATGTCGTTCGTCACTGTTGGTATTCTTGTTCCCCACCTAGATGGCCATCCGATCATCTGACCATCCGGGCCTAAGCACTTTTGTTGTTTGTTACACTTTTGCAGCACACGGATTGCCCTCCGATCGGAGGAGTCTTTGTCTCATTATTCACCACCCGGACGATCATTCGACCGAAGGGTGATCCGGGCAGTAACTACAAAAGCCATCCGATCGGCCCAATTAATTTTCTTGGTCAATCACGTGATACTGTAATTTGGTCCAATCAGTTATAAACATTTAATGTACTGTAGACAATTAATAATCAATTCCACTGTTCGATGAATTTGGTGGTCCATGTGCTATTGCTGAATGATCATGTGATCACTAAGTTTGTATGTGAATGATCATGTGCGGCCCAATCAACATCTTTCATAGAAACAACTAATTGGTCCAATAACACTTGATTGAATAAAGTAGTTTTGCTTGGCTCGATTAATTTCAAAGTTGGTGGACATGTGATATGGAATTGTCGGCCCATGTGATTTCTCTTGAGATTGCAGTCCAAATTATGCGGTCCAATAACATCATATTGAATTAAAGATTGTCAGGCCATTAATTGCAAAGATCAAGAATTTGCATGTAAAGAGTAATTGTTGTCGACTAAAGTTTTGTGGCTCAAGTTGAAGTCTGCATGTGAGGTTCAATATATGGGTTGACAACTCACAGATAGTCATCCGATCACTAAAGCTCATAGCATTTGATGAAAGGTGGTTCGACCGAAGGACCATCCGGTCCAATTGCATATCATTTGAACATTGCATACGACCCAATAAAATTTCAATTGTTGGATCGTTCCGGTGACCCTAAACAGTCAGTAAAGGCAGTTCATCTTCGTTTACAAAGGCGGAATCAGAGTAAACAAAGTCACAACAGCTTGTTCCTTTCAATTTCTTTCTATTACTGATTTCCTGAGTCTTTTACAATGATTCTGATGAAATTTTGGCAGCACCTCGACTCACATACACATACATGTCCATCTGAAATGAACCTGCACAACTCCTATATATAGACTAAGCGCCTTCTGTTTGAAGGTGACACACCCAGTTCAAACGGAACCCTCTTCAAACGGACTGCCATGTTCAAATGGACTGCATCCCTAAAACATATTCAAACCCTAATTCAAACACTTTTGTGCACTCGTTTAACCTATCTAGACATAAGACTCGATATAGACGCAGTAAACAGACATTCAGTGCACCAACAGACTCCCCCTTGGATGTTGACGAAGTCTTCGGCTTCAAGTCTTTAGTCTTAGTCTCTTTCCAAATTTTTCTTCTCATTGCAAAAACTCTCTCTTCACAGGTTCATGATCTCAAACTAGCTCCATCTTCAATCTCCCTTTTGATTGTTGATCTAGAATTCTGACTCCCCCTTTCGCAGACCCCCCCTCTCGATCAGCTAGGGCTTAAATTCTGGTTCAAACTTTGACTTTTTGTTGCCATGGGGATTCCTGTTACCTGCATAATCTCTACCTAAATATAAGATATATGACAAGAACATTTTCAATCCAAACTTACCATTTAACCTTCAGTGATAGAAATCCACTTAAGTATTCAGGTCCAAGTTAATGACCCTGATTACTCAATTAATCTACCAAGTCCAACTTAATGACCTTGGTTGATCTGAAACAATACACACTGACATTTTTTTCAACATTTTCAAACAATTTTAAAAAAAAATTACAAGTTTCAAATTAATGAACTTGTTTCAACTTTCCAATTTCACAAACTTATCATAATAAGCTCACGACTCATCCTCCAGTTCAGAAACCTCCTGCATCTGCTTCAATTCGAATCCGAAGATCAACTCTCCACTTTGGTTTGTCAGAAAATAAAGCAGAAATAAAATCTTTTTGGATTTTTAATAAAGTTTCTAAACTAGGAAATGAAATACAGAAACTTAAATTGCAGAATGTAAACAAAGTAAACTATATACAAACATATTTTTGATGAGCGAGTCAGGGAATCATATCAGCTATCAGACAAGTTACCAGGACCGTTAAGCTTTAATTCATACTCAGAATTAAACAATTCACGTAAATTGTCGATATACTGATCCACTTTAAATTCTCACACAAATTTCAATTTACTCAGGATATGATTTAGATGTTTTAGGAACTTAACTCATTCATGTGTCCCACCACTTGAGTATACTCCTGTATCCAGAATCCCAATATTCAATCTTACAGGTGAACATACCACAGATGATATCTGTAAGGGGTTAGATGCGAGGTCCGTGAGAGCTCAGGTCGATACTTCCGTATACGCAGAGAGATGACGGCTTCGACTTTTCGGTGTGTCCCCTTTAGAGGATCTTTTGTTTCAACAGCAATGATTATCAATTTTATTGTTTAATCAAGTTGTTGAGGGTGATGCTATGTTTCAAGCATTTGCGGAAAGTATTATTCGGGGACTAAGTCAGAACTTCCATTCAGCAGAAGTCCCGGAATAATACCCCAGATATCACTGAGTATAAAGACCTAGTATCTCAGAATAAGGGACCTTTCAAACGAGATTTCAAGGGTTACCTATATATCCAAGTAGTGTTCCCCAAGAAATAAGTTTCGTTTTGAAATTTTAGGTTTATATCCCGAAAAAATCTACTAAATGTGCGAAAACCTATCGACACATCATAAGTGAGACTGTTTAACTCTTTATACTTTAAAAATCTTTAGCATACTATAACTGTCAAACTGACGTACTATCATTTTCCCTATATACACAAGCTCTTTTTCACATTTTATATTGTTTTTGGATTTTGAAATTTTATCATGTTTTTGTATTTTTTTTAATTTTTTACTGTTTTTGTATTTTTTCTGAAAATCCATCTACATGTACTCCCCCTAAATACCACAACAGGTAAAAAATCGACAAACCATTGCAGATTGTCTCTCATCTTCATCTACAACAGTATCCTCATCAACGCCAACAATTCCATCCGACACCGAAAGAAGCTTCATACCGTTCAGTTTTAAAAGATATTTAAAACGTGTTTTATCAAAAGCTTTGGTATGTAAATCAGCTTTCTGTTCGTCAGTGTGGATTTTCTCTTTCGAATCAACTTCTTCTCGAAGCAATCTCGAATGAAGTGATGTCGAATTTCTATGTGTTTAGTTTTAGCGTGATGTACTGGATTCTTTGTAATATTTATTGCGGCCTCATTATCAACAAAAAGAGGTGTGTTAAGAAACTGCAAACCGTAGTCGCGCATCTGTTGCTGTATCCATAGGATCTGAGAGCAGCAACTGCTAGCAGATACGTACTCCGCTTCACATGTAGATAGCGCCACAGACGTTTGTTTCTTACACTGCCAGGTAACCAAGAGAGATCCAAAGAACTGGCATCCTGCAGTTGTTGATTTTGAATTGACTTTGCAGCATCCGAAATCCGAATCGGAATACCCTTCAAGCGTAAAGTCGCCTTTTCTAGGATACCACAACCCCCATGAAGGAGATCCTTTCAGGTAGCGTAATATCCTCTTCACAATAATCACGTGCGAAGCTCTCGGGTTAGATTGATATCTTGCTGCGAGGCACGTTGGGTACATGATATCAGGACATGAAGCAGTTAAGTACATCAATGAACCTATCATGGAACAATAGAAAGTCTCATCAGCCCTGTCTCCGGTGAGATCTGGGTGAATCCCATGATTTGTTGCCAGTGGGGTAGCAGCTGGAGTAGAACTTGACATCCCAAATTTCTCTAGAATATCATGAACGTACTTCGACTGGTGAATGAAAATTCCCTCAGGAAGTTGTTCAACTTGTAGTCCCAAAAAGAATTTCATCTCCCCCATTGATGACATTTCGAATTTTTGTTTCATCACTGATTCGAAATCTTTGCACAGACTTTCATTTGTTGACCCAAAAATTATATCATCTACATAAATCTGTACTATCAGAATATGTCCGTCGACCTCTTTGGTGAAAAGAGTGGCATCCACTTTTCCACAAATGAAGCTGTTGGCTAGTAGGTGTTGAGACAAAGTCTCGTACCAAGCTCTCGGGGCCTGGTGTAAACCATACAGCGCTTTGTCCAATAAGTAGACCTTGTTTTTGTGGATTGGGTCGGTGAAGCCCGGGGGCTGTCCGACATAAACCTCCTCTTTAACATTCCCATAAAGAAACGCCGATTTTACATCTAACTGATATACTTTGAAGTTCTTCCAAGATGCAAATGCCAGAAAAATTCTGATTGCTTCTAGTCGTGCCACAGGAGCGTACACTTCAGTAAAATCAATCCCCTCCTGTTGACTAAAGCCTTGGACAACGAGTCGAGCCTTGTTTCTTACAACAACTCCTCGATCATCTCTCTTACACTTAAATACCCATTTTGTATTGATTTTCCTGTGACCATCCGGCAAATCCACTAGCTTCCACACTCCCAACTTTTCAAATTGACTCAATTCTTCTTACATCGCATTGACCCAAGAGTCTTCAGTAAGCGCCTCTTTGTAAGTTCTTGGTTCGATCTGCGAAATAAAACAACTTAATGAAAATCCAGTTTGTAAAGGTGCTACTGTAGAGTGAAAACATGTAAGCCCTTGGTTAATTTGACGTCTTGTGCGAAAGCCCGATTGCAACTCTCCAATGATCAACTCCTCTGGATGGTATGACAGAGTTCGTGGCATTACTTCGCTTGGAACATCCACATAGCCTTCCAGATTAGTAACATTCTGATCTGCATCTTGTTCACCGACTTGGTTTCTTTGACTTGAGAACTGGATCTGCCCCCCCTCAGAATCTGAATCACCATGGTCAAATACTGGCATGTTCTCAGCTTCTTGATTATCATTATCTGCCGACTGATTACCAGGAGCAACCTCATCTTGCTGGACATCATCATGTTCACCAGCATTACCAGGACCTGCTTCATCGTCATTTGAAGTTTCCCGTGGTCTTCTAGAATACTCAGCTGGAAACCTTTGCTGCGACCCATATTCACGCAAAATATCCAACTCATCAAAGAAGTCTTCTTCTTCCTCTGATTCTTCTCTCATGTCAAACGAATCCCACAACTTGTCATAATGATAACGCCATGAATCTCCAGGATTCTGCGGCGGCATTGTATAACCTTGACATTCAACATTTGCAGCTTCAATAATCCGCTTCTCACTTGGAACGAAGACACGTCGCATAGGACTTGCATAACCAACAAATATTCCCTCAATGCTCTTCGGACCAAACTTTCCATGAGGTTCTATAACAGTACAGGGTGACCCGAACGGTTCTAGATACTTCAAATTAGGTTTGCGGTTATTGATCAGCTCAAAGCATGTTTTGTTGAACTTCTTGACAGTGAGAACTCTGTTGAGCGTATAGCATGCGGCGGAAACAGCTTCAGCCCAAAAATTTATCGGTAACTTTGAATCTGCGAGCATTGTTCTAGCTGTCTCGATTAGTGTCCGGTTTTTGCGTTCTGCAACTCCATTCTGATGCGGAGTGTACGGAGCACAAAACTCATGCAATATACCTCTTTCATCATAGAATTCTTCCATCTTGCTGTTCTTGAATTCAGTACCATTATCACTTCGAATTCTTTTGATACGCCTTTGGTACAGATTCTTAATCTTCTTGAACAACGCCATCAAACTGTCAAACGTTTCGTCTTCAAGAAAGAAACCCATGAAAATCTGGAATAATCATCAGTAATGACCAAACAATAATAATCTCCTGTAATACTTTTGACATTCACAGGACCGAACAAATCCATGTGAAGCCTTTCCAGAGGTCTTGAAACTGAATTGACTTGCTTTGTAGGGTGTGACTTTTTCTTCTACTTGCCTTTGACACAGCTAATGCACTCCCCTTCCAGATGAAAACCTTTGACGTGAACTCCTGTAACTAAATCATTGTGTACCAAGTGATTCATTTTCCTTAGATGTATATGCCCCATCTTGCGGTGCCACAATCTCGATTCTTTCTCAGTTGCTCTGGACACAAAACAATGAGCCTGAGCCATGGTTGTAGTGGCTACACTCATGTCCAACACGTACAGATCATTGACTCTTGGTGCCCTCATGATAATCCATTCCTCAGGGATAACAAATCCTGGCTTCAAGATCAAACATTCTTTATCAGTGAAGTGAGTAGTATACATCCTGTCACAGATCTGGGAGATACTCAGTAGATTATTCTCCAGCTCAGCAATGTAATTAACTCTTTCAAACGTCACAATCCCATTGGATAACGTTCCTTCACCTACAATCCTACCACCTTGATTACCCGCGAATCCTACGTAACCTCCATTGATATTTCTCACATCATATAACAATGCAGTTTTCCCTGTCATACGTCGAGAGGCTCCACTATCCATGATCCATCTCGAAACAAGTTTTGGAAGATCCTGCACATAATAAAAATTGACTTCAAAACTTTAATAAAGATGCCGATTCATGCTTCGCGATCCAGGAAGCTCCGGCAAATCAAACTGCTTAGTCAAACATTGTGTCCACCCAAGCCTCATCAGTCTTGGGTGTAACCTTGATACTTTTGACTCTCGCAATTTGAATTTTATAGTTTTCTGCCTTAAGAGGTGGAAAATTTGTATCATACTCAATCGGAATTGAATCCTCAACCTTTTTCTCCCCAGAATTTGAAATTTTTGTCTCTGTTTTAGGTTTCCAAACTTGTTGAGATAATGCTACCCGTTTGTAAAACTTGTCATTTTTAGTTACCACTTTCTTTACGAGTTCAATTTTGACTTTGATGTTGTCATTTTTCAAACTCTTTTTCTCAACAACCAATGGAACTTTGCCCTTAGCATCAACTTCCCTTTGCTGAGACTTTACAACTTCAGTCTGAGGCTTCAAGTTGGTACAATTGCGAGCAATATGTCCAACCTGATTGCATCTGAAGCATGTTCGAGTATCAACTACTCGACTTGTGCCTTCAGACTGAAACTGTGAAGCTTTCTTCTCAAAGAATTCTTCATTCGATTTCGAAAAAATCTTTGCTTCTTCATCAGACAATGAACTTGAACTATTCACAGACACCTTCTTTTAAACAAACTTCTTGTTTTGAACATTTTTCTTTGATAACTCTTACCACCCTGATAACCACCCGACTAGTTGTTTCGATTGTTATTATAAAAACGTGGTGGAATAACAGGTTTCTTATAGTAAGCTTTATCTTTCTCAAAATTCATTTGTCTCTTTGTTTGACTCAAACTGTTCACTTCTGACAACTCAACTTCAACCAATTTGAAAACATTTGTTAACTTGGAAACATTAACATTCTCAATGGGAAACTCAGAATCCGAAAACAACTTATCAGATCCCAACATCTTGTACATGACAAGAGTAGGTTCATCATTTAACTTGTTTTTGGACTTTTGTTTCGGAATGTAATTATCCAAGAAACATCCATCATCTTCAGCTGAATCAGACAACAACACACTTTCAGCTGTGCTTTTGACAATTTCTGTCTGAACACTATCATCAGATGATGAAGAGGAAAATGTAACATCAATTGAATCAGGAAGTTTCACTTCATTCTCTTCTTCAATTTCAACCAACCCAGATTGCTTTTTCGAATAATTTTTCAAGAACAGGTGGTGGAACTTGATGAAAACCCACCCCGGTTCCATCAGAGTAAACATCTTCGCCTGCTTTGTTTTTCCCGATGGGTTTGGGAACAATGTGTTGCAAAACAAAGCTTGCAGAGTTGTAACTCTTAAGCTTCAACTAGATTCGCTCATTTTCAATTTCACCCTCTTGAACTTTAAGTTTCAATTTAGCGATTTCATCCAGTTGTTGGTTGATTGATTCCTCTTTTAACCTAAGCACTGTTTTTAGCTGAACATTTTCTTTATAAGTTTTACCATTTCTGTCATCATTATCTTTCATTGTGCTTTTAAGTTTCTCAAACTTTTCAGTTATCTGACGATTTTCAAGAACTAGCCTTTCATTTTCTTGCCTAATCCTTTCATGATCAATTTTATCATTTTCAATTTTGTTAGTTAATTCTTTTAACCGTTCAGTTGAAGCTTTCACCCTTTTATCACGATCAAGAATTTGATCCTCAACACTTCTGACTTTAGCTGTCAGATCCTCAATTTTCTTACCATTAAGATAAGTGACTGTGCTACAAAATTTGCATTCCTTGATGCAATTTTGCAGTCAACATCACCATTGACATTCTTACCTGAATCAGTCGTTGACGTGTTTGAACTGACCCGGCTTTTAGACTCAGAGACGGATTTAGAATCTACCTCAAGCACCTTAGCTGCCAGCACCTTGTCAGCCATTTTTCCAAGATTTTCAGCATTCAACTCCTGCGTCGTGTCAATGATCCCAGTATCAACCTTCTTTGACTCTTTCTCGTTCTCTTCTTTCTCTTTCTCTTCTCCCCACCATTTTTCTGCCAATATTCATCATCATCTTTAAACTCTTTGATTATGGCTTCTATATCAAGAGTGTTATGATCAACAGCAATGTTTCCATCTGGGTCAAGATAACATTCCCTGTCTGGATCCCATCTTCTTGCTCTTTTTGCTTCCAAATAGATACCAGATATTCTGGTCAATCTGTTCGTGGCCAACATCCTTCTGTAATTATACTTCTGCTCTTCAGTTCTGTTGTCTTTCCAAGGAATAGGTTCAGTTTTTGCCATGAAAGCATATCCAACCGCATCCTTCTCAGGTAACAACTCACTCCAGTCGTAACTTTCATCGCCGTGAATCACTGCAAGAGCTCTAGACCTTTCTTTGTTCTCCTCAACCTGCTTCAATCTTGGTGGCTCGGATTTATTCTGATGATAAATCGCCTTCTTGTAGTAATCTTCTCTGAATGGATTCTCAGACTCATCGGCATACGAATTCCGGCATTCACGTTTGAAGTGACCTTTCTGCTTGCATTTGAAGCACGTCACCTTGGACTTGTCAAACTCCAACTTGGTAGATGGTCCACCAATTGACTTCCTCCCCGTGATCTCCATAAAACACTATGCATGACGAACTGCACTGGCCATACACCACCGTATGTCGATCAGTTCCATCTCTTCAGGATCAATCTGATCATAAGCTTCTTTCGTCAGGTTGGTGTTGCCTATCTTCCCTGCTACAAGACTTTCATAGGATTCTAACACCGACGCCAAGAAAACCATCTGCTGCTTCGCCGACTCTTCACTGAAATTCTGAGCGTTCTTTAAGTCTACAACGATGTTGCATTGAAATAGATTCTTTGCATCAGATTGGTTTGAATTTGATGAAGATCCACTGTGATATCCACTGTGATATCCACTGCTTTGACTTCTTTGACTTTCTTTGCTTGTTGTGGACACATTCTCAGCAGAAAACGCAGTTTTGGGAGATGTATTCTTTGGCATCATGCTCTTTGGAGAATACAAATCCAAGTTCTGCTGGTAAGATGAGTGATTGACTTTGTATGTCTTCTTTAATTCCAACTCATGACTCTCGAGTTTCTCAATCAGCAAATCTACAGTCAACACTTCTGGCGCCTTGATAGTATTTTTCAGCATCAGCGCATAATATTGCCAATCCATCTCGTCTGGCAATGAGTCGAACAACTTGTCAACTAGCTCATCTTCAGAATAAGTAATTCCATGTCTAGCTAGTTCCAGCTTCAGGTGCCCAAATCTCTCAATCATTTTAGAAACTGATTCATTTTTTAAACACCCAAACAAATCAAACTCTTTCCTAAGAAGTTTCTTTTTGTTTTTCAAGATTTCTGTACTTCCTAAACATTTCGTTTCTAATTTTCTCCAGAGATCTTTTGCACTAGAATATTCGATCAAAGATATTATATCTTCTCGAACAGACTGAAACAACAACGCTACACATTTCTGTTCCGCGACAAATGCCTCTATTTCTTTAGATGATGATAAAACTTCACCCTTTTTACCTCCACAATCGTATCCATTTTTTAGACTCTTCCAGCTAAGGAACGCAAAAGCCGTCAACCAATCTTTGAACTTCTTGGCCCACCGACTATATTCTTTAATAGCCATCAATTTCGGTGGTTTGTTGTAAGTTCCGAAAGCACTTTCAACTTACAAAGCATCCGGTAACTTTTTCTTTGCATTCGGAGGATTCTCATTTGTGTTGCTTGGAGAAGTATCATTGTTTCCAGAATTTCCAGCAAACACATACATGTCGCTAAACGGGTTCATGAAAATATCATCCATCTTGTACGTACCTGAAAAATCAACAAACACTTAGAAATATTTTTGGTTTTGAAAAATAACAGATTCAAACGGAATCTGTTCAAGCGGAATGGTTCAAACGGTATAGTCTTTCAAACGAAATAGTTCTTTTCAAACGGAATCCGTTATTCTGTTTGAGATAACAATAATCAAGTTTCAAACGAAACCTCTTTCAAACGGAAGTTTCAAACTTAACACTTTTCAAACGGAACACTTTTCAAACGGAAACCACTTTTCAAATGACAATTTCAAACAGAATCCATTCCTCAAACGATTCTTCAAACGAAAGCAAGTTTTCAAACGGATTACCAGCCAATTTCAAACGGTAGTGATCAATTTCAAACGAAGTGTCAGTTTCAAACGGAAACCAGACTTCGTTCAAACGGATGCTGTCAGCATTTTACGAACAGTTTCAAACGGGCTAGATGTTTTTGATCAATTTTAAGTCGAATTTTGATTCAAAACTTTCAAGGATTCGTTATCAATGTGTTTCGCTTGTTATGTGAGAGTTTTAGGCCATTTTAACCGTAAACACTTGTTCAAATCAGAAAAGAAAGGTAGAAGTGAGAGAATTCGAAGTAAATCCGATAAAATCAAGCTGCAATGATATGAACTCTTCGTCCTGAGCTCTGATACCACTTGTTGGATCGTTCCGGTGACCCTAAACAGTCAGTAAAGGCAGTTCATCTTCGTTTACAAAGGCGGAATCAGAGTAAACAAAGTCACAACAGCTTGTTCCTTTCAATTTCTTTCTATTACTGATTTCCTGAGTCTTTTACAATGATTCTGATGAAATTTTGGCAATACCTTGATTCACATACACATACATGTCCGTCTGAAATGAACCTGCACAACTCCTATATATAGACTAAGCCCCTTCCGTTTGAAGGTGACACACCCAGTTCAAACGGAACCCTCTTCAAACGGACTGCCATTTTCAAACGGACTGCATCCCTAAAACATATTCAAACCCTAATTCAAACACTTTTGTGCACTCGTTTAACCTATCTAGACATAAGACTCGATATAGACGCAGTAAACAGATATTCAGTGCACCAACATCAATATTATCAACACAATAGTTATTTGGCCCAATAGACATCTGACGAACGGTGATTCGTACGAATTGTCATCCGATCCAAAACAAAGTCATCTGATCCAAAGTGATCCGATGCAAAGTCATCCGATCCAAAGTGATTCGATCCAAAGCCATTCGATCCAAAGACATTCGATCCAAGTCATTCGATCTGTTCAAAATCTTTTAGTCAAAGCCATCCGATCGAATTTGTGTTGACCCCCTCCGATCGGTTACCCATCCGATCCAACTGACTGATTAAACTGTTTGTTTGTGTATTTGCAGGTGATTAAAGGTGATAAACGAGGTGCAAATTCAAAGTACAATACACAAAGAAGAAAAACAAAGAATCAAGCGTAATGGATGAAGAATTCTACAACACGTTTTACAAGGCGTTCACGTCCGAATCTTCCGAAACATCAATTGTTGCACCGAAAACGATTACGAAAGCGATAAACGATAACATAAAACATGATAAATTTTACGGAACACATTCTAAACCACCGAAACTTGAAAACATTGAAGATTATACTTGGTGGAGAGAAAGGTTTTTGAACTGGACGAAAGCTTACACTCACGAGAGTTGGTTTTGTCTAGAGTTTGGGTACAGTCGGCCGGTCAATGATAAAACGAAGAAATTAATCTCAATGATCTATCAGATGAAGATAAAAGAAAATTTTCGTATGTACAGAAAATGATTGCATTAATCCAATAGTCCATCAGAGATGATATTTTCGCACTGTTGAATCATGATGGTTCATCAAAATCGGTTTGGGAAGCTTTGAGAGTAAAAGCCGAGGGGGGGAAACAGATAAAAAAGAACAAAATTGTATTACTTAAAAAGGAATTTGATTTGTTTGATAGCTTAAAGGGTGAGTCAGTGAGGCAAATAATCGAGAGGTTCTATCACTTACAAATTGAGCTTAACAGATTCGGTATAACTAAAACACGTGAGGAACTAATTGTTAAAATCATTGAAGTATTACCACGAGCTGATCAGTGGCAAATGTTTGTGTTCATTTTGAAAAATGATGTATTGTATGATATAATTACTCTTGATGTCTTGATTGAAAAGATTGAAAGTCATGAGCTTGAATTGCAGAAACAAAGCAAGATGAGCAGTTCATCACATCAACAGAATGTAGGTCTTTACTACAAAGGCAGTGTACCTTCGGTGACAGTCAGTGAGTCGCCAAAGACTGCATATAGTGTTGAAAAGACGAAAGACTCACAGAAAAGCTCATCAAGTTACAATCCAGGATATCACTCATCTTTCACAAATTCAAACTCTGAAGAATCGTAAGAAATTCTCTGCAATATCGCATTAAAGTTGAAAAATTCTCCGGCAATGAGTATCAACGCTGCTAAACAGCAAATGGGTTTTCTGGGATCAGTTCTGGAATCATACGAAGATCTGGTAGCTGGGAAAATTGGAAATTCTGAACTGACAAAGGAAGACTAGGACCAGATAGATCCAGAGGAGATGGAACTCATTGATCTGAGATGGTGTTTGGCAAGCTGCATTCGAAGAGCTCAGCAGTTCATGGAAATTATTGGCAGAAAATCAATCGGTGGACCATCAACAACAAATCTGGGATTCGAAAAATCAAAAGTGACCTGCTTCAAATGCAAACAAAAGGGTCATTTCAAAAGAGAATGCAAAAACTATGCTGTTGAAGCAACTGCTAACCCGTTTAAAGACGATTACTATAAAAAAGCGATCTATTACAGTAGCAGAGAGGAATCACCAAGGTTGAAACAAATTGAAGATAATTCTGAGAAAGAGAAGTCAAGAGCATGTGTTGGGATCCAAGATGATGAAGGATTCGACTGGAGTGAATTTCTTCCAGAAGAAGAATATGGATTCAACAAACATAGAGCTTGTGTTGCTGAGATAGAGGAGAAAACGAGAGAAGAAATTCTGAAAGAGAAAAAAGAAAGCGAAAGATTGTTTGCAGATTGCAGAATTCAAAAGATGCATGAAGAGTTTGAAAATGCAAAGTTTTATGGAAGATACGATAAGAAGAGAGATTGTTACATCAACAAAAATGGAGATCCAGTTGTTCATAAAAGAGAAGTGGTGTACAATGATGTACTGGCTGTTATTCCTCTAACCGGCGAATACTACTCGAATGTTGCGAAAGATAAAACTTATCTGAAAAGGCTGGATAAGATAATTCAAGATATGATGACAGCAAGTCTGAAGAAGAGGGATGAAGAGAGAATGAAGAAGAATGTTGATGAGTTGGTTGATGATTTGAAGAAGGTTGCTGAGAAAGAAAAGATGGAAGATGTAAAAGAAGAAGAAGCTGTTACTGAAAAACAGCAGAATGAAGATGATCTAAAGAAGAAAGGAGAAGATGATGTGAAGGTTAAAAGTTCGGTTGAAATGATCGATGCTGATGATGTTGCTGGGGAAAAATCGAAGAAAGAAGCAGATCAGAAGCAGATTGAAGAAAAAGCCAAAGTGCCAATCACTGAGGTAAATACTTCAACTGAATCTGAAATTTCAAACAAAAATGTTGAACAGTGCAAGAAATGCATGGAAACGTGCAGTGCTTGTACTGAAAAAGATGAAAATTTCAAAACAAGAGACATTGAATTCACTAAAATTGAAAAAGTTTTCAAGGAAAAATGCAAAGAAATGCTAGAAAATGAAAAAGTTTTGAAAGATAATGACGAAAATCTAACACAAAAATGCAAGAGTTCAGAAAAAGAAAATGAAATTTTGAAAGAAAATGTTTTAAAAATGACAGAAGAGTGTTTGCAAAAAGAAAATTCTTTTCAAGAAATGAAAAAGGAGTATGATTCAATAAAACTTGCATATCATATCACAAAAGAATCATATGAAGACGTGAAGAGTCAAATGAAACTTATTCAATCGAGATTGAAATATTGTTCTGAAACATCTGATACACTTAAGCGACAGTATCAAATTAAGCAACAAGTTGTAAATTCTTACATTGAAGATGTTGCTAAGCTAAAGCATAAAATAGCTGATTTAGAACACCATAACAACAAGTTACACAGTTATCACGCCTCATCATATGTTCTTGAACGCATTTTCAATCTAAATCCGGATGGTAAAGATTCTGAGCAAAACAAGAAAGGAATTGGCTCAGAGTATCATCAGGTTCCACCACCGTTTGAGGAAAAATTCACATTCTATGATGACGAGAAGGTGGAAAAAGCTTTCAACATGGTTGATCAATTACCAGATAACATTGAAGTAACCTATTAAAAATCTGATGATTCTAGTGATTCAGAGGTGGTAGGTAAGGTCGTTGAAAGTGTTTTGAAAGAAGAGTCGGTTGAAACAGGTAAATCTGAATCAAAGGATGAAAATGAAGGTAGTTTTCATGAAGGTTATCTGAAAAACTCAAAATCTGAGAAAAATGCGAATGATGATTCAAAAGGATTGGTTTATACCATGATTGGATCAGACAAATTATTTTCAGATCTTGAAGTCCCGATTCAGAATGTGATTTCAGAAAAGATTGACAAAGTGTTCAAATTGATTGAAATTGAAAATTCCGAAATTGCAAAGTTTGCTGGAAAGAGTCACAAAACCTTTTATAACAAACCTGTTTACAAAAAGAAAAACATGAAGACTAGGTTGGGTTATAAAAAGAAACAGAATTGGAAGAGAAATGAAACTCCAAATTATCAGACTAAGATGAATTTTGTTCACGGAAGAAGTTCCAAAGAAGAGGAAGAACTCCAATTTAGGCGACAGTCTATTGAAGAGTTCTATGCTCAGAAAAAGCAACAACAACAGGTCAAAGATGTCTCAAAAAGAACATGTTTTAAATGTGATCAAATTGGACATCTTGCACGTAAGTGTTCAAATCTGAAACCTGTTGGTGTTGAAACGAAAAAGAAGTCTGATGTTGTGAATCAGAAGTCAACTAAGTTTGATTCAAAGCAAAATTGGAAGCCGAAAATGTCGAAGACTGACTAACAACAAACATGGAAACTAGTGACACCCAGATTTAGAACAACACAAAGTTGGAAAACAACTGTTGATGCAACAAAACCAAACAACTTTTGGAAACCAAAAGTTGTTGTTCAAAATCAAAATGTTCAAAATGAATCACGTTTTTACAAAAGAAGTACTTTAAAAGGACAAAGTTGGGTGGTTAAGACACAACCTAGTTCTTATAAAACTGATACAATTAAAAAGTGTGAAGAAAAAGATGAAAAGTTATTTGGACCTAACGACGATAATTTTCCAAGATTGAATGAAGCTTATTTTGTCGAAATGCCTAAGGTCAAACAGGCCTGGGCTGAATTGTTCAAGTAATTGAGTTGTGTAAATGTGCAGGTGCTCCCGAAGAAAACTGAATATCAACTACACGAGTATCGGAGCAGCCTCGCATGAGAGAAGGAGGCTGGTGAACCTTGCAATTGAAACAAGGAGTTTGTTCATTTTTGTACATAAATAAACCATATCAAAAACCCTAAAAATTGAAAAATTTAAAAACCAAAAATATGTTTTTATTTCGTCAAAAATTGAAAAATAAAAAATACGTTTGTTTTTAAATTTTGTCAAAAAAAAAAAAAATAAAAAATTACAAAAATATGTTAAGTGAATACGCCGAAATCCTCACGGCTGAACAAACATGATTAATTTCACAAGATTGAAAAACAGTTTTCAAACTGTAAAATATCAATGTGTTGTAAATCATGGGGGTATATTTTCTACAAAACAGAGCAAGAAAAGCAGAAAATTGATGGCGAGACAAAGCTATCAGTATCGGTTATCAAATTTTCTTTAAATGTTTTGAATTTTAGGGGGAGTAAGCGTTGTCAGAAAATCCAAAAACATTAGAAAATTTGAAAAAGCCAAAAACATGATAAAATCAAAAAGAGTTTTGTGTAAAAAGAGGAAATGATAGTACATCAGTAGACAATCACAGTACGCTAAAGAAATGGAAAGTTAAAATGTGATAAATGGTCTCACTGTTGATATGCCACTAGGTTTTTACAAGCTTAGTAGATTGTTTTCGAGATATAAACCTAAATATCAAATACTTACTTATCTCGTGGGGAACATCTCCCGGATATATGGGTAACCCCCGAAATCTTGCTTGAGAGATTGCCTGATTCTAAGATACTAGGTCTTTATACTGTTTGATATCCGGGGTATTATACTTGGTCTTCTGATATTGCGGAAGTAATGGCTTAGACCTCGTATAATACTTTACCATTAGAGGAGCTTTTTCCATTTTCTACCATTAGAGGAGCTTGGAGCCTAGAGAGAGAAACTAGAGAGAGAAAGTGCAAAAGGTGATTCGCGTGATTGTACGATTTCATATCATTCTATAGAATCACAGATTGTATACGTTCTTGTGTTCGGTCCACGCACGTGCACGTGTCATACGCAATCGTTCGGGAATCAAAACCGATCCTACACCACCTACATCTCCTAATATCAAAACCAACAATAAAGTTAGTTTCGATAAGTTAAATATATGTTAAAACAAGTTTCATGAGTCAAAACAACAAAATTCAAACAAATTTCAGAAATTTAGGGCATCATCGTGCCCAACGGTTATAAAGGGTGGGCGTCGCGTGACGCCAAGCCCCAAATTTGACAGAATGTTATTTTTTTGGAGCTGCAGTTGCCCAGCTATAGTTTTAATCGAAAAACGAACTTCAAAGTGTCATAACTTTTTATCTAGTTATCCGATTTACTTGATTCTTTTTCCTATGCGATCGTAATTTGATTCTCCATCTCATGGAGTTAAAATTTTAAATTTCAAGCTCTCGGCTTGAAATTCAATTATAACTCTCTTTGACACGTTCATGATTTTATCAAACAAACTTGTTTGTCACCATTAAAATATCATGGACATCACGTTATATCCGTTTACTATTATTAAAGGTTCAATTTACGGGTTTCTTATGTATTCTTAACCCGTTTTACATATCAACTCATTTTGAACCGTTGAGGGTATTTAGACAGATTTTAAGCTTAAATTACGCTTTTTCTTGGTTTACATCCTATCTCCACTTTTGATTATTGACTTATCATCCACTACATTATAATTGTGGTGGATTTAATGTGGCAAACCGTTTATTCCGAGTTTTACCCCTCGGTTGACATTTTTGCGGAAAAATACCCATTTCAATTCATTGGACACTAACGTTCCGTATCATCCATTTTTATACTTATCCTAAGGATTCAATTGATCAAAATGCTTATTTCTAAACCACTTTTAAGGGTGGCTTGCCCGATTTACCCATCAAGGGCGTTTTGGTCAACTTAGTCCCACCTTTTACGACAAGGGTCTTTTGCTAAGGCATTTGACCAACATTGCACTTTATCTATAAATCTATATATATGCGTACCTAGCTCGAGTCAATATATAGACCCGTTTTATACCTCGCTTTAATTAACCGATATTCTATGCCGTCGCAATTATCCAAATTGCTATTCGCTCCTGTTAACATATGACTTGGCAACAATCATTAGTCGATATTGTCAAATGGTTTTATCATCACCATTTGACCCGTTTGGACTATAATACCAAACATTTACCTAGAATTAAAACATGGTTTTTAATTTCCAGCTCACACATCTGACCCATTTTGGATTTTACCACAAGATCCCTTTTTTCTCATAAATTATTTTCTTACACGCTCAACCCATTTCGGCTTACGCCATGATTATCCTTTTAAGTTCAATTTACATTAGTCGACACTTGACTAAATTTCCGTTTTTATCCTTTTTCTCATTATTAGTTACACTGAAAGGTAATCTTATCGAAAACAGGTAATTTCTTAGTCATTACATGACTAAATTACCGTTTCGCATCTTTTTACCATAAACCATGGTTTTTATCATTTATATTTGTTCCGACCCGTATCATTACGCCTTGGAAGCCATATTTCAAATATTATCTATGTCGTATTTATAACTTATAGAATATATACGTACTCTACAAAGAAGTGTAAGTTTCACTTACCTCGCATCCCAGCCACGCTTTTCTTTTCGTACTTGATCCGTTTGACCCGCTTCCTCCACAAGCTTCCACCTAGCTTGTCTAGCATCAAACTATTATCATAAACTGTAAGACGATTAGATTAGTCATCATTTCTAATGACTATTTCATTTTACGGATTTTATGCCAAAAACTACTACTCTATTCAACATACCTTACGATCCCCTTGACTTGGTGATCGTTTATTCATGTTCATGCATCGATTTGGGTCTTGAATTGATCTTCAATTTTGAAGATTTGTAGAACTAGGGTTCACCCCCTTTCTTTTGTTCTCCTGGTCACCCATACGCGCGCACATACACACACATAAGTGTGTGTGTGTTGTGTTATATATATATATATTTTTATAAAACTAGTTTGCCCACTTGGAAACATTAGTCCCTCTTGTTTTATTCTTCTCAAAAGAAGCCATAATTCACTATTTATTACTTAATCACATATTACTAACTAGGTTAATTATTCCTAGTTTACTTAATGGGTTCGGGAAGTCATAACCCATTTTATTTTAAGTCCCGTTAACTCGGGCCCTTTTTATGTACTTTGTTTTTCTCAAATGATTATTCTCCTTTTAATTAATATTAGGTTTAATTATTTAAATCCTAATATTTACCAGGTTACTTTTTACCACTAACAGTATTTTACCCGTTCGTTAATATTAACGTGGTTTGACTATCAAACCTGTTTTCGGGGTGTTACAAGTCTACCCCGTTAAAGAGGTTTCGTCCCCAAAACCTTGCTTACATAATTCATTGGTTTAAACCTATCGTGCTTTGTTTCGTTTTCATTTGAGCATTGCTCACTTCTAATAGTTCCATAATCTTATCGGGAATGTATGGTAATGTCTTTCGGGCTCCATAGTGGTGTCCGACTCCTTTCTGATGCTCCATTCTTGCATCCTTCTTTTGTTCAACATCCTTGTTCCTCAGGTCAGGGATTATTATAAGCCACATCGTATGTGTCTTTCAAGCACAAGGTCTCGTAGGCCGTTAGTTTCTTCTAATATTCCTCGTTTTTTATGATTTATTATAACGAGTCACCTTTTTGGCCACTCGGCTATCTAATGTGATCAACACATTATCCCCTGCTAATCTTATCGAGACAAGCACTTTATTAAGTTATAATTACTGTTTTGATCTTAAATGGTCTTCTTGGTTAGACTTACTAGCCACCGGTTACCTTATACCCTAGCACTCGGGTATATTCACCTTGCCTTCCCGGGGCTTATATGAGTTTATGATCTCCTAACCTATAACACTCGTTACAGCGTGATCATTTTCTATATTACTTTTTTTACCGTGAATGTGTCACGTCACGTTTAAGTTTACATAAACCTTTCATTATCGAGAATCTTCTTTTCGAATGTATTGTCTTGCACCCATTCTTTTTGTGTTTTCCGTTTTCCAATTCCTCTCATAATATTTATATTTGTTAAAACTTTATTTCTCACTAAAACTAAATTTTAGTTTAATGTTTTCTCTTTAACTTATATCAATCACTCATATCAAGGAATTTACGTCTAAGGATTTATTCCTGTCCGTTGTCATTTCGGTAATTACTTAGGTGTTGCTCATACTTTTACAATTTATTGGTAATACCGGGAAGGTATGGTAATGTCTTCGCCTTTTACGCGAAATAACACAATTTAAATAATTGTGAATTCTTTTGTCATTTCTGCCCGTTTAGATGCTTTAGTGAAATCTTTCACTTTGTCAACTAGTCTTTTCATGATCTCTTCATTTTGGACCCATTTAGTTAACTTAGCGAAACCTATCGCTTTTATACTAACGTTGCCTTCCCAAGGCTTACAAGCATTCTTAATCCCTCATGCTCTAACTCGCACTTTTATTTATCCGGTTCACGCTTACTTACATCATCAAGCGTTATTTTTAAATTAACTCGTATGACTTATTCATGTGAATCCATCACTTATGACAGTCAAAGTTTATTCTCTACTCGACCCGTTCAGCTTTAAAGTAGTTGAACGTAGTTACCAAGATTTCTATTTGCAAATTGTCATCGTCTTTTAGTCATGACTCATAACCCGAGTCCTTTGACTTTTTAATCCGCGTTCCCGTCTCTTGGTTTACGCATACACTCAATATCCTACCATCTATCGGGTATTTTACCGAGGTCACTATTACTGCAACCCTTCCGGTATGCATTAAGACTTCGTTTTGATTTATTTGGTCGTCTTAGCGAATTTCATTGCTTTTATTCGACTAAGTCTTTTATTCCTTATTCTACCCCTTTGAGTTGTCTGTGTGAATTTCATCACTTATGATAGTCAAACTTTATCCACTATGCCTTAGCACTCTCATTAGTTGGTTCATATTTTCATTCACTTTGATTCTTGTCCCTTCCCTCGGGCTCGTTATACTAACATAATACGCTTCCGTCATCAGGCTTGCGTTTACGTTTATTATCAAATATTTTACCTATTTGATCTATTTTGGGTACCTTTTAGTACGTCCCATTCACCCCATCCTTACTACATTGGACGTAAATGTGTCTATCATAAGAAGTTCATGGTATTATGTGTTCACTACTTACTTGGACCGAGTAAGCGATCAACAGATGGAACACATGACCTTTTTTAATTTTCGCAATACACTCCAAGTAAGTAACGCCTCTATTCTTTCTATATCTTTGATTTCATTCCGTAAAACTTTATTTAATTGCTAAATGACAATTATTAGTTTTACTTGTTTTGCCCTTGAACATATAAAATGTTTTCTTTCTATCAAACTATTATGTAATCACATTCGTTAATGTGATCTCTACTTTTCTCATTAGCATAATATTGAGAATTATTTACCAGGATAATTACCCCCGTCCAAGTTTCCACATAAACTAACTCTATTAGTGTTTCGTTATTCACAGTCGTGAATAACACATTTTTCTACTAAATTTTCTCTTGGAAACATCATCCTGAATATGTGTCTTATTCAGGTTTTCCATGTTTTATTCTACGTATGCAATAGTCATTCTCTACATGTTTGTTGCATATTGCTATTTGTGCGAATAAATGTAAAACGTGCACCATGTAATGCTTGCCCCGACGGGCTTTCCTTGCCATTACTCTTATTCGCGATTGTTACGCGATTTGGTCCTTGGTGAGTATGCTCTACTTGTCATACTTTAGACCATTCCTCCGTCATATCCGTCACTTATTACACTCTCGCCATCTTCAGGTGCGAGTATCATTCATTTAAAACATTTACAAAAATTAGTAATTTCGACATTAATGAACGCCCATATTATAATTCAAGGCTTTTCTATTATACGTGTCAACACACGTAATTTTGTCGACTATATAAATCCTCTATCGATTTGATTGGTGTAACGTGTATTACACGATAACCTCATGTGTTGTTTACAAAACTTTAACATGCTAAACCATTAAAATACATGTACTTACCGGATTATGCGATCAAGCCTCGAACCGAACACGCTTTACTCTTTAACCTTGAGCTCTGATTACCAACTTGTAACACCCATACTCATTTAATATTAATATATATAATTAAAGTAAGTATTTTATAAGAAAATGCCACTTATCAAAAACTTTTACATTACGAGTGTTTAAACATGTTTACAACATCCAAAACATAGTTAACAGTGTTTACATAATCCACTTGTATGAAATATAACAAGATCAAATGCGGAAGCTTCATTAAGAGGTGTGTTCGGTTCTTGTTAATCGCTTGATCTTCATCCGGAATGCCACCTACATCTCCTAATATCAAAACCAACAATAAAGTTAGTTTTGATAAGTTAAATACATGTTAAAACAAGTTTCATGAGTCAAAACAACAAAATTCAAACAAATTTCGAAAATTTAGGGCGTTGCCATATGCGACGGTTATAAAGGGTGGGCGTCGCGTGATGCCAAGCCCCAAATTCGACAGAATTTTATTTTTTTGGAGCTGCAGTAGCCCAGCTATAGTTTTAATCGAAAAACGAACTTCAAAGTGTCATAACTTCTTATCTACTTATCCGATTTACTTGATTCTTTTTCCTATGCGATCGTAATTTAATTCTCCATCTCATGGAGTTAAAATTTGACTTCTGAATTGTGACAACTGGCACAAAATCGGTAATTTCCGTACAATTTAATTAATACTTAATAACTGCAATTATGTGCTTAAATGTCAACATTGTCTGATTACATGCTATGTCACACCCGCTCATAGCGGAAGCACGAGGTGTGATCTGTATGGTTTTCATTGCATAAATATCGATGTACATGAACAAACTATATGAATAAAACATACTCCATTGCCATTACATAATTGTTTTCAAAAGATCACAACATAAGTTTAGTGTGTCGGTTACAAACCATTAACATGAAAGTAAAGTGTTATTGTTTCATACATCAAAATCAAAACAAACTACTAAGGTTTAAACCATAACATTGCCGCAAAGAGGCGGAATATAATAGTTAAACCCTCCAAAAGATGGCATGGAGTTCTGGTACTTGTTATCTTGACTGAGAATCCCGACATGGTCCATTAATTCCCTGAAATACATGTTAAGTTTGGAAAACATCAACAAAAGTTGGCGAATTCATCCAGTTTAGTTGTAAAAGATGTATTTAAGATGTAAGTTGTAGTATGTAAAGCGTCAATGAAATCGTTGATCATTAATGTTTTGCAAGGATATTAATATGTGTGACGAAAAAGGAAGCAATCCAACCCTAGACGATTTTATGTCAACTCCTATCGACTGGGACACAAAAGCACTCTTCTGTATGGGTCCACGACCAAGAGTGGGGCTCGCCAAAACCCATTAGATCTAACCACATGTACCTAGGTCCAAACTGGATTAATGGTGCTTAGATGTATAACCCTAATTCGCACATAATCTAAGGTGTTTCATTCCCTAACTTTAACATACGATTGAACATGTATTTTCCCCGATAGTTGTAAAGTTGTAAAACATTTAAATGAATAGGGGACATGAACTCACAGTATTGCGTCTGTGAATGATAAGCGTTTGTGATCTTACGTGTGGTCGTCTTGAACAATGTTGCGACCTACAAATGCTCTTATATTTGTTAGACACTTCGGTCTTTGTAAATGACTTGAGTACAAGTCTTGTGTCTTAAATATGTGTAAGACTTGTATGTCTTTATTGTTCGTTGAACTGTGCATTAGATGAATGAATTGTTAAACTGTTATATATATATTTCACCAAATATATATATATATATATATATATATATATATATATATATATATATATATATATATATGTAATCTTGTATCTTGTGAGTTGTATCATCGGGTCTTGTCTTCTTGATTTTGTGTCTTTGTATAAGTAAATTGTATAAGTGTAATTTTTATCAATTATATGTCATTGGGCTTAGCCCAAGAATTTATGTTTATTTGGGCTCAAATAGTGTTGGGCCTAAATAGTGTTGGGCCTCAATAGTGTTGGTCTTAAATAGTGTTGGGCCTTAATAGTGTTGGGCCTCAATAGTGTTGGGCCTCAATAGTGTTGGGCCTAAATACTGTTGGGCCTAAATAGTGTTGGGCCCAAATGTTATTGGGCTTAATGTTATTGGGCATTGGCCCATATGTTTGGTTTTGGGCTTAGCCCATGAGTCTTGATATTGGGCTTAGCCCATGTATTTATGTTAAGCCTAATTAGGATGATAAGCCCATTTGTAAAATAGCCCATTTGTTATAAATAAGCCCATTTGTAAAATAGTCCATTTGTTATAAAATAAGCTCATTTGTTTAAAATATATTCTTTCATTTTTATAAAAATTACTAAGTATAGGCTTTTTAGTTAAAAGAATACACAATAGTTTTTATAAGTTTTAAAACATCCGGATATTGTTGTCGGTGATTTGTATGTATTCGTGTTGAAAGATCGCCTAAACGTCGTAGTAACTCCTCGGAATGGCGATATGTTAATAGATTCATCCGTTGTCCGTTTTGACCATAAGTTGGGTTCGAAGGCTCGGAATGTCCGTAAGATGTTTATAAGGTGTATTTAAATGTAGCCTTGTAAGACTTTAGTCGAAATGTACATTGTGTTCATTTGTATCATTGTATTCAAGTTCCTAGTTATCATAAATATAACTAATACAAACAAATAACACATAGCACATAAGTTGTTAAGTTAACTAAATATATATTTTCTCAAAAATATATATTTATATCAAACTTTGCTTTTTATAAAAACTATTCTTTAAAATCTTTTTAATCTAATAAAGATTTTGTCAAAAATAATAGTTTTTATAACTTATGATTTTTAAGAAAACTTGGCCATATTTTATTAGAAATATGGACTTTGCCATATTTAATAAAAACATATATTTTTCTTATAAAATCACCACTAATCTTCTCATATTTTTCTTAATAAAAACATATGAGATTTATAACATAACTTATCAAGATGAACTCATAATCATGTAGGGTTTTGGTATGATCTTTACATATGTTTACTAGTTCAAAAATCATACTTTACTTCTAGTTTTAACAAACTTTTTATAAAAACCCATCTTGTATGTTTCTTTTTATAACTTTGTAAAAGTATTATTTTTAGTTAAAAACCTTACATACTTTAACAAAATCAAAGATTATGATCATCCATCTAAACATTTATGTTTAACAAAACCCTTAAACATTTTCATGTACACTTGTTAGATTATGTTTTTAAACATCATCTAACAAGTTATTTATATGCTAATCACCAAAACTAGATCAAATATGCAAGTAATCATCAATGAATCACAACATAAACACACTTTTATATCATGATTATTATTTTGCTTCTTTATATTTTCATCTTATTTTGTGTTGTTGTTTTGGTTATAAGTTGATCTTTAAACAATAAATACATAAACAAGTATGAAAATAAAGGATTTAGAAGGCTCACTTCTAGCTCTTGGCTAGGGATGATCTAGGTGAAAATGAAAAGCAAAGAAGATGAAGATTTGATGGTTGAAAGCTCTTAGATGGATGGAAATGCTTGCTTCAACTTGTGGTTGCCTTTGATCCTCCTAAGTTCCATAAAAATGCTTCTTGATCATCTTGAAATAGCTTGAAAATGAAGATGTGGTGATGGTGTATATGGGCCGAAAATGGGGGTATGTTTGAGAGAGTTTGTGAGTGAAGGTTATGGATGGTGAAAAAGTTGTGATGAAATGGTTAGAAAATGAAGTAACTAGTTGTTAGTAATGATCATCTTTCACCACTTGCATCAACTTGCAACATGAAGTAAAAATATCTAGAAATTTGTGGTAACTAGTTGAAAAAGTGGGTCCCACAAGGGGATGTTGCAACCGTGAATGGGGGGGGGGGGGGTTCTCTTTGTTTTTGCTTCTTGTTTTACTTAGTAAAAGTGTTAGAATTCTTAGATGTAATGTTAGGAAACTTGTTTGTGTAAGGGTTTAAGTGTTTAAAGGGTGTTAAATGATCATTACTAGACCATAATGATCCAATTAACACTAGATGACCATTAAAAAAAAGATTTGATATTGTTCGGATATTCGTTTCGAATTGTTTCGGTTAGATGTTATTTGAACGCTAAGTTGTGTAACTTGTGTGAATTGATGTAGTTATTGATTCGGATGATACCCGAATGTGTCCTCACATGAATTCTATGTTAAACAATATGTTTACATGTCGTAAAAATATTAGAAAGCTGATTTCTGCAGAATTTCTGCAGAAAAGTCTTGAAATCGTCGCTTTTAGTGCGTCTCGGGCAATTTTTAGTGTTATCGGACTTCGGAAAGGTTTTAAATCAAACCCTTGTATTCCTAGTTAGGGTTTAATATATATAAGATGTTGGACTTTCGTCTAAGTCCTAAAGATGTCGTTTAGATGATTTCTGCGGATTCTGCGTTTTGGTCAGGATACTAGTTTATTAGGTGCTTTTCTAGTAGTTTCGATGCATTGTTTAAACTGTTTCAAATGTATTTAATAAAATGGATCATATGCATCCTAAGTAAGTATTCCTTGAGTATTCTAAGGGTATGTCACGAAATAAGCAGTTCAGATGTTCAAAATGAATAAAAATGTAGCTAAAAATGAGTATTTTAAGTGTAAGAAAGTTACCGTAAAGTGGCAGTTGTCACATTCTCCCCCTGTTATTAAGAATTTCGTCCCGAAATTCTAGCTGAGTCATCCTTTGCAGGAGTCTTCGCGAACAGGTGAGGATATTTTACCTTTATTCGATCTTTACGTTCCCAAGTATACTCGGGTCCGTGTCGAGAGTTCCAACGAACTTTTACCAATTTGATACGACTTCTCCGTGTTTTCTGGATCTTCCAATCCATGACCTCAACAGGTTCTTCAGTGTATTGGAGTTTGTCATCTATGCGAACTTCATCCGCCGGGATGATAATTGTTTCTTGTGTTGGACTCTTCTTAAGGTTCGACACATGAAACGTGTCGTGTACACTACTTAGTTCTTCTGGTAACTTCAAACTTGTAGGCAGCGGTGCCAATCTTTTCCAAGATTTCAAATGGTCCTACATATCGGGGGTTAAGCTTTCCACGCTTACCAAATCTTGCTACGCCCTTCCAAGGTGAGACTTTTAATAAGACCTTGTTTCCGACCTCGAAGGAAAATGGCTTCCGTCTCTTGTCTGCGTAGCTCTTTTTTCGATCGCGAGCCGCCTTGATACGGTCTCTGATCTGAAAGATTTTATCAGTAGTCTCTTGGACTAACTCCGGACCGATTAGTTGTTTATCGCCTGCTTCCGCCCAACATAGCGGAGAGTGACACTTTCGACCATAGAGAACTTCAAACGGTGCAGCTTGTATACTTGTATGGTAGCTGTTGTTGTAGGAAAACTCAACCAATGGTAGATGAGTATCCCAGTTGCCGCCTAAATCCATAACACACGCACAAAGCATGTCTTCGAGTGTTTGGATTGTCCGTTCACTCTGGCCGTCAGTTTGTGGATGAAAGGTCGTACTCAGATTTAAATGAGATCCAAAGGCCTCTTGAAAAGATTTCCAAATTCTTGAAATGAAGCGACCATCTCGGTCTGAGATGATTGAAATAGGCACTCCATAACGAGCCACTATTTCTCTGAGAAAGATTTCCGCCAGTTTCTCTGTACCATCCTTCTCCCGAATCGGTAAGAAGTGTGCGGACTTTGTCAACCTATCGACGATTACCCATATCATGTCATGGCCTTTTGAGGTCCTGGGTAACTTCGTAATGAAGTCCATCGATATATGTTCCCATTTCCAAACGGGAATCTTGGGTTGTAGTAAACCCGACGGTTTCTGATACTCTGCCTTGACTTTCGCGCAGGTCAAGCATTTCCCGACATAGATAGCGATATCCCTTTTGAGGTTAGGGCACAAATAGTACTCCTTCAAGTATTGGTACATTTTATCTGATCCAGGATGGATCGAGTACTTTGACCTATGTGCTTCCTCAAAAATGAGATCTCGAAGGCCTCCAAAGAGTGGAACCCAAATTCTTCCTGCAACGTACAAAGTTCCATCCTCCTTTGGCACCAACTGATTTTCCATGCTTCGAAGTGACTCTGTTTCAAGATGTTCTTCTTTAAGTGCCTCTTGTTGTGCATCACGGATTCGTGTGGTAAGATCCGTGTGAATTGTTATCTCTAAGGCTCGAACTCTCAAAGTTCTAACCTGTTCCTTGCGGCTCAAGGCGTCTGCTACAACGTTCGCCTTGCCCGGATGGTACTTAGTTTCACAATCATAGTCGTTCAACAATTCTATCCAGCGTCGCTACCGCATATTAAGTTCCTTTTGATTGAATATGTGCTGAAGACTCTTATGATCCGTGAAAATTGTACACTGAGTACCATATAAGTAATGCCGCCAAATCTTCAAAGCGAATACCACTGCGCCTAACTCGAGGTCGTGAGTGGTATAGTTCTTCTCATGAACTTTTAGCTGTCGTGATGCGTACGCGATAACTTTATCCCGTTGCATAAGTACGCATTCCAAACCATGATGCGATGCATCACAGTATACTACAAAGTCATCGGTACCCTCGGGTAGTGATAAGATTGGTGCCTCGCACAACTTATCCCTTGAGTAGTTGAAACGACCCTTCTTGTTTCTCTCCCCAATCGAACTTCTTGTCTTTTTGGGTAAGGGAGGTTAGTGGTTGAGCCATTTTTGAATAATTCTCGATAAACCTCCGATAATACCCCGCTAATCCCAAGAACTGTCGGACTTCAGTTGGAGTCTTGGGTGCTTCCCAGTTCTTAATTGCTTCGATCTTCGAGGGGTCTACTTGAATGCCTTTCTCATTCACTATATGCCCGAGAAATTGCACTTCACGAATCCAAAACTCACATTTGGAAAACTTTGCGTATAGTTTCTCCTTCTTGAGAATGTTCTAAGATGGTTCTCAAGTGTTGTTCATGCTCGTCTGCCAATCGTGAGTATATCAAGATGTCGTCAATGAACACTATGACGAATTTGTCGAGATACGGCTTGCACACGCGGTTCATTAAATCCATGAAGACCGCCGGTGCATTCGTTAAACCAAAAGGCATAACGAGAAACTCGTAATGACCATAACGAGTTCATAAGGCCGTTTTCGGTATGCTTTCTTCTTGTATCCGTAGCTGGTGATACCTCGATCGTAAGTCTATCTTGGAGTAGAAGCTCGACCTTGCAGTTGGTCGAATAAGTCATCAATCCTCGGTAGTGGATACCGATTCTTGATGGTGAGTTTATTCAACTCTCTGTAGTCGATACACATTCTGAATGTCCCGTCCTTCTTCTTCACAAAAAGAGCTGGAGCTCCCCAAGGCGAGAAGCTTGGTCTAATGAATCCCTTATCCAACAACTCTTGAAGTTGTGTGGACAATTCCTGCATCTTAGAAGGTGCTAATCGATATGGTGATCTGGCTACAGGTGCTGCTCCTGGTACTAAGTTGATGTGAAACTCGACTTGTAGAATTGGTGGTAGTCCCGGCAAGTCGTCAGGAAAGACTTCAGGAAAGTCTCTTATCACCGGAATGTCTTTCAGCTACGGCCCCTCGGCCTTCTTGTCAACAACATGCGCAAGGAATGCAATACCACCCTTCCGTAAGCACTTATGTGCCTTCATACAATTGATAACCCATATTGGCGTGTCGCGCTTCTCTCCATGTATAAAAAGTGTCTCTTCGTTCGCTAGTGGTAGGCGTATGACCTTCTCATGGCACACGACTTCGGCTCGGTTATCGGATAGCCAATCCATGCCAACCACTACGTCGAAACTACCCAACTCCACGGGTAAGAGATCGATATTGAATGTTCGTTCGCCAAGTTCTAAGGAACATCCCTTAGCAACTTCCCCGGACTCGACTAGTTTACCGTTTGCCAATTCTATTGAGTAAGGCACATCTAACTTACTTGTTTCTATGCCCAGAATATTTTTAAAGTCCATAGAAATAAAACTAAAATCGGCACCGGTATCAAATAATATGGATGCGAAATGATTATTGATGAGGAACGTACCAGTGACCACATTAGGGTCTTGGCACGCATCCTTTGCTCCGATCACAAATGCCCTACCCTGAGCTAGGTTTTCTTTAGGACAGTCTTTCTTGAAGTGATCTTTGCTTCCGCATCCAAAGCATCCTTGACCACGCCCATATCCGTTTCCATTCTTGTTACCATTTCCACTTCCCGATCCAGTATTATTTCCCGTTCCCCAACAAGATTCAGCACAGTGGCCATTCTTGCCACACTTGTCACACTTGACAACCCGACAATCGCCCAAGTGATGATATTTGCATCGCTCACACTTGGGTAAAGTACCTGCGTACTTCTTAGGACTAGTGTCGTTTGTGGCTACAAACGCCCTTGCATCCTTTTGCGAGTTATTCTGTCGCCTGTTGTTGTTGTTGTTGGGGTTATTGTTACTGTTGTTGTTGTTGTTGTTGTTGTTATTACCACGGGTTCCCTTCTTGAAATTCGAGTACTTCCTCTTCCCACTGTTGGAAGACTCGACATGTGTTTCCTTCTTCTCATCACCTTTCTCTAAGAATATATTCATCCTGACCCCGTCTTCAGTGAGACTCACGGCTATAGTCACAGCCTGAGTAATAGTCGTGGGCTTAACTGCAGTAACCAAACTCCGAATCTTGGGAGAAAGTCCCCAGATGTAGCGCTCGATACGTTTGTATTTAGGTGTTACAAGAGAAGGAATCACGCGGGACAGGTCGTGAAACCTTTGCGTATATCCAGTGATATCAGCTCCATCCATGGTAAGGTGCCAAAACTCGTTCTCCAACTTCTGGAGTTCAGCACGAGAACGTTACTTAACCCTCATACGTTCCTTCAGTTCATCCCAAGTCAACGCATAAGCAGCGTTATCACCCAAAGTTTGTAGTTGTAAGTTCCACCATGTAAGGGCCTCATTGAGAAACAGGCCAGTAACGAAAGTGACATGCTGATTAGCAGAACATCTGCTCATTCTGATGGTGGAATCCGTTTTCTCAGTCCATCGCACGAAAGCCACAGCACCGCCCGTGCCATCGTAGTTAAGTGGCTTGCAGTCCAAAAACTGCTTGAATGTGCACCCTGAAATTGGACAAACGGATTATGAATGAGCAAACAGTGAATCGCACGAATAGATCCCGAAAGGATTCGAATGAGTTGTCATAAAAAATAACTAAGCATTACCATTAGCATTGTTTCCGTTTGAAGTACCGCCTGTTCCGCCAGTGCCGCCACTGATTTCGACGCGCGATGCTTTGTACAATGCTATGGCTTGTGTTATCCTTTCTTCAATTACGGCATTCAGTTCTGCCTCAGTCGTAGGCATTGGTGGGGGTGGGGGTGGATTAACTGTCCGTGAACGTAAAGCTCTCCTTGGTGGCATGACTCTTCCAAAGGAGAAATAGGATAAAGATTAGACGTTGATTTGGTTTGTTAAATATTTTTACTAAGTAAGAAGAAAGAAAAATATATTCAAAACATTAATAGCAATATCACCAAGAAACATATAATGCGACTAAATAAGTTAACATAAGAAATAAGATATGTCCAACCAGACCATTCAGATGCATATAAGAGATAACACTAAGTTTTTCATATATATCATTCGACCGGTTACATAATCGTTTGAAAGGAAACAAAATGGACTCGGGCTACATAACCCGGTCATACTAGTCTAGTACAACAAAAGAGATAACAAAATCTTCCTTCCAACTATGTGATCCGCTGTCTGTCGGTTGTCTTCAAAACTTGGTGGAGCATCAATATGTACACAAAAACGGGTAACTACATCCCGTTACAAAAGATAACCAGCAAGTTAACGTCTATGGTGGAGGGGGGATAGGTGGTGGAGTCAAAAGTACCAAACCATGAAGGTGAGTAAGCTCCTCCTCGAGTTCATGAACTCGACGGATGAGAAAGTCTATCTGCTGCTCGAGTGTCTGCACACGAGCACGTAAGTCAGCTGGAAAAGCAGGTGGTGGTGGTGGAGCATGTGGTGGTGCATGAACTGGTGGTGGTGGTCTAGCGTCTTCAAGCTGCTGAAGCTCATGGACTCTGCGAAAGAGTATGTCGACCTGAAGTTGTAGAGATAGCAAAAGATCATCGGTAGTAACAGCTGGGTAATGCAACGGGTGGTATGGATCTGACCTGGGCATAACATGAGGTGGAGAGTGTGGCGTAGTAAGAGGCTCGGCATGGACCTGTGGTACTGAGCGAAACTCCTGATAGTATAGGTCCATATCACTGGGTGGTATGTGGGCATGTCCGGATGGCCCGACCTCATCGGTATGACCAGTAGGTGGTATGATAGGTGCAAAGAGCATGAGGCGAATGTGCTCAGGAGATGCATCTGGTGCAGGGACTGGAATAGGTGCAGGGATGACTGGCTCTGCTGGCATGACGTCATCCCCAAAGTCTGCGTTTCGCTGTAGGCCAATGGCCTGCAGAGCAGATGAAGTAACAGATGCATAAGAGGAAGCATCCGAGTCGGTATCTGCATCAGAAGAAATATCGATTACCGAGACCACTGGTGATGCAATGTCTAAGATAACCACATCGTGAACTTCTCTGTCTCCCAAATCAGCATCCATGTGATCCACTGGAATCACCAGAACGACGTCGTCGTCATCGTCGAGGTCGACGATAAATGGCATAACGTCAAGAGGAGCGACGTCTAAGGGTATAACCTCGACTACATGTTCACCCTCCGGGTGACCTATAATAACTATATCATTAAGTGGGGGAGGAATAGCTAACACATCATCATCGATGATGTCGCCCAGAAGTGCGAATGGTTGGAAGTCGTCCATGTCGCTGTCAGATGTAGAGTCGCTATCAGATGAGATGACCTGAACCTCCAGCACATAGTCGTCATCAGATACAATCTCCATGGGGTCTATGTCCTCGTAAACGTTTCTTCCTTCAGATGAAGACATGGTGACCTGAGAAATAAGTTGTTCGACACGTATGATTATTTGTTACTTTACATATATACACGAAATGTATTTTTTTCACATAAGGTTCATTTTAAGTTATCCTAATTGTGTTGTGTGGATTAACTTAAAGTTGCATGTCTACCATTTAGATGACTAAGACACTAATGTCCTTGCTTGATTTGTATGAGATGAATTCTTGTTGAAAATGGACCATAAAAAATGTTTATGCAAATGAAAACATTTATTTGTGTTTAAATGATTTTCGTGAGAGATCCCTAGTGATTGTAGACTTAGACTCGAGAAAGAATCTTGGTCCACTACAATCGATGCTCTGATACCAACCTGTCACACCCGCTCATAGCAGAAGCGCGAGGTGTGATCTGTATGGTTTTCATTGCATAAATATCGATGTACATGAACAAACTATATGAATAAAACATACTCCATTGCCATTACATAATTGTTTTCAAAAGATCACAACATAAGTTTAGTGTGTCAATTACAAACCATTAAAATGAAACTAAAGTGTTATTGTTACATACATCAAAATGAAAATAAACTACTAAGGTTTAAACCATAATATTACCGCAAAGAGGTGGAATATAATAGTTAAACCCTCCAAAAGATGGCATGGAATTCTGGTACTTGTTATCTTGACTGAGAATCCCTGAAATACATGTTAAGTTTGGAAAACATCAACAAAAGTTGGCGAATTCATGCAGTTTAGTTGTAAAAGATGTATTTAAAATGTAAGTTGTAGTATGTAAAGTGTGAATGAAATCGTTGATCATTAATGTTTTGCAAGGACATTAATATGTGTGACGAAAAAGGAAGCAATCCAACCCTAGACGATTTTATGTCGACTCCTATCGACTGGGACACAAAAGCACTCTTTTGTATGGGTCCACGACCAAGAGTGGGGCTCGCCAAAACCCATTAGATCTAACCACATGTACCTAGGTCCAAACTGGATTAATGGTGCTTAGATGTATAACCCTAATTCGCACATGATCTAAGGTGTTTCATTCCCTAACTTTAACATACGATTGAACATGTATTTTCCCCGATAGTTGTAAAGTTGTAAAACATTTAAATGAATAGGGGACATGAACTCACAGTATTGCGTCCGTGAATGATAAGTGTTTGTGATCTTACGCGTGGTCGTCTTGAACAATGTTGCGACCTACAAATGTTTTTATATTTGTTAGACACTTCGGTCTTTGTAAATGACTTGAGTACAAGTCTTGTATCTTAAATATGTGTAAGACTTGTATGTCTGTATTATTCGTTGAACTGTGCATTAGATGAATGAATTGTTAAACTGTTATATATATATTTCACCAGATATATATATATATATATACTAGTCACTTACCCGCACGATGCGGCGGGAGTGGCAATTTACAATAGTATACTTGTTTACCGTTAGTTTATCCGTCGTCTCGTGATATATTGTATAGTACTTAAGTTAGTTTTCTTATTCGTGATATGATGGCACTGGTTTTTCTGTTAGTTTATCGATTCTTTGGTGATCTTCTACAAGAAGAGTACAAAACAAGGAAGTAGATGTAATTAAAAACAAGAAGAGTTCAAAATAGTCAAGTAGCTGGACAAAACAATAAAAACAAAATCTGGGGAGTCTCTTGTATCTCTTCTTGTTTTACCAAAACATCCGTTCGCTTATGACTTTCTTGCATCTTCTCCTCTACTGTACCAGATTTCGACACAGAAAAAAAATGTTAGACACTTACAGGTGATTTAAAATAGTAATTAAAAGGTAATTTCTGGAAGCAAATAAGGCACAACATCTACTAACTTACCTTCTTTTTGATACGGATGCGATTAATTAATCACGCAACACTTCCTGGTAGACAACATTTGATGTGTAAACTCCGCGTTGTTTGAATTCTTTGGTGTGATGTACCAACACCTTCGTACTTTGTCTTGAAATCCCTCTTGATAACGCGACATAAAGTTGTCCATGTGAAAATACAGAATCCGGTAGATAAATACCAACGTTCGGAATTGTTTGACCTTGAGCTTTATTAATCGTCATGGAAAAGCTAAGTCGAATTGGAAATTGTTTTCTTTTCAGCTTGAATGGGAACATGTCATCTTCAGAAAGGGTCAGAGGGATTCTTGGCAAAAAAAACTCTTTTTCCCGCATGTTGACCGACTGCAATTTCCGCATCAATAACATTTCGCATGAAACCCTTACATATCAACCGCGTGCCATTACACAGGCCATGTGAAGGATCGATATTACGTAACAATATTATTGGGCATCCAATTTTTAAACGAAGCTTATGAGGCGCCAAACCACTAACATTTAGCGAGTTTAAGAACTTGACCGGATAGAAGTTACGCTGATCGTCTTCAGCTTCATCAAAACTGTAATAAACTTTTTCCTCCCCTTGAAAAATTTCAATCATTTGATTATTAATCTCATCAACACTCTCATTTTTAGTGGACAATATTGCTCTAGAGATTATATAATCTGAAGAATATACATTATCTTCAATTGATGGAAAGATGGCATGGATCAATTCTTTAATATCGTTTTCTCTGTCGTTGCACTGAATTGTCATGTCATCAGGTATGCGAATATAGTTTCCTTCGATTGGTTCTTCAGTTCCATCGCCGACTCTTAAAAGAAATTTAGAAAACCATGGATCTTTCAGCGCTCTCATATTTATGGTCAACCGCATCTTCTTAGTCAAAGACCAAAGAGGTGACATTCGTACGCTGGAGTCTACAATCTGTGCTCGAGTGCCACGTTTAATAACCGGCAACACCTGTCTGAAGTCACCTCCCATAACCATTATCTTCCCACCAAATGGGAGACTAACGCCTATAATGTCTTGGAATGTACGATCGACTGCCTCTATCGCCTGTCGTTTAGCCATCGACGCTTCATCCCATATGATTATTTTGGCAGACCGAATCAGTTTAGCGGCCCCACTCTGTTTTTTGATATTGCACATTGAGTTATTTTCAAGATTAAGAGGAATCTGGAATCTTGAGTGAGCCGTTCTACCTCCTGGCATATTATTAGCCGCTGCACCTGATGAAGCTGTTGCGAGAGCAATAAGACCACGTGACCGAATTTCAGCAAGCAAGGCAATGTACAAAAATGTTTTTCCAGTTCCACCTGGGTCATCAATAAAGAACACGCCTGGAAGATCATTATCAACATGCATCATGATCTCATCAAACACGTTTTTTTGGTCCGGATTAAGTGAATCTTTGGCACTTAAGTGTTCAGGTTCCAAAACAATCCCATACTCTTCTTGTAACTCACGATAACCTGCATCTTGTAAGTTAACATCGTCTGTTATCTTAGGAAGGTCGAATTCATTGATATTTTTACCCATGGATTGTAGCAAGACACTAATTTCAGTAAGAACCATATTTTGAACTCGTTCTATACTTTGACAGTGTAACCGATGATCTTCAGACAGTGATTCAAAATGGTCATTCCATAACTTTCGAATATCTCCAGGTTGGCAAAAAATCATTATGGTCGCAAATAACCTTCGAAGAGCATTGGGAAACTGAAACGTAGAGGCTTCTTCGAGACATTGTGA
Source organism: Helianthus annuus (assembly GCF_002127325.2). Lineage (NCBI taxonomy): Eukaryota > Viridiplantae > Streptophyta > Magnoliopsida > Asterales > Asteraceae > Helianthus > Helianthus annuus. The sequence continues at coordinate 67,869,031 of NC_035439.2, read as the reverse complement.
TAGATATTCATCGTCTTCTATTAAGCCTAACTCAAGAGCTGCTTTTCGAAATGTCTCACACCGTTGACCATTAACTGTGCAAAGATGTTCAAAAGAAGTAGGCCCTCTGACATTTGACAAAAGTAGGCGTAAGTAGTACCTTTTTCCTTCGGCTGGATTAGCGGAAACGATACGACCTCTTTGTTTTTTACCGCCACGAGGATTCCAACGGCGTGTGCTTCCATTCCACGTAAAGTGTTTTGGAAAATCTTTATACAAATATACCCTTGCTGTTTCATCGATTCTATTTCTCTCAAAAAATGTTGTTTTTCATGGTTCTCTTATCCCTTTCCCTATCAACAATATTAGATATTAAGTCATCATCTCTAAATCTAACCATCTGATTATTTGGGAGATGAAGCTGTAAGGCTAAAACAGAAGGAGAGATTTGAGAAAGAGAGAAGGAAAAAATGCGCCACATAGCCTCTGGGGGCGATATGTAGCGTGCATCTTGAAAGCTCTTTATCTCATTAACAACAACCCCTGGCTCACTTTGATCAACTTGAATAACCTGTTTGTCATGTCCTTTATAAACATATTTAAAAAGATATTTCACAGATTTTATACTTGAGCAAACTTCAACATTGATGTGGCAGTTAAACATCATCAAAAGCCTTGGGTTATATGGGACCACCCATCTATTATCAAGTGTTTTTCCTCGTACATCCACTTCTATCTCGGTGTCTCTCCTTCGATACAACGGATACGCATCTTCTCCTTGTGTTGTATGTTCATTAAATTGTCTAGGATAATGAAAACGACAAATTTTAGGATCACCCTGCATACAAGGACTGCTTAATCGTAAATTGCCGCAAGGACCGTGAATCATGTGCTTGACAACCATCTCATGAAATTTGGGATGTCTTTGTTTGTTAGGAATTTCAGCACACATAACCTTATCATAATGGTCCGCGTTATTGATCTTGTGTTGCGGGTACATGATAAGGAGAAAATGTGCGTGCGGCAAACCACGCTTTTGAAATTCAATGACATAAACGTATGACTTAACTTCCCCAAGGATATGTTTCTTGAAGAGTTGTTCCTTAAGATCTTCTAATTTACCCCGGAACACTCTTGAAACAAGGTCTGGATGATCTTGTGCAGTTTGACCAACATGTAAATTATCACATATCTCAGGCCACTTAGGATTACACGTCATTGTAAGGAATATATCAGGCTTGCCGTCGTCTTGAACTAAAGTCATCGCATCTAGAAACCGACGTCGCATGTCGCGAGGCCCTCCGATGAAAGATGCAGGCAACACAATTCTTTTCCCGACTCTGTTTGCATGAACCTCACCAGCATTGACGCAATCCACAAGACCTTGGTACAAATCGGCACGTATCTTAGCCTGGTTTCTCTCACAAAATTCTAAGCGTGATGTCTCAATTTTTATGTAAACATCTACCACAAACTGTTGTAGCAGTCTACCACCGAACAGAAGCACGTTTTCGGTAGATCGAATCTGGAACTTGTAACAGTAGTACTCTCGCATAGCCACGGTTGTTCTACCACTTCGTGTGTTAGCCTCTGAACGATGAAGATGTTTTAAAAACAAACTATTAATAAAAATAAGACGCATTACGGTATTTTTATGATCTTCACTAAAAAAGCATAATAAATTGTTGGTACCTTCCATTTCTCCTTCGATGTTGTCATTGTTGCGAACCTCATTTATTGATACTCCGTGCCGTGGTATGTTTGCATGCCAACCCGACTCACCATTAGGAAAAAATAGAGGATACGACAATGGATCGTAACAACTAAAGTACGGCTGAATAGTTTGGCTATATTCAGACCTACCATACACAACAATACTTCGTTTATACGAAGTGATATTGTCATTACCTTCAACCCAAATACCAGCAACCTATATAATCGTGAACTATAAGTAAGTAAAATACGCAATACTATTAAATAATTGTAATTAATATAATATATTTTATATACCTCTGATGTCGTTGGTCGGTTGTACACCCTTTGGTCAAGTTCAACTGAAGCATTCAAAGTGACTCTATAGTTGTCCAGAGGTCCTAGTTCTGCAAGTCTTCTAAATGTATCGACATATGGGTTTGTAGAAAGAACGCGTGTCAAAATCTGAGTAATACGACGATCAAGATTTGGCCATTGGAGTCTGAGATCTAACTCGGCATCAGGATCATAAAAATACAACTGCAGGTACCTAGGGGTTCCATCCCTCGGAACTAATTGGTCGATTTTGTGATATATTCCTCTATGTGCACGAAAAGTATATACACCGTCTCTCATATTGTTCAATGTATCATCCAACGTCACTCCCATTGAGGCAAAAGAAAAGTTGGTGTTATAAGCACGAATGTTTTGCCTAAAAATATTTCCAATTTCATCTTGCGATGTGAAAAGTCGGTGCAATTCCTCTGGAATTTCTGAATTTGCTAACACAGTTTTCCCACTCATACAACAAAAGGTATCAAATTCAAATTGAAAACGTTTTGCTCCACAATCAGGACATGCACCACGTTCTTTTAAAACACGATGTTCTCTAGGTAAACGATCGTAAACAAAGTTATATGGATCATCTTCTACATTCTCATTTTGGAAGGAAGGTTGATCAACTACTTCAGAAAATTGAGGTAAAAGTGTACGTGGTTGAATTCGAACACCTAAAAAAAACGTTGTCTTAAGTAATGAAGGTTATTAAAGATATCAAATTCAATAAAGAAATCAATGTTAAATAAATAGAAACCTCGTGATGTTCTGGTAACGACTTCATCAATTACATTGGGGAATGTGGTTGTCGGCGTAGCATCATTAGTCGGGGTTGATGTAATTTGACTACCGTTTGAAATATGCATTCCATTGTACTCCTTACGTTTCACGGTAGAAATACTTGACACGTTCACGTTTGTCATTTGGGTAAATTGAGTAATATTAGTCTGTAAACTTCTTAACGGTGTCCTTTCTGCTGATCTATTACTCATTAAAGATAGTGATGAAGCACTGTGGGAGACCTCACTACTCCCAAATTTTGGGACTTTGTTATTTTCTTTGCGTGCAGCATAATATCTTTTGTTATACCCTTTTCGTTTTTCAGCTCTAGTAGATGAATGAGAGCTAGAAGCTTGATTAAGATGGTTTGGTTGTCCATTAGTCATTGTAAATTGTTAAAGTGTCAAATACCTTGCAAATTAAATAAAAGATAGTTATAGATGATGAAATTCTGAAATTATTACAAGAATAGTACACGACACTTAAACAAAATAACATGATTACCAGAAATAGAAAACCAAAATTCTTAAAACATCGAATACATAATGATAACATTAAGTGAAAGCCAAACTAAATACTTGGTGAAACAACGGTCTCCACAAACACCGCACCCTTATAACCACGAAACCAAGTAACTGGATAAAGAATTTCGAAGGGCTTCGTATCCATTTCAATAGTAAAAAGCTTCCCTAATTTAGTCATCACAAACCAATTACCATTCGTCACGTAATGTGTTATATCGCCCCACAATGACAATGATATTGGGGGGATCGGAGGACACGATAAGACCTTAATCCAGTAATCCTCTTTTAGCGTCCACAGGTCAATTGTTATCTCAAACCAGCCAGTCGTAGCAAACATGTGAAGCTCATTTTTTACATTCACTAAAACACCTTGAACAAATCCCGTAGATGGAACAGGTGGAAGGCTTATCTCCTTGAACTGCTCTGAATTAATATCAAAACAAATCACCACATTTGTACCTCCAACCCAACATTCGCAAAGAGTGAAATACAGAGTACCACCACAAAATGTGCCTGGTGACCAATAGAAATTGGGGCTAAGGTACTCTTGTCTTGTTAAGAAAGGAATATTTCTCCAAAAGTTTAATTCCCTAGAATAAACATAGCTTTCATATACACCACACCTACGCTTGATATGCAAGACCTTGTAATCATCGGCATCATCAGCATACAAACCAACGGCATCAAGATTATTTATATAGATTCCAAGAGAATCAGGTGTTGACAAACGCTTGAAAGCAGTAGTTGTTGGATTCCAAAGAAGCAACTCGTTTGTATGATTCAAGCAAACACACAACAATCCATTCAAATGTGAAAGTATTGACACATCATTATTTTGGTGGTCGAATGGTAATGTAACTATTGACCTTGGTCCATAATCATAGGATTGAAAGATGATCGGATGAACAGAGCATGTTAGGTCGTCAATTAAGAGAACCCTCTGGTTAGATGAAACTAATGAGCGAGAACAATGTACCCTTATGAAATCTCGAGTTGACAGCAACGCATACCATTCCTTACAAACACTCCTAGAACGTCCTACGACCTTCGCTGGCACCCTCGTTAATATCTCAAATATTGTTTCAATAGGAAGATCAGCCATGGTGATACCTTCGTTTAAGATAAATAATTACTTTTTAGTTGTCCAACCTATCTAGATTATAGTTTGGTGGAAAATAGGTGTAACCATTACTTTTTAATCAAGTAATATAACATACTTGTTATAACATAATATAATATTAAACAAACTAAAGTATACTTCTACAAGTAGGAAAGAAACATAAAGGCAGTTAACCAAAAGCAAATCACAAAACACCATCATGGATTTTAATATTCAACAACTAAAGATATAAAAACACCCAATCTTTCTATCATGAACAGGGACTTAAGTATAGATCCATAATTTAAATATCTCGTGCCTCGAGCATATCTGGGTCGTACGTAATCCTACTCAGTCTGTAGACTTCAAAATATTAACTGAAAAAACAAATAAAATACAACTTGTATTAAATTACATAACCCATTAAATGTAACTAATTTTTTAGAAAGTTGATGTTTAAAGCATAACGTACTATCCGGTAGGTGAACCAACTTGACACGTGATACGTATATGATAGACTTGCGTTGCACCGCTTGAATGGTATATATAACATCAGAAGGCTTCAGGAAGGACAAAAACATTTGTATTGTATGACCACTGTACACAACAATTTTGGGGGAAGTTCTTTTAAAATTAGTTTTTTGTTACATACGATGTAATTATTATGTCTCTAATATGTTAATAATGACTTACGTCTTATCTCGAAGAGAAAGTTCGAAACAACAACGATCCCGTTTACCTTCTACTATCCTCCCAACCACATCTACAATGAAATCAACCAAATTGTATACACCATATCTAATATCTAAATATATAAACTTTTATATTTTTAATCAAAAAATAAAGAATGGGATTTTATATGTACCAACAATAAATTTTTTAGGTCTTCTGTCATGCTTCAATTTTTTAATGGAAGGCACCAACGGATATATACAAGCACCTCTTGGAATCGTAAGCTCTAGTGATAAAAGCTTCGTATATTCATTGATGACGATTTTTTTCTCCGAACAGACTAAGAGGTAATTATGGTACTTTGGGTACTCATGATAGTGGAGATTCTCAATTTGGAAATGATTCAACGAAAAAAAGCCACCCATCAATGTAGCGTCATTATATAGGTGTATCAAATGTTGTGGAACGATCGCAACAATTTTTTGTCTCTAAAAAAAGAACACATTTAGTGGTGAAAAAACATTCACACGTATAACATATATAGCAAATAAAAATAATGTTCTTACGTTTTGATCAAGAAAAATAATCACTAATCTCTTTCCCTCGATGTCATGCCAAATAAGCTCGACCATAACAAAGGTTAGATTATACCATGCTCTATCATTTCTCAATGATGAAAATTCGTCGACCGTACAATGACCAGACATATCCTATTAATGTTCAATGTTAGTCAAAGAAAAAATAAAAATTACATATATTTAAATTTATATCTGGTCAAGTAGATAAGAGAGGGAGCCAGCTAAAATTAAAGTAATACATGATTAAAATTTAAATAGCCTTAAAATAAAAAAGTTATATTAATACATAATTAAAACCGAAACATCTACATAAATAAAATTCAAACTAATACAAAACAAAAATACATTGAAATAAAAATAACTAACACATAATAGAACATTTAGTAAATCACATTAAATATTACTAAAACACAAAACACCGAATCATAGGAGAATCAATCATTATCATCGTCGTTTCGGTGGATGCATTCATCAATAACGTTTTTTTAAGGTTCCCAATTCATTTCTTCATCCAAGGGTGGTTCGTATTCCGCTCCAGGATCGGTTTCGTACCCTTCAGCCCAATTCGTTACTCCTTGTGTTTGATGGGGGTTTTCCACTTGAGGGGGGTTTGAAGATGGTGGATGGTTTGGCACTATAGGAGTGTTTGCCAATGGACGATAATGCCCCTCCCCAATACGTAGTGCCCCAAATTGTAGTTGAGCAAAGGTATAGTCATACGCCCAAATCAACTCTTCATCCGTCCAAGTGTTTGGATCATTATCTTGAGGAATTGTGACAGGAGTTGGGTTTGTGACGGGAGGTGGGTTTGTGACGGGGGGTGGGTTTGTTACGGAAGGTGGGGTTGTCACTGGAGAAGGGTTTGATCTTCCATGACTTGAAGGCCCTTGTGGTTCAATTGGAATTGGATAACCACCACCCATACCTCTCAATTGATATGTGTTTGGAATGAATTGTAAACTGAAAAATATAATTTTGATTGGATATAAAGATCAATTTTTAAGCAAATAAAATTAGTTTAAATACAATTTTATTGGATACAAAGTTATGATATTCTGAAAAAATTAATTATTGACAACGATTGTAGCCGGTTCCTTTGTCTTTCTTCTTAAACAAAACAAAAAAGATTAACTCACCCTAATATCTAACATTATCTTTTCTTCAAATTTTCTCGTTTAATTAAAAAATTATTACTCACCTTAATATACGATGTATTTTTTTAATAATTAAGATACTTTAAGTCTTAACAAATATACGATGTATTTTTTAACAATGAAACTACTTTAAAATCTAAACGTTAGTACAAAACAACCTTCAAAATTTTATAATATATAATTTGTATGAACAAATATACTAAACTTACTGTGTAGCTTTATATTACCTTTTCTATAATCAACTAACTTAACAATCATGTTATAATTTTTTTTAAAAACAAAAATATTATAGTAAATAAAATATAATAGAATGCCCAAATCAAATATTAACTACAAATCAATTATCAGAGGTTGTTTGTAGTGGAATTACATAAAAACAATTCTATAATAGTATATATGTCGTACTTTTTGTGGCTTATGGATTCCACCAAAAACAGGAAGAGAACAAAATACTGGTCCTAAATTTTAGAATAAAATTCAACCTATAACATTAAATTTTAAAATGAATATACATATTTTTTTGAAAAGAGGTTCCTAAACCCTTCTGTTGTACATACCATGTTTTGTATAACTTCATTTGTTTATCACTGTTTTTAATGGAATTGTTGATCAGTGGTTCATACCAACCACTTATTTGATCTAATTTGCATATCTTTGTTGCCTCCAAATGGATATTATTAGTATCATTTTCTTTTACAATATAATATATTTTAACTAATTTATATTGATTCTCTGCATTAAAGCTTTTATTTTTTACCTATGTACTGAACATAAACTTGGACGCCATAGCATGGTGCTACAGCAGCCTTTTTACAGTGAAGTAGCAAAGCATCGAATGTTGAAGCTGAAGCAAAAAGAAAGCAACGCTTTGATTTTTTGCCTCGTCACTTATCAATGAATATTTTTAAATGACTGTATTTGAAAATTTAACATGTTCCAATATAAGTGAACACAAACGTACAGTAGATGATCTTGTACTTGTTAACTTTTTAATAAAATCAATATTATAATGTTATAATCAATTAATCATGTATGTCTTGCTTCACAATCTATATTGTCATAGTGCAGACTCAATCAAAACCCAGCCCATTGCAAATTTTGGGTGTAAAAATTTAGAAGAAAACAGAATACTGGTTGTAAATACTATCTTAATTTAACTCAAAGAGAGACTTGCTTGTGTATAAACATAACATTGCCGGTTGAGGTTCACATTGATATTTTTTTACAGAACGGGAAAAAGTGAAGATTGTTATCACATATAAAATAAAACAGTCGATAAGTCTTAACAACTAAAATAGTGTAAGATTTTTACAATCGGTGTATCAAACATTGTTATCACTATGTAAGAGTACAACACACATACAAAATAAACAGTCGAAATGTGAGAAATACTTACCACAACGCAGGACCAAGATGTTAAAAATAGAGAAATAATGCAAGAATCAAATGTATAGAGGTGAGAAACAATGGAAGACCCAGATGAAAATAGTATTCTGAAATGAAATAAAACACAATTTGTTAGGAATACAAATATAACAAAAGTGAGCTTTAAAAGTAACCTTAAGTTAAACTGACACTAACTTACAATTAGACGGTTAGAATTGATTTTCTGAATGTTGTTAATTCTATGTAGCAGCAAACTGAAGGTGAAGGTGGGTGTGTAGTGTTTGTAGAAAGTTGGATGGAGTTTATGAAGCTTAAATTTACTATATATAATGTCAAAAGTAGTTTGTACTTTTGACATCTACTTTTTAAACCTGAATATATAATGTCAAAAAAGTAAACATCTACTTTTTAACCCAACCCAGCCGTAAGTTGACCAAAAAAAAGCTATAAGTTGAAAAAAAAAGTAGATGTATTGACTGAATTCTGACCACTGTTCACCTCTTTTCAGCCGACTGCTGAATTCTGACCACACTTCACCTCTTTTCAGCATACTGACCACTGTTGACCATTGTTCCCTCTTTTCAACCAAGCTGAGTTCGGACAGTTGTTCCCTCTTTTCACCCTTCTGACCATTGTTGACCACTATTCCCTCTTTTCAACCCAGATGTTCACCTCTTTTCAACCTGTGCACATAACATCTTTTAGTTGGGGCTTGTTCAAATATTAGTATAAAACCAACAAGATATTGGTTTCTTGTTTAAAACCAACAAGATATTGGTTTCTTGTTTAAAACCAATAAGATGTTCAGTACACAAATAAAGTTAACAGTGTTTGACTTAGCTAATGAAGGAAAAGACTTGATATAATTAACACTCGTTAAAAAACAATAGTTCCAAACAAAATTTGGAATTTTGGAGTTTGTGACATTCATGATAAGAAACAAACACAGAGAGATTGATGTTAACAGCTGAAAAATGTTGACAATATACATCATTCAAGAACAGCTATACTTGAAATAAGAATAATATTGCTTTAATGTTCCAAGAGTTTGACAATGAAAATAAACGTCTACAATTCCGCAACTAATTCATTGGCAACTGAAATTAAAGTAGTAAATTGTACTACCAACAAAAACCTAAATGGTATCAAACAATTAAACCGTTATGGTCATTTGCAAACAAACACAGCCAGAGATGACATCTTAACACCCATCACTTAACAGTTATTAGAATTCAAAAATCAGTGGTTCGCGAACATAAGGAATGATTATTATATATAAGCTGAAGTCCATAAAGAGAAACAAAAGCAACATTTAGTTTTCAAAATATTATCATCTATACAAACATAACTAACACAAAATAAGAATAAGATTACTAAAAAAAATACCTGCACTTTGCTGACGGGTATCCCGGGCTCTTTTAACTGAGCGCTCGGATAATTGGGGTTGGAGAGTTGAGTTGGCGGATCTCTCCATTACAACCAGCTTAGATAGATCATCAGCAAAAGTCAGTCCCCTCCTTTGGTCCATTTTAGATGGAACCCCTGGGTCCCGCCAAAGGCTCGTCTTTTTGTTTAGCTGGCCCAAGAGGTCGGATTGCGACTATGCAGGCTATTGTTAGAAGGGGTATGCACCTTCCTTCCTCTCTTTGCTGCATGTTTTTAATCTATGCTTTGCTTCATAAAAAATCTGTTAGCATAATTGTGCCCAGCTTACACTCGTACACCAGCTGCATCATACATCACCTTCCAATAATGTCATTATCAGATAGATGCATTTTAAACAATGACGGATGACCAAAAAATGATTAATAGGAATATAATCATACCATACAATCTAAAATGAGGGCAGTTGCCAGGTCGAACCCCCAAAGTCATCTTGACATCTTGTAAACCAACAACAACCACAAGAGCAGTGACTGTCGATGAAAATACAAACTGCCAGCCTAATCTTTGCGGGTCTTCAAGCAGACCCTCGAACCTGAACATCTGACCCAGTTCTTCTCTCAGCTCATGGTAGCTGTTGAAACGGCTCATGTCTAATGACCTCCCAACACACCCTGATTTGTATACCTTCACAAATGTCCGGTTAGGGTTCGCGTTAGATTCCAACAAGATTCTAGCTCTCTTCAGGTTGACCATTAGCCGAAACCACCGGTGCAACATTCGCAGCAGAAAGTGCAGCATTCGCAGCGGTCTGCGAACCGATTAATTCACTCCCAAACGATAAAGTAAGTCAGTTTTCCGCTCTTGCTGCATCACCTCTATGATCTAAATAATGCAGTCAATGAAAATTAATAACAATTGAAAACAAAAAGTGAAAAACGACTAACAATGTATCGTAAAATACAAAAAAAAAAATACCGGGAACAAGGTGCAATCCAAGCCACGAATTTGGGGGCAACAATGACAGAATGTTTTCAAATGGATGAGCGAAAAAATTCAACCGAAATGAACGAACAAAAACGGTTACACAGCGACAAAATTCAACCGGAAATCACGATCTCCGTCGTGTATCTCGACCACATTACCTCGAAACCGACTCTCTCTCGTCAAAACTATTCCAGCAGGAACTGAAGCACTTAAAGGAGAAACAATCTTGCATATACCTAAATACAAAAGGATTGAAGAAGAAAATATGAATTTAGAGAACCACATTAACTTTTATCAATTTTTATTAACAAGTATTACCAAATCGTGAAGCTTCTGGAGCGATCTTTTGTAGATAAATCAAAGGATCCTCAAACTCTTCTTTACTTGGAAAGTATACAGGGCACTCTGGAACTTTATCCGTCCAGTCAAGATCATTCAGATAGTTTAGTGTATCCTCGGAACAAACCCTTCCTTCCACCTGTCGAAACCAAAAACATAAGTTGGATATGGTTCCGTTCATAAACGTCAACAGGTCTAGGTGTTCGGAATGATGACTGATAATAAAAAAGGATCATAAACCCAAACCTGACAAATCCACACCGATTACAAACAATTATATCGTGTCAGTGTGCTAAAATCGTTCAAACCTCACAAGACTAAACAAACTAACACACATATAGACCAGTGGCAGATTTAATTGGCGAAATCAACCAAGTTTTTGTCCCAAAAAAATTATATACAAACCTAATACAGAGAAATTGCCCCGTATAAACAAGTTTCCCTCATAATAAATCCGTACGGAAAGATATTACGACCGTGCACTTAAGTTTTGAATTGATCATCCATCGTACATCATCATATAACTAATCCTGAATATGATTAACTCTATTGTTTCAATTTCTGGTTCAATGTCATGATGAAGTTGAATTCAACCATACAAAGTCAAACAGCTTTGAACAGTTAAACTAACGAATTCCTAACAAACATCGTTGACAAATAACAACTGAACAATAATATTATCAGAAATTAAGTCAATAAAGTGTAAACAGTACACAAATAAAGTCAAAACTCCAATAAAACCGAGACACAACGTATTCGTGGTTACAAATTGAACACAACAAAAGAAGAATCATTGTTTCAAAAATTCCGATTAACTGTTAGAATACGAACGAACAGTAACACATATATTCTGCAATTTTCCTCCATACACAACAAATTGAACAATAACAACGACTACAAAATGCAATATAACAAAAATACATAAACGAAAAAATGATGACGTAATCATACCATATCATTCCTAACTTTCTCGCCGGAAGCCTCCGTCTTCTCTCACTTCACCAAAACCACACGAAAACGAAATGAACGAACAAAAACGATTACACAGCGACAAAATTCAACCGGAAATCACGATCTCCGTCGTGTATCTCGGCCACATTACCTCGAAACCGCCTCAAACACAGAGATCGGAGAATTCAAACACGATGTGGTTTATAACGGTACCTAGAGGTCAACCCCAGTGGATTTTGTGTCGAATAGAGAAAAACCCCAGTGGATCTTGTGTTGAATAGAGAGAAAATCATCGATTCGGTGTCATTGAAACCAAACCCCTTGTTGCAGCTTATCCTTGATAGCAGTTGCACCAACAAACACAAGTATGTTAACAGCCACATAGAAACACAACAAATAAAAAGCTGAAAACTGAATCACCAGATTGAGTTTAAAGATTTAACCTTTATTTGACGCTTTGGAAAACACCAAATCAGCAGAAGTAATCATCAACAAAGCCAAATCCAACCATCTACCAGCAATCATGAACTCCTGAGCCTCCAAACACAAGCTACTCACTTGTTGTTCAGCCACCTCAGCCAAAATTCACAAAATTCAAACACAAATTAACCAAAAATACTCACCAAATCCACAACAAACATATCAGCAGCGACGGTTTTCAGTATAGTTTCAACTCGCATAACCGTTAATTAACAAATCCACTTACATAACACTCAACGTTTTCAGTACAGTTTCAACTTGCTTTACCGTTAATTAACAACAAATCCACTTACATAACACTCAAATTTCACAAATTCAAACACAAATTAACTTAAAACACTCACCAAATCCACGAAAAACATATCCGAAACAGTTTGTAGTACAGTTACAACTCTCATAACCATTAATTAACAACAATCCGCATGAATAACACTCAAATTCACATATTCAAAGTTCAAACACAAAATCATTAGCTCAAACTATATACAGTAAAACGATTACCAGTATTAAAGCCAGATCTGAACAGAAGAAGATGAGGGTTAACACGAGCAGCAACGGATCTCGGAGAAGTTAACTGCCAGTTAGTTGAACCCTAGCCTTTAGTTCTCTGGATCAACCAAAAACAACAGATTCAACAACAGATACAAAGTAAACTAAAGCTATATTAAACGATTACCGGTATTAAAACCAGATCTGAACAGAAGACCATGAGGATTAACATAAGCAGCAGCCGATCTCGGAGAAGATGGTTTAAAACGGTACCTAGAGGTCAACCCCAGTGGATCTTGTGTCGAATAGAGAGAAAATCATCGATTCCGTGTCATTGAAACCCTATCCAAACACATATGTAGAAGTATTAAACAGATCAGACTCAAATAACAAACAAAAAACTTTAGATGTGGTTTAAAACGGTACCTAGAGGTCAACCCCAGTGGGTCTTCTGTCGGATAGAGAGAAAATCAACGATTCGATGTCATTGAAACCCTAGATCTGGAAATCGCCTGGGAGAGAGAAAGCAGCTCGGGATGGGGGCGGATAAAATGCTATTAGAATGAGAAACCCTAAAATTGATTTGTATACTCCCGTGTGTTTTTTTTTTGAGTGAAGGGTATAATTGGAAGTGTAAATTATATTGTGCTTTAGAGGGTTGTACAACATGCTTTAAGGGTGTTTTAATGGAATATTTATGGACTTTAAGAAGTCCTTTGGATATATATATATATATATATATGTAATCTTGTATCTTGTGAGTTGTATCATCGGGTCTTATCTTCTTGATTTCGTGTCTTTGTATAAGTAAATTGTATAAGTGTAATTTTTATCAATTATATGTCATTGTGCTTAGCCCAAGAATTTATGTTTATTTGGGCTCAAGTAGTGTTGGGCCTAAATAGTGTTGGGCCTCAATAGTGTTGGGCCTCAATAGTGTTAGGCCTAAATAGTGTTGGGCCCAAATGTTATTGGGCTTAATGTTATTGGGCCTTGGCCCATATGTTTGGTTTTGGGCTTAACCCATGAGTCTTGATATTGGGCTTAGCCCATGTATTTATGTTAAGCCCAATTAGGATGATAAGCCCATTTGTAAAATAGCCCATTTGTTATAAATAAGCCCATTTGTAAAATAGTCCATTTGTTATAAAATAAGCCCATTTGTTAAAAATATATTCTTTCATTTTTATAAAAATTACTAAGTATAGGCTTTTTAGTTAAAAGAATACACAATAGTTTTTATAAGTTTTAAAACATCCGGATATTGTTGTCGGTGATTTGTATGTATTCGTGTTGAAAGATCGCCTAAACGTCGTAGTAACTCCTCGGAATGGCGATATGTTAATAGATTCATCCGTTGTCCGTTTTGACCATAAGTTGGGTTCGAAGGCTCGGAATGTCCGTAAGTTGTTTATAAGGTGTATTTAAATGTAGCCTTGTAAGACTTTAGTCGAAATGTACATTGTGTTCATTTGTATCATTGTATTCAAGTTCCTAGTTATCATAAATATAACTAATACAAACAAATAACACATAGCACATAAGTTGTTAAGTTAACTAAATATATATTTTCTCAAAAATATATATTTATATCAAACTTTGCTTTTTATAAAAACTATTCTTTAAAATCTTTTTAATCTAATAAAGATTTTGTCAAAAATAATAGTTTTTATAACTTATGATTTTTAAGAAAACTTGGCCATATTTTATTAGAAATATTGACTTTGCCATATTTAATAAAAACATATCTTTTTCTTATAAAATCACCACTAATCTTCTCATATTTTTCTTAATAAAAACATATGAGATTTATAACATAACTTATCAAGATGAACTCATAACCATGTAGGGTTTTGGTATGATCTTTACATATGTTTACTAGTTCAAAAATCATACTTTACTTCTATTTTTAACAAACTTTTTATAAAAACCCATCTTGTATGTTTCTTTTTATAACTTTGTAAAAGTATTATTTTTAGTTAAAAACCTTACATACTTTAACAAAATCAAAGATTATGATCATCCATCTAAACATTTATGTTTAACAAAACCCTTAAACATTTTCATGTACACTTGTTAGATTATGTTTTTAAACATCATCTAACAAGTTATTTGTATGCTAATCACCAAAACTAGATCAAATATGCAAGTAATCATCAATGAATCACAACATAAACACACTTTTATATCATGATTATTATTTTGCTTCTTTGTATTTTCATCTTATTTTGTATTGTTGTTTTAGTTATAAGTTGATCTTTAAACAATAAATACATAAACAAGTATGAAAATAAAGGATTTAGAAGGCTCACTTCTAGCTCTTGGCTAGGGATGATCTAGGTGAAAATGAAAAGCAAAGAAGATGAAGATTTGATGGTTGAAAGCTCTTAGATGGATGGAAATGCTTGCTTCAACTTGTGGTTGCCTTTGATCCTCCTAAGTTCCATAAAAATGCTTCTTGATCATCTTGAAATAGCTTGAAAATGAAGATGTGGTGATGGTGTATATGGGCCGAAAATGGGGGTATGTTTGAGAGAGTTTGTGAGTGAAGGTTATGGATGGTGAAAAAGTTGTGATGAAATGGTTAGAAAATGAAGTAACTAGTTGTTAGTAATGATCATCTTTCACCACTTGCATCAACTTGCAACATGAAGTAAAAATATCTAGAAATTTGTGGTAACTAGTTGAAAAAGTGGGTCCCACAAGGGGATGTTGCAACCGTGAATGGGGGGGGGGGGGGGTTCTCTTTGTTTTTGCTTCTTGTTTTACTTAGTAAAAGTGTTAGAATTCTTAGATGTAATGTTAGGAAACTTGTTTGTGTAAGGGTTTAAGTGTTTAAAGGGTGTTATATGATCATTACTAGACCATAATGATCCAATTAACACTAGATGACCATTAAAAAAAAAGATTTGATATTGTTCGGATATTCGTTTCGAATTGTTTGGGTTAGATGTTATTTGAACGCTAAGTTGTGTAACTTGTGTGAATTGATGTAGTTATTGATTCGGATGATACGAATGTATCCTCACATGAATTCTATGTTAAACAATATTTTTACATGTCGTAAAAATATTAGAAAGCTGATTTCTGCAGAATTTCTGCGGAAAAGTGTTGAAATCGTCGCTTTTAGTGCTTTTCGGGCAATTTTTAGTGTTATCGGACTTCGGAAAGGTTTTAAATCAAACCCTTGTATACCTAGTTAGGGTTTAATATATATAAGATGTTGGACTTTCATCTAAGTCCTAAAGATGTCGTTTAGATGATTTCTGCGGATTCTGCGTTTTCGTCAGGATACTAGTTTATTAGGTGCTTTTCTAGTAGTTTCGATGCATTGTTTAAACTGTTTCAAATGTACTTAATAAAAATCGATCATATGCATCCTAAGTAAGTATTCCTTGAGTATTCTAAGGGTATGTCACGAAATAAGCAGTTCAGATGTTCAAAATGAATAAAAATGTACTTAAAAATGAGTATTTTAAGTGTAAGAAAGTTACCGTAAAGTGGCAGTTGTCACATGCTATACTTGTGAATTCATGCACGTTTTATACTATAAATATTGCTTTATGCATTAATGATAGCGTTGCGTCAGAAATACTAGTAAACTCACTGGTAAGACTGTGACAACCCTAAAAAATTACAGGTATCCGTACAATTAATTTATATTTAATTTGTGCTTAATGACTGTGCTGATTACAATTGTTGATTTAACTGATGCACAAAGCACAGTTAGCACACTGAGCGGATAACCCAGAAAACACGCTGACAATGCCAGCACAAAGACATACAGTATTTTGAGGCCCAGTATGAGTCTGAAATAAAGTATCACACTAGGGTAGTGTGTAGGGAAGTGAGGACCATTAAACAGCGTCACTAGGTGATAGTTATAGTGACCGGATGCGCCTAAAACATGCTTTAACTACAAAATTATGCACTCTAATACAAAATTCAGCATTTAACTTAACTAGTAAAGTGCAAAAACATGGGAAAATAATACTAGACACTTTCCAAAGCATCGAGAATTTATTGTGTCACTAAAAACACTATAAAAGACACCTTAAAGCTTTATTTGACACTTTAACGGATCAATATCCAACCGAACAACCGGACTTTACCCGTAACATAAAAATATTGTCAATGACATTGTTTACACCTTTCTGAGCTAGTTAGGGTCCCCGAACACCCTAACACCCGTTATAATAAACAACACACATAAATGTACTAACTAAGTCCTTTTGGATTTCAACTAAACACTTAACCATATCATTGAAATCCAACTATATACCCCCCATCCGATCGGTTCCCCATGTGGGACACACCCCACCATTTTTGATTATTTTATTAAGTAATGTCTAGTATCTTGGAAGCATATTACATGATGGATAAAGCTTAAGGTTGGATTATAAATTTACATACAAGTTCATTACATTCATTCCCAAAAACACAAACCAAAAACTTACTCTCTCTCTTCCTTCCTTTGAGTTCGGCCGAGATCACACACACACCCACCATCACCTTCAAGTCTCGATCTAGCAATATTACATACATACAAGTGTGCAAGGTGACATACAAACAAGCCCGGTGCACTCGGAAGCTCAAGAACCTCTCTAGATTTCTTTTATCCACCTCGTTTACGCCTTGTTTCTTCCCTAGCCTCGAGCTAGTAGTAAGTGCTTCCCAACATCTTCTTGTTCTTGTTTAAAGTGGTTAATAAGAAATTTAACGGTTAAAATCCAAGAACACACAAGATCAAAAGATAAAGTCTTGAAAGAATGATAACTAAGTTGGTTAAAGAGTAACTAGTGGTGTAAATCTTATGAAACTTGTTTAGTTGTGATTATTTTATGTTGTTTGATGCTAGTAGTGGGATAGATCATCATCTAACCATGCTAGATCATGTTCATGGAACATGAACTAGTAGTTTGTTAAGTGTGAAAGTTACAAGATGATGAACTCTTCCACTAACAAAATATGAACTTGTGTAAAAGCGATTTTTCTTGTAAAATAAGGTTTTAAACTAGTAGATCTAAAGATCTACAAGTGGTATTTTTGAAGAACCAAGTGTAACAGGCAAGTCTTGCTTTAAACCCGGATCTTACACAAACTACAAGCATTTTAGTGAAAAAGCAAGTGTGTAAACACTTGTTTAGCAAGAAGATTTAACAAAGAAATATTTTCGTAAATTTTGACTAGAAGTTGTAAGACTACATATTCATTAAAAATAAAGTTTTCAAGAAACTGACTATATTTTTAAAGATGACAAGATCCGCTAAATATGTTAGGAAGTTGATACATATTTTTACACAACTTACAAGTTCATGAGTTTGCAATTTAGACTTATTTTGTCATGTTTGATGTTTAAATACTGTGTATTGATGGTTGATAAATTGTTGATTGAATTTTGAACAGAAAATGATACGCTTGAAAGCGTGGCCACGTCCAGTTACAGAGGAAACTCTGGCGAAATTTTTCTAAAAATATAACACTTAGAAATATTTTTGGTGACAAGTGTTTATGAGTATATTTTCAACTTGTTTTCAAAATATAAGTTTCGCCATGGTTTTTATTACAAAATAACCAAGTGTCAGAGGTGGATTTTTGCAAAGGAAACTTGTTAGATATATATTGGGAATATATATTTCTTAATAAAACGCTTGTGTGCTTACATGATTATTTTGTGAACTAAAGATATATTATTTTTAGGGTAAATATAATATTACTTGATATATCTTGAAAATACGACTCCAAAATATTACCAACGCCCTCACAAATAAATATTTAAGTTACATCGGTATTGTTTTTACAACGCAAACTCTAAAATGTAACGCGCGTATTTTCGGAAAATACTCTTAATGGTGTATTTTGACGAAGTATTATTTTGGGAAATTGTATAAAGTAAAATATAATATTTTTGGGAAAAATATGTATATTTTGGAATCAGAACATTTTAGACAAGTGATTAAAAATATATTTTCAAGTGAGACTTAAAAATGTATTTTTCGGAAGTATAACGTATACGTATATTTTGGTAAAATATTATTTTGGAAACTGTAGAAACAGAAATATGTTATTTTTGGGAATATATTAACATATTTTTATTTGGAACAATAACATCGAAATACGACGCCATTACATGGCAGGATATACAGGTACATATATTATGTTAAGAATACGAGTATACAAGTATAAATTACCCCATCCTTGGGAAGGAAATGTGCATATACAATACTTGAGAAGTATAACTCTAAGATAGTTGTCTTAATATTATTTCAAAACCTTAAAAACAGTTATAACTTGTAATAATACCGGAAACGTAACCTAAAAACACAAATACTAAGACAAGGCACTACCCGTTCGTCTAATAGACAATAGACCATTGTAGGTAGTCGTGATTGCCGTGGAGATTGGGTTACGAGTACGAAGACGCAATACTGTGAGTTCATGTCCCCCTTTTCTCTTACTGTTTTCAGTTTTTATACTTCGGCGGTGAAATACATGTTACAATGTTTACGGATACTTTTATACATGGTATGGTTAGCATAAGGAGGGTTACTACTTAGATCATGTGAGTGGGTAGGCTGAAACTGGAGGCCATTAATCCTCATTGTAGGACCGAGGGTCATTAGCGGTAGATCTATCTGGGTGTAGCGAGCCCAACTCCTGAGTCCGCTGAATGAACCAGGTGGTGACTTTGAGTCCGACGCAAAAATCTGCTAGGTTTGAGTCTTCCTACAGCACTTCACACATATCATTGGCTTTGCAACCCAATGGTGATCTCTTTTTCCTTAATTGCTACATATCAGGGATTTTCTTACATACAGACATTTTTACAAAGGTTTATACCTACTCACTTACACATGAACTCGCTCAACTTTATGTTGACTTTTCAAACTACATGTATTTAAGGGAACTAATGGATCTGGCACGGTATGCACATATTTTCAAGCTGCGTTTGAATAATGAAGTCATCCAGGGTTTAGAAGGTGTAACCTCTTCCTGGACGGGTTACATATCTCTAAACCTAGTATTGTTTATAGACTTTTGCTAAGTTTTTACGAACTCATTAAATCAAGTCAAGGTTTGTAACTTATCTTGTGATTGATATTTTAAGACAAGTATAATATAGTATTTTTCTAAACTCTATTAATGGGTGAATATCTCATGTTTTATCATATAGTATTCTTATGATTGTTGCAATGGTATTAAGAAGTCACACCAAATAAACCCACGCTTCCGCAAAGCGAGGGTGTGACAACTTGGTATCAGAGCCTCGATCATAGCGAACTAGGATTCTTTCTCGAGTCTAGACTATGATCATCAGGGCTCTCAGGAAAACGTTTTCAAACATTTTTACATTGCATACACTATACGTCCAGATCTAGGAACAAACCTTTTTACAAACAATAGACACAAATAAACATTTCCAAATTTAAATTTATAATTCAGTCTGAGAGACTGAGGGAGTAGTCTGAGAGACTAGAAAGTTCAGTCTGAGAGGCTGGGAGGTTAGTCTAGTGGGACTAGAAAGTTCAGTCTGAGAGGCTGGGAGGTTAGTCTAATGGGACTAGAAAGTTCAGTCTGAGAGGCTGGGAGGTTAGTCTAGTGGGACTAGGAGGTTCAGTCTGAGAGGCTGGGAGGTTAGTCTAGTGAGACTAGAAGGATCAGTCTGAGAGGCTGGGAGGATAGTCTGAGAGACTAGGAGGATCAATCTGAGAGTCTGGGAGGATAGTCTGAGAGACTAGGAGGTTCAGTCTGGGAGGCTGGGAGGATAGTCTGGGGAAGACTAGGATGATTACTTGCTTGCATTAATTGAGACTTACATGCTTAAGGTTGATGTGCGTTCATATGTGGTAGTTGTTTGCATATACTAATTGTTAATAATTACTATGGATATACATGCTACGCACCTGCACACATGTCACTCTAATTAGAGAACGAGTTATCTGACATTGATAACCCTACGACCACCGCCACAGATAATGAGACTACATCTGCGCCAGAGACAATTACGTCAGATACTGAGAGTGATCCTGATATGCTGACTAAGGGTGAGGACGACTTCTAACAGTCCGTGCTACCAGATTTTGGTGATACTTCATCTCTGCTGATGGTTTCTCTGACAAGAATCTTTCTGTCACTCTTGTTTCAATCCATGACCACTCCATCACTGGTCATCCCGATGATGGACACACCATGGCTCCAATCCTTGATGATGCGCCTCCTGCTGACATTTCTACTGAAGGTTGGCTACTCGACAAACAATATATGACTACGTTGGCATGCTTATCGATGGTCCTCCTGCCAACGCCCATGATGATAGAAAATTAGACGAGAACACTGTTACTAACTTCACTTCTTAATACCCCTGTTAACAAGCCATCCTCTGATTCTAGCATGCATTCAGACTCCTTTGAGTCCGTGATACCTGCAACCTTACAAATAGCTGGATTACAGCATCCTACTACTGACACAAGACGAAGATGACATGACTGCTGCTCTATCATTTGCTCGAGACACCACACCGTTACACGACCCAGAGCCTGCTCTTGAGCTAGCTTCTACACCTTTTGGGTCAGCTTGATGTTGCGCCTGCTGAACCTATACCTATACGTGATCACGATCATGTTTCTTTTTGGTCTGCCAGACATTGCACCCCTTATACCTGACACAGTACCTGCACTTAGTGATTCTCCTTTCGTGAGACATTTACTGCTGCACTTTCAACCGCTGATGTTGCTCATGTGAAGACCGACGTCCATTGCGCCAACGTGCCTGTCGCTTTCTTTCAAGACATACCCGCACCCCGTGAAGGTACTCCAGGTCAGCACTCGCGTAACAATCCCTTTTTGCTATAGCAACATTTTCTACGACCTCGCAGGCCGCACCGTTTACTACATTCACCTCCACGTCGATGGACGAGCCATTTTGATGATTCCTATAATACACTATGTTGATTTTAGGCCCTTACCATCCCTCACTTTATGGAGACTACACACAGGACAAGTATACCTGTAACGCTAGCTACAGTTTGAGGATATAGTTTGTAGAGTATTGGAGCTTGTGCTACACCACGTCCTCCACCCTGTCTATTGCCAGTATACTTTCATCAAGATTCCTTTGCGCTCTCACCTGCTGCTATTACACCTTTCCTAGGTTTTGATGCTCGTTTCTCTACTTCCAAGCAGCAGAGCAGTTACCACTTCGACGTATATACAAGCTCGAGAAGGAATTCACGCATGCCGACAGTTTACTTTTCTTTCTTTCTCCACCTCAGTCACCAGTATAGTTGGATTCGGGATTATGCGGATTGCATTACATCTGGGTAGGATATCAATGATAAGCCGAGATTGTGGAGATTTTTGAGGACCACTTCTGACTACGTAATTTTGATGCACTAATATACTTGTTGGACAGAGGTAGGGTGACCCTGTGTCCCTTCTGATGTGATGCATTTTGTAAGACACAGTGATTTTGGCCGGAGGACAATGAAAGCCCGATCATCTTTAAACACGCGACAATACTTATGACCAATGACTAACGAAAAACTCCGTCGCTATGTCCCCACTAAGCACGCTGTTGATCTACATATTTGTGCTATAACTATAATGCGACATGCTTACTTGCTACATTTACTAGCTGTGCAATACTTATGATGATATGTGATTCAATGTTATAACGATTGCGTATATGCATATATGTAATACACCACTGAGGTCTTATTCGTTGAATAGAGACTTGTGTGCTCGCGTCCTTCACAAAACCTGACCTAACCAATCTTCTCTTCAGAAGATGTCGATACCAGGGAACGTTGATACCAACAACCCTCTACCTACAACAGAGGCGGAAATGCAAGAGCGCCTCTTACAGTCCATCGCACGG
Organism: Helianthus annuus; assembly: GCF_002127325.2. Classification (NCBI taxonomy): domain Eukaryota; kingdom Viridiplantae; phylum Streptophyta; class Magnoliopsida; order Asterales; family Asteraceae; genus Helianthus; species Helianthus annuus. Next base: position 67,846,326 of record NC_035439.2, on the reverse strand, counting down.
TACGAGGCCCGTCGCTCTGATTGCAGCAGAGGTACCTCAGGAAATAACCCCCCAAACGGTAACGTCTAGTCCTTTAAGACACATTACAAAACGTTTGGACATTTCCACGAGAGCCTTGCTAAGGCCTTACGCGACTAGTGTTGCTTACATCGCAGGCTGCACCTACAAGCAGTTCTTGGACCACAAACCTCGAGAGTTCGACGGCACTGGGGTGCCTTAGCCTTCGTGCGCTGGGTTGAAAAGACGGATTCTGTTTTACGATTGAGCAAATGTGACCCCGAACATCAGGTCACGTATATAGCTGGACTATTGGTGGATGAGGCTCTGTCATGGTGGAACCATCAAGTTCGGACAATGGGCGAGACCGCTGCGTACGCTATGACGTGGGACGAACTGAAAGATCTGATGCGTAAGAGATATTGCTCGAGGGAAGAAGTCCAGAAGTTGGAAACAGAACTGTGGAAATTGAAAATGAAAGGACCAAAGATAGCGGAGTATGTGCAGACATTTAACGAATTATAACAAGTTGCTTTACTCCTGGGGGGACCAGAGTTTAAGAGAATTGAACAGTTCATAAGGGGATTGGCACCTCAGATTCTAAGCCTGGTAACAACATCTAAACCTTCAACGATCACCGAGGCTATCAACATAAGCATGGCACTCATGGAAGAAGCAGTTAGACGAGGAGAATTTTCCACTGCGGAGGAGAAAAAGGAGACTGCTATAGAGGCATCTGGGGATAACAAGAGAAAGCTCGCAAATTTCAAGATGGTTACTCGGGGGAGTAGCAAGAAGAAGGCCAAAAAGGGAAAAGACTACATGGGTATCCTACCTAAGTGCGACAATTGTTTACGTTATCATGTCGGGCGATGTAGATATGGAAAATGTGCTAACTGTGGAAAGAGGGAGCATCCTAAAGAAACTTGTTGGCAAGATACCGAACGTGGTAATAGGGGCCAAGACGGTAGTGAAAATCACGAAGGGGACAACGACAATGACAATTGTCGAGGCAGAATGAGTGATAAACAAAAATGTGCTCGAGGTTGTTTTAACTGTGGAAGCAAAAAGCATTTCAGAAAATATTTCCCTAAAATAAATCAGGCACAAGGATGAAAGCTCCCCACCGGAGCTAGGGAGACACGCTAGGGATTCAAGCATGGATATCGGTACGTCCCATATTACTCGACGTTATGCGTCTGTGCTACTTGATACTGTTGCAAAATTTAACTTCGCACCTCTAGAGTGAGAGCATACTTGGTTTAGTAGCAAGTAAGTTAGATAATCCGCACACGATAGTTCTAGCTAACGAGAAGCTAGTGGAAGCCAACGAAGTAAGTGGAATCGGCAAGATAAAACCCGGAGAGCGTAAGTTTACGCTAGATCTATTGCAAGTTGAGTTGGGAAGCTTCAACATGGTAATTGGGATGGATTAGTGGCCAAGCAATCGAGCAAAGATTGATGTTCGCATCCCAATGACGAATGAAGGAACGATCGTGACTCACAAAGCAGGATACGCCTCTACAGATCACGAATTGCATGAGGGCACGAAGGTTGTTGCGGAAAGGATGTGTTGTTTTCTGGCTCATGTCGGGGACAAGGGAGCCGAAGAACTAAAACTTAAAGATACCCCCGTGATCGGAGAATATCCTGTAGTCTTCCTCGAAGACTAGCCAGAATTATCTCCTCAACGACAAGTCGAATTTTTGCATCGATTTGATTCCAGGCATCGCGCCTGTAGTCAATGCACCCTGAGCGACTTACACCTTCGGAAATGCAAGGATTGACAGTGAAGCTTTAGCAGTGGATAGAGAAGGAAGACAACATACCAAGATGTCCCTTTTGGGTAACTCCATTTCTGCTCATCAAAAAGAAGGATGATGATTTTCACATAAACATCAACTACTTGGAGCCGAACAAGCTAACGCACGAGAGTCGGTGACTCTTACTAAGGGTTAACGAACCTCTTACATAACTGACTATGAGGACCCAACTACTACTACACGACTGGTCGACGATCGAGCGTCGTTAGCGGTGAAATTCAGGAAGAAAGTATACCAGGGCGAAATTGTGGGACAATGGCTTGTTCTAGACGTAGACAAAATGGTGCTTCCTACACAATGTACAAACCGGATCCACACGGGATACGAAATCTGGAGAATCTAGAAAACTTATATCTAGGACCTTTGGGAACCCAGGACCAAACTCGTAAGGGTTTTACTTAAGAACCCTATATGTCAACTCAATCAAACATCATTAACTTGACAAACTTGTCATTGCAGTTAAAAAAACCGAAAGTACTTAAATTTTCTTCCGTTGAAGTTTTCACTTTTACTTCTAACGAGTAGATATTTGCATTTCTACTCCCCTCAAAGTAGTTGCATCACGTTGATTTCCTTCGCTGAGAGCGAACACACGTTTGCTTCGTATACTTGGTCACTTCTCCCTGTTGGTAGAAACACATTGCTTCATTTCTTGAAAACCCATATGTTATACATGCACCTTTTACTACGCATGCGGTTTCATTTCGAATAAACGCTTCACTAAAGTTCAAATGTTACGTTGCTAAATCTAATTACTGATTCGTGATTCAAATGGCCTACATTATTGTTATTGTTGACTCTTTTGTTATCAAGTCAACACGCCTTCTTGGAACTGCTTTCTTTCAAATTACTTGTTTGCTATCATGCCAAGATTCCCTTGTTGATATGTACATTTATTGCCGGGCTACACTGAGATTAAGTTCAACTGCTTGAACTTATCCACTTCGCATATTCAGTTTCAGACATCATATGATGTATTGATAGCATCATATTCGGATATTTTCGCAAAGATCTTTTCATTTCGAGTCATAGTAGATTCGGTTGGTCTATGACTCCACTAAATCGTTGATTGATTTCGATACCTTCCGGTGATACTTTCACAGAATTGAAGCTTGCGCTAATTTGATTACGCACCTCATACCCGGATTTAATTGTTTATTGACTCGCTCTAAATCCATTTTGTTTATCACGATTAAATCGGTAACAACACAGTTGTGTGTTAAAATAATGGTACATAGACTTATTTCATACCGCAACGTACCTCCTAACGATTCTTCCATAATCAATCAAATCTTCCGGCTTGTTTCGGTACACTTTCATCTGATCTCAAACACGGTGAACTTGTTCAGTCACCGCTATTATGGAATTATGTCATTGCGACACCTTGTGGTGTCATTACAAACTTGTAGCTTATGCTAATCATGGTCAACCGTTTCTCACTGGACTGCATATACTTTTGCTTGACTCATCATTCAAACATTTCTGATGTAACTACTAATTAAGGCAAGCATACACTAGATTCACTTGTTTTTCACTAGGTGTATTCTCGCAATTCAAAATTTTTAACACACTAAACTTTACCGTTCATCTACTCGGGAGTTGAAAGATCATTTTACTATTTCATTTGGGTTGTTGACTTTTGAATTCATATAGCGGGTGCTACGTTTCGTGAAAACTCACTTGCATATTGCGGTCGATCGATTGAGAGTCTTATTAGTCAAGGCTCCTCTTTTGTGGAACCCCCTACTAGCTGGTTTGCACTAGATTATACGTCAAGTACGTCTTGAACCTTGACAACTAATGCTAAAAGCACACACCTTTTTAACCCTAGGATTCGGGTGGTTATATATTCTTGGACTCACCAAATGTGAGTAAGGTTTGATTCGGTTTGATGATTATCTACCTCGATATTATTTATATACATACACGTGTGACGAAACCATAAGGGGTTAAGGGAGTACAAATTTCAAGGACGAAATTTCTTTAACGGGGGGAGAATGTGACAACCCTAAAAATTACGGGTATCCATACAATTAATTTATATTTAATTTGTGCTTAATGACTGTGCTGATTACAACTGTTGATTTAACTGCTTACTGATCTCTGTTACATACATACACATGCATCACCTTCATACTGTCACTCCATTTGTTATATACAAACATTAGTGACAAACCTGATGCACAAAGCACAATTAGCACACGGAGCGGATAACCTAGAAAACACGCTGACAATGCCAGCACAAAGACATACAGTATTTTGAGGCCTAGTATGAGTCTGAAATAAAGTATCACACTAGGGTAGTGTGTAGGGAAGTGAGGACCATAAAACTGCGTCACTAGGTGATAGTTATAGTGACCGGATGTGCCTAAAACATGCTTTAACTACAAAATTATGCACTCTAATACAAAATTCAGCATTTAACTTAACTAGTAAAGTGCAAAAACATGGGAAAATAATACTAGACACTTTCCAAAGCATCGAGAATTTATTGTGTCACTAAAAACACTATAAAAGACACCTTAAAGCTTTATTTGACACTTTAACGGATCAATATCCAACCGAACAACCGGACTTTACCCGGAACATAAAAATATAGTCAATGACATTGTTTATACCTTTCTGAGCTAGTTAGGGTCCCCGAACACCCTAACACACGTTATAATAAACAACACACATAAATGTACTAACTAAGTCCTTTTGGATTTCAACTAAACACTTAACCATATCATTGAAATCCAACTATATACCCCCCATCCGAACGGTTCCCCATGTGGGACACACCCCACCATTTTTGATTATTTTATTAAGTAATGTCTAGTATCTTGGAAGCATATTACATGATGGATCAAGCTTAAGGTTAGATTATAAATTTACATACAAGTTCATTACATTCATTCCCAAAAACACAAACCAAAAACTTACTCTCTCTCTCTTCCTTCCTTTGAGTTCAGCCGAGATCACACACACACCCACCATCACCTTCAAGTCTCGATCTAGCAATATTACATACATACAAGTGTGCAAGGTGACATACAAACAAGCCCGGTGCACTCGGAAGCTCAAGAACCTCTCTAGATTTCTTTTATCCACCTCGTTTACGCCTTGTTTCTTCCCTAGCCTCGAGCTAGTAGTAAGTGCTTCCCAACATCTTCTTGTTCTTGTTTAAAGTGGTTAATAAGAAATTTAACGGTTAAAATCCAAGAACACACAAGATCAAAAGATAAAGTCTTGAAAGAATGATAACTAAGTTGGTTAAAGAGTAACTAGTGGTATAAATCTTATGAAACTTGTTTAGTTGTGACTATTTTATGTTGTTTGATGCTAGTAGTGGGATAGATCATCATCTAACCATGCTAGATCATGTTCATGGAACATGAACTAGTAGTTTGTTAAGTGTGAAAGTTACAAGATGATGAACTCTTCCACCAACAAAACATGAACTTGTATAAAACCGATTTTTCTTGTAAAATAAGGTTTTAAACTACTAGATCTAAAGATCTACAAGTGGTATTTTTGAAGAACCAAGTGTAAGAGGCAAGTCTTGCTTTAAACCTGGATCTTACACAAACTACAAGTATTTTAGTGAAAAAGCAAGTGTGTAAACACTTGTGTAGCAAGAAGATTTAACAAAGAAATATTTTCGTAAATTTTGACTAGAAGTTGTAAGACTACATATTCATTAAAAATAAATTTTTCAAGAAACTGACTATATTTTTAAAGATGACAAGATCCGCTAAATATGTTAGGAAGTTGATACATATTTTTACACAACTTACAAGTTCATGAGTTTGCAATTTTGACTTATTTTGTCATGTTTGATGTTAAATACTGTGTATTGATGTTGATAAATTGTTGATTGAATTTTGAAAAGAAAATGATACGCTTGAAAGCGTGGCCACGTCCAGTTACAGAGGAAACTCTGGCGAAATTTTTCTAAAAATATAACACTTAGAAATATTTTTGGTGACAAGTGTTTATGAGTATATTTTCAACTTGTTTTCAAAATATAAGTTTCGCCATGGTTTTTATTACAAAATAACCAAGTGTCGGAGGTGGATTTTTGCAAAGGAAACTTGTTAGATATATATTGGGAATATATATTTCTAAATAAAATGCTTGTGTGCTTACGTGATTATTTTGTGAACTAAAGATATATTATTTTTAGGGTAAAAATAATATTACTTGATATATCATGAAAATGCAACTCCAAAATAATACCAACGCCCTCACAAATAAATATTTAAGTTACATCGGTATTGTTTTTACAACGCGAACTCTAAAATGTAACGCGCGTATTTTCGGAAAATACTCTTAATGGTGTATTTTGACAAAGTATTATTTTGGGAAATTGTATGAAGTAAAATGTAATATTTTTGGGAAAAATATGTATATTTTGGAATCAGAACATTTTAGACAAGTGATTTAAAATATATTTTCAAGTGAGACTTAAAAATATATTTTTCTGAATTATAACGTATACGTATATTTTGGTAAAATATTATTTTGGAAATTGTAGAAACAGAAATATGTTATTTTTGTGAATATATTAACATATTTTTTTATTTGGAACAATAACATCGAAATACGACGCCATTACTTGGCAGGATATACAGGTACATATATTATGTTAAGAAAACGAGTATACAAGTATAAATTACCCCGATCCTTGGGAAGGAAATGCGCATATACAATACTTGAGAAGTATAACTCTAAGATAGTTGTCTAACTATTATTTCAAAACCTTAAAAACAGTTATAACTTGGAATAATACCGGAAACGTAACCTAAAAACGCAAATACTAAGACAAGGCACTACCCGTTCGTCTAATAGACAATAGACCATTGTAGGTAGTCGTGATTGCCATGGAGATTGGGTTACGAGTACGAAGACGCAATACTGTGAGTTCATGTCCCCCTTTTCTCTTACTGTTTTCAGTTTTTATACTTCGAGGGTGAAATACATGTTACAATGTTTACGGATACTTTTATACATGGTATGGTTAGCATAAGGAGGGTTACTACTTATATCATGTGAGTGGGTAAGCTGAAACTAGAGGCCATTAATCCTCATTGTAAGACCGAGGGTCATTAGCGGTAGATCTATCTGGGTGTAGCGAGCCCAACCCCTGAGTCCGCTGAATGAACCAGGTGGTGACTTTGAGCCCGACGCAAAAATCTGCTAGGTTTGAGTCTTCCTACAGCACTTCACATATATCATTGGCTTTGCAACCAATGGTGATCCCTTTTTCCTTAATTGCTACATACCAGGGATTTTCTTACATACAGACATTTTTACAAAGGTTTATACCTACTCACTTACACATGAACTCGCTCAACTTTATGTTGACTTTTCAAACTACATGTATTTCAGGGAACTAATGGATCTGGCACGGTATGCATATATTTTCAAGCTCTTCCTAGACGGGTTACATATCTCTAAACCTAGTATTGTTTAGAGACTTTTGCTAAGTTTTTACGAACTCATTAAATCAAATCAAGGTTTGTAACTTATTTTGTGATTGATGTTTTAAGACAAGTATAATATAGTATTTTTCTAAACTCTATTAACGGGTGAATATCTCATGTTTTATCATATAGTATTGTTATGATTGTTGCAATGGTATTAAGAAGTCACACCAAATAAACCCACGCTTCCGCAAAGCCAGGGTGTGACAAAGACACATTGTGTCAACAATTCTACAGAAAGCAGTCAAACAATAGAATTGGGGCCTAGGAGTAGGTCCTGTGACAACCCTCACCAAATCAGGTATCCGTACGACTTAATTAATATTTAATTACTGCTAAATTACTGTGCTTGCTTACAATTGTGGATAAACTGCTACTTGAATACTGATACATACACATACTTGCATCATACTTTATGAACTGTCACTCCATTATTTACATACAGAACCTTAGTGACAAACTTGATGCACAAAAGCACAGTAGCACAATAAACGGATAACCCAGTAAACGTGCTGACATAGCCAGCACCAGGCAGACACTGCCTCTAAGGCCTATATGAGCCGGGAATAGTTTACTACACTAGTAGGAAGTGTAGGGAAGTGAGGATTGTAGAACTGCGTCACTAGGTGATAGTTATAGTGACCGGATGTGCCAAAAATATGATTTAAACACAAAACTCTGCACTTTAATATAAAATTTAGCATTTTAGCTAACTAGTAAAGTGCAAAAACATGGGAAAATAATACTAGACACTTTCCAAAGTGTCGGAATTCTTTGTGTCACTAAAAATAATAATAAAGACACTTTAAATGCTTGTTAAGCACTTTAACGGATCAGTATCCAACCGAACAACCGGACTTTACCAAGAACATAAAAATATTGTCATTGACACTGTTTTTCTTTTTCTGAGCCAGTTAGGGTCCCCGAATACCCTAACACCCGTTATATATCACTACACACTAATAACTAAATTAACCTCCTAATTAATCTTAACTAGCTACTATCTAACTAGTTGAAATCGAACCGGTTACCCCTCCCTTGGACCGAATTCGGTTCCCATGTGGGGACACCCCCACTAATTCTTGATTAATTTAACCTTACATGCTAAATATCTAGGAGACATATGATCCTATGGTTAAAACCACTAACTAGTTCTATAAATAAACCAAGAGCTCATGTTACATTCATTCCAAACACTAAACAACAACTTGGAGCTCTCTCTTCCTCTCTTGACACTTTCGGCCGAGAACCAAGCCCCACCCACCACCACTTTTCGATTTCAATCTTGCAATTCCAAGCACATACAAAGGTGAAGGATCACGCACAAGGAAGCCCGGTGCTTACGGATTGCCAAGGACCTTGCCACAACGCTATTATCCACCTTGAATTCGTCTAGTTTCTTCCCTAGCCTCGAGCTAGTAGTAAGTGACTCTAAACACCCTATTGATCCTATCTAAAGTGGTTAATAAGAGATTTATCGGATAAAAATCATGAACACCAAAGATCAAAGCTTAAAGTCTTGAAAGTGTGATGAACATGTTGGTTAAAGAATGAATATTAGTGTAAAACTCTTGGATCTTGTTTTGTTATGGTTCTTTTATGTTGTTTTATGCTAGTAGTAGTTCGGATCGTCATCTAACCCGACTAAGTCATGTTCATGGAACATGAACTAGTGTATGTTTAAGTGTGAAAATGATTAAATGACGAACACTACTACTTATTAACATGAACTTGTGTAAAAAGAGTTTTTCTTATAAAATGAAGTTCTAAACTAGTAGATCTAAAGATCTACAAGTGGTATTTTCGAAGAACCAAGTGTAAAATGAAATCATGTTTAGAAGCCGGATCTTTCTTAAAACAAAGGTGATTTTGTGAACACACAAGTGTGTGGACACTTGTGTAACAAAAGGTTTTAACAAAGAATTATTTTTGTAATATTGGACCTAGAAGTTATAAAAATGTATTATCTTCAAGAATAAAGATCACAAGAAAGCGACTTTATTTATAAAGATAGAAAGATCTACTACAAATATTGGGAGGTTACTACACACTTTTACATAACCCACAAGTTCATGTGTTTGCGATTTATGTCTATTGTGACTAGTTGATGGATTGAATATTGTTTGTTGGTGATTGAGAAAATTGTTGATTGGATTTTGAAAAGAAAATGATATGCTAGAAAGCGTGGCTACCTCCAGATACAGAGGAAACTCTGGCGAAATTTTTCCAGAAATATAACACTTGGAAAATATTATTACAACAAGTGTTATGAATATATTTTTATCTTGTTTTCCCAAATAAATTTCGCCTTGATTTTATTATAAAACTTCTAAGTGTCGGAGGTGGAATTTTCAAAAATAAAACTTGCTAAAATATATATTTAGAATATGTATTTTTCATAATAGCACTTGTGTAATTTTAATGATTATTTTCTGAACTACATAAATATTATTTTTAGAGTAAAAATAATATTACTGAAATACACTGAAAAGTAACGACTCCAAAATAATACGAACGCCTTCATAATATTTAAGTTACACCGGTATTATTATTATTACCACCCGAACTTTATCCGTAACTTATGTATTTTCAGAAAATACTCTTAAACGCACATGTATTAAAGCCCCCCCCCCCATCCTTGGGAAGGAATATATTTACCAAATAAATACGAAGTGTAATTACAAAATAGTTGCCTAACTATTTCCCAAAGACATTAAAACCTTAAGCTAAGGCACGGCCGTCCGTCTAATAGAAGTTAGTACGTGTAGGTCGTCGCATAGCTGGTTGACTGGGAGATACTTTTTAGAGACGCACTTCAGTGAGTTCATGTCCCCCTTTTCTCTTAACTGATTTCAGTTTTTAAACTGCGGGGGTGAAATACATGTTACTATGATTACGAGTACTTTTACACATGGTATGATTAGCATAAGGAGGGTTACTACTTAGATCATGTGAGTGGGTAGGCGGGAACTGAAGGCCATTAATCTCAGTGTAGGACCGATGGACAGTAGCGGTAGATCTATCTGGGTGTAGCGAGCCTAGCCCCAGGCCCAACAGAACGGACCTCGGGGTGACTTTGTACCCGACGCAAAAATCTGCTAGGTTTGAGTCTTCCTACAGCACATCACACATATCAATGGCCTTGCAAACCATTGGTGATCTCTATATTTCCTTATTTGCTACATACCAGGGTTTTTATACTTACAAAGGTTTTACTTACTCACTACACATGAACTCGCTCAACAATTTTTGTTGATTTTTCCAACTTATATGTATTTCAGGGAACTAAGGATCTGGCACGGTATGCTACGTTTCCACGCTGCGTTAGAGTTATAGGATCATCCTCGTTTAGGGATTGCGACTTTTACCTGGACGAGTCGCAAGTCTTAAACGGTGTTTAATTTATGTTGTGGTTGCGTCTTATGAACAATGTTTTTTATTTTGTAGTATTATAAACTCGATGCATGTGTCTGCATTTCAAAACACTGTTGTGGTATTTTGTTTTTAAGACTTTAATCAATGGATGATCTGAATGGTTTTAAACTCATATAGCTTTGTTGTGATTAAGCTACGGTATTAAGAAGTCACACCAAATAAACCCACGCTTCCGCAAAGCCAAGGTGTGACAGCTTGGTATCAGAGCTCTGATCATAGCGAACTAGGATTCCTCTCGAGTCTAGACTATAATCACTTGGGCTCTCACGAAAACATTTTTACATTGCATACCACTTAAGTGCAGATCCAGGTCACAAAACGTTTTTACAAACAAACGTTGAGCACATTTTATTTGTTAGTTATGGCTCAGTCTGGGAGGCTGAGGCTCGGTCTGGGAGGCTGAGGGAGTTGTCTAGTGGGACTAGGGAGTCAGTCTGGGAGGCTGGGAGAATTGTCTAGTGGGACTAGGGAGTCAGTCTGGGAGGCTGGGAGAATTGTCTAGTGGGACTAGGGAGTCAGTCTGGGAGGCTGGGAGAGTTGACTAGTGGGACTAGGGAGTCAGTCTGGGAGGCTGGGAGAGTTGACTAGTGGGACTAGGGAGTCAGTCTGGGAGGCTGGGAGGCTAGTGGGACTAGGAGAACTATTTGATTGTTTATTGGTGACTAATGTGCTTATTTGACTACATGATTGATTATTTGTGCATATGTGTGTTTGTATTACAGACGATATGCCTTCATCCGGCACCGGAGAGTCGGACACCACGGACCCTATGCCCATAGTATCGGACGACAGAGTGTCATCAGAGCACGAGGTGCATACTTCGGACACCACCAGCACGGATGATGATGATTTTTAGCCATCCGCGCTGCCCGGTGTTGTTGCTGAGCCCGCTGATGGCCCTATTGCCGGGGATTTGCGGCTCGTGGTGATCCCTGCCCCTATACCTCTTGACTCTTACCCTGTTCTTGATATGCTCCTTGACGTAGTCGCAGACGACGACGTCGACTTTTTTGACGAGGATCCACTAGAGGATGATTTTGAGGGCGAGGCCCACATAGCTGCTGGCGATCTCTTACTTCTCGCGGATGCTCCTGCTGAGGAGTCACCTGTTCATTCACCCGTCCCAGACTCCTTCGAGTCTGTGGCATCTGCACCATCGCACGCGCAGGGAGCGCAGCACTACTCGCATGATACCGACCCTGATAGAGCGTCATCCGCTGCACCTGCCCCTGCCCCGAGTTTTGCGATCGATCATGACATTGATAATGATTCAGACCCCGTCTTTCCACCTGGCTTTGATTCAGACCAGGACATTGAGTTTATTCACCTAGATCATCCCATGGAGGACCCTGTTGACCCTATGTTTGCTGATCCCGCAGATTTTGAGATGGAGTTTGACGATCCGGAGCCTGCTGTGGCCCCCGAGCCAGTAGTTGCTCCAGACCCCGCATTCGAGCATGACCCTATTCATGCTGATGTACCCGCTGTTGATCCTTTGATTGCTGATGTACCTGTCAGTGATCATCCAATTGTTGCTCCACTATTGGAGGATGATCATGCTGTTGATGCTTATATTGATGCCCCTCACATTGCTGACATTCCCGTTGATCCTGTTATTGCCCCTCTTCCTGACCCAGTGCCTGTAGAGCCCGATCATGCACCCTTTGCGACCCATGTTGACCCTCGATATGCGCACACCCGATATGGGTGGATAGACGATGATGATGACTACCCGCCTTTTGTGGTACCTGTTACACTTGCTTCAACACCTGCTTCAGTTCCTGTTGATGCACCCTTGTTTCCTGCACACGTCACTAATGCGCATCGTGCAGACCTGCCTATCACATTTATCGAGGACATACCTCCACCACGTCCTGGGGAGGGTTCATCCCGTCAACCTTTTGGCCATGCACCTTTCATGCCTGGAGGATATCAGTTTGTACCACAGATCTCTCATCATACTGCTGTTCCCCCTGTTGCACTGTTTGCTGTGCCATCCTTTGCTCCATCTAGTGAGCCTTTTCTCTGGACTTCACCACCCATCATGCCACCATCTGATCCTTATCATCCTTATCACATGGGTTATTCTATAGAGGATATTCTCAGGTCGTTCATGATCCAGCAGGAGGCGCTGACTCGTCGCGTGTAGGAGCTTGAGAGAGCTCAGCGACCACCATGCCAGTGCCAGGGCCAGACTCACCCTGTGATATCACACCCTCCTCGTCTGTTATCTCCCGACTCTGCTGCTCGTTTTGGACTCAGGAGCAGCAGATAGCATATCTGTTGCGTTCTCATCGAGCCATGGAGGAGGATTGGCTTCACATGCGCCGTTTGGTCTTTTCTCGTTTTCCCCCTCCTCCACCGCCATCAGCGTAGGGCTATTTTGTATGACACGGGTAGACTTTTGTTGAGAAGACGGCGATTGCACAGATTGCATAGCTTTTGGGAGAATGCATATTGATCCTGACTTTTGTTGTTATGTATATTGGATATTGTTGACACTGATTTGATATTTTGGACTGGGGTGATGTAGCCCTTAGTCGTTGATGTTGTATGATACAGTTAGGTACTTGTAAACTTTACATTGTGGTCTTGATTTATGGCAATGCAATCGTAGTATTCTCATCATATGTGATGTTTGATTGATTGTTTATGTTCTATAACATGAGATGTTATGTGTTTGGTTTATTTATAACATGGGATATTATGTGTTGATGTTGATATTACATACGTATGCTTTACTTACTATAACCTGACCTACGTGAACCATCTTTTAGAAGATGCCACCGAGACGCCAAGCAAGCATGCCTACCAACGAGGCAGAACTTCAGCAGGTCATCGCTGCCGCCATTGCGCAGTACGCAGCCTCACAAGGAGGAACTAGCGGGAGTAATTCAAACAACAATGGCAATCACAATCCGCCTCATGGTAATGTTAAGTCATTAAGGCATTTCTATTGGATATCTCTAGCAAGTTTGCTAATGCCATTTCTATATTCTAACGCATGTGCAGGGTGCACATACAAGCAGTTTCTTGACTGCAAGCCTGTAAACTTTGACGGCACGGAGGTGCTGTTGCTTTTGTTCGATGGGCTGAGAAGACAGAATCTGTTCTCCGAATGAGCAAGTGCGCTCCAGACTAGCAAGTTACTTACATTTCTGGGCTATTCTTGGACGGAGCCCTGTCCTGGTGGAATTTACAAGTACAGACCCTTGGTGAAGCCGCAGCCTACGCAATGACATGGACTGAGCTGAAAGAGCTCATGCGAAGAAAGTATTGCTCTCGCGCTGAAATTCAAAAGTTGGAAACTGAGTTTTGGCATTTGAAGATGGAAGGTCCGAAAATTGCGGAATATGTTCAGAGGTTTCACGACTTGTCTCATGTGGTACCTTATATGGTTACACTGGAGTTCAAGCGAATCGAGTGCTTCATTTGGGGTTTAGCTCCTCAAATCATAAGTATGGTGACCTCTTCAAAGCCGGCAACAATCACTGAGGCAATCGATCTGAGCGTGGCTCTTACTGAGGAGGCTATCCGCCTAAACAAGTTTTCGGATGTTGAGCAAAAGAAGAAGGAGACTCACGTAGAGTCGTCCGGGGGTAACAAAAGAAAATTCTCGAACTTCAAACAAGGCACAAGCAGTGATGGCAGGAAAGGAGAACCAAGCGCACCAGTCCAAGCTACCATTGGTACTGGAAAGAAAGGAAAGGGATATATGGGTACACATCCCAAGTGTAACACCTGCCAACATCACCATTCTGACCGGTGTGGGTCAAAAGTATGTGAAGCGTGTGGAAAGGTTGGTCACTCGAAGGATACTTGCTGGGCCACTGTTGGCCGGGGAGGCCAAGGAGGTATTGGAAATAGAAACAATAACCGAGATGGAAATGGAAATCGTGCACAAGGAAATAACGGAGGGAATGGAAATCGAGTCAACAACGCCAATCAAGCTGGTGCTGTGAATCGTAACCAAAACAACAATCAACCTGGGAATGGAGGTGGAAACGGGCAAAGAATGGGTTGTTTTAACTGTGGTGACATTGGGCACTATAAGAGGAACTGCCCAGGATTGAACCAAGCATGGGGAAGAGTCTTTAATATCGAAGCGAGGGAAGCGCGCCAGGATCCCAATGTTATCACTGGTACGTTCCCTGTAAACCAACGCTTTGCATCCATTTTATTTGATACTGGTGCCGATTATAGCTTCGTGTCATTAGAATTTAAGAATATGCTTGGGTTAACCGCTAGTAAATTAGATATCCCCTACTCAATTGAATTGGCTAATGGAAAGTTAGTAGAAGCCAATGAAGTGGTCAGAGGTTGTGTAATCGAGTTGGGAGAGCGTGAGTTTGCCTTAGATCTACTATCAGTCCAGCTGGGGAGCTTCGACGTGGTAGTAGGAATGGATTGGTTATCAAGCAACAAGGCAGAAATCGTCTGTCACGAAAAGGTCGTTCGCATCCCAACCGAAGATGGTGAAACAATTGTGGTTCATGGGGAGAAGCGAGATACACCTTTAAGAATCATCAGCTGGCTGAAAGCCCGAAAGTGTTTAAAAAAGGGAAGTGCTGCCTTCCTGGCACACATCGCGGATAAGAAAGCTGCAGAACCGAAGATCGAAGACATCCCTGTCGTGAGGGAATATCCGAAAGTCTTCCCAGAGGACTTGCCAGGATTGCCACCCCAGAGGCAAGTGGAGTTTCGCATCGACTTAGTTCCAGGCGCCGCACCTGTAGCTAGGGCACCTTATAGACTTGCACCGTCAGAAATGCAGGAACTGTCGACACAACTTTAGGAGTTGTTAGACAAAGGATTTATCAGACCAAGCTTCTCACCTTGGGGAGCTCCGGTCCTGTTTGTCAAGAAGAAGGACGGTAGCTTTCGTATGTGTATTGACTACCGGGAGTTGAATAAGTTGACGATCAAGAATAGTATCCTCTACCAAGGATTGATGATCTATTTGACCAGCTGCAAGGTTCAATCTTTTACTCTAAGATCGATCCGCGATCAGGCTACCATCAGTTAAGGATACAAGAGGAAAGTATCCCGAAGACAGCCTTTAGGACTCGTTATGGACACTACGAGTTCCTAGTTATGCCGTTTGGGTCGACAAACGTGCCTGCAGTTTTCATGGATTTAATGAACAGAGTTTGCAAGCCATACTTGGATAAGTTCGTGATTGTGTTTATCGACGACATTTTGATTTATTCAAAGACAAAGGCTGAGCACGAACAGCATCTGAGAGCTATTCTGGAGTTGCTGAAAAAGGAACAGTTGTATGCCAAATTCTCTAAGTGCGAGTTTTGGCTATGCGAAGTCCAATTTCTTGGACATGTGGTAAATGGAGATGGGATTCATGTGGACCCCACCAAGATCGAAGCGATCAAGAATTGGGAGACCCCAAAGACGCCAACCGAGATTCGACAATTCTTGGGTTTGGCTGGGTATTATCAAAGGTTCATTGAGGATTTTTAAAAAATCGCTCAACCACTGACACTCCTCACACAAAAGGATAAGAAGTTTGATTGGGGAATCAAACAGGAGGAAGCGTTTCAGTTGTTAAAGGATAAGCTCTGTAATGCGCCGATCTTAGCACTACCGGAAGGTACAGACGATTTTGTGGTATATTGTGACACTTCCTGCCAAGGATTGGGTTGTGTGCTGATGCAACGCCAGAAAGTTATAGCTTACACTTCGCGCCAGTTGAAAGTACATGAAAAGAATTATACCACACATGATTTGGAACTCGGCGCAGTGATATTTGTGTTAAAGATCTGGAGACATTACCTATATGGTACAAAATGTACAATTTTTACAGATCACAAAAGTCTGCAGCACATATTCGACCAGAAAGAGCTGAATATGAGACAAAGACGGTGGGTCGAATTGTTATATGATTACGACTGCGAGATAAAGTATCATCCAGGGAAGGCGAATGTGATCGCCGATGCCCTAAGTTGAAAAGAGAGAATCAAGCCCATAAGGGTTAGGGTTTTGGAGATGATTATCCAAACAGATCATTCCTTACGCATTCGTGCCGCGCAAAAAGAAGCTCTTAAGGAAAGAAACCTTGAAGCAGAATATCTCCGTGGGATGGAGAAGCAATTAGTGCCAAACAAGGAAGGAACATTATGTTTCATGAAAAGGATTTGGGTTCCTTTGTTTGGTTGTTTGAGAAAAGTTATTCTTGATGAAGCTCACAAATCGCGGTACTCTATCCATCCAGGAGCGGATAAGATGTACCAGGACCTTAAAGATTACTATTGGTGGCCTAGGATGAAAGGCGACGTTGCTGTTTATGTGAGCAAATGTTTAACGTGTGCTAAGGTGAAAGCTGAATACAAGAAGCCTTCGGGACTTCTGCAACAACCTGAGATTCCCAAGTGGAAATGGGAACAAATATCAATGGATTTTATAACAAAGTTGCCAAGAACGCCAAAGGGTCATGAAACTATTTGGGTAATAATGGACCGATTAACGAAGTCTGCGCACTTCTTACCTATCAGAGAGAAAGATAACATGAGCAAGTTGGCTGAAATTTACATGATAGAAATCGTTACACGCCATGGAGTGCCTCTCTCGATCATCTCTGATAGAGACGGAAGGTTCGTATCAAGGATTTGGAAATCCTTCCAAGAAGCTTTTGGCTCGTAATTGAACCTGAGCACTACATGTCACCCACAGACCGATGGACAAAGTGAACGAACAATACAGACGTTGGAAGATATGCTGAGAGCATGCGTTATGGATTTGGGTGATAGCTGGGATAAACATTTGCCATTGGTCGAATTTTCATACAACAACAGCTACTACACCAGTATTGGTGCCGCGCCATTTGAAGCTTTATATGGCCGCAAGTGCAGATCACCGCTTTGTTGGTCTGATGCAGGTGATAAACAATTGGTTGGTCCTGATGTGGTCCAGGAAACCACAGACAAGATTGCACAGATCCGAGATAATATCAAGGCGGCTCGTGATCGTCAGAAATGTTATGCGGACCGAAGAAGGAAACCTCTAGAGTTTGAGGTAGGCGATATGGTATTGTTAAAGGTATCATCCTGGAAGGGTGTGGCACGCTTCGGGAAGCGTGGAAAGTTGAACCCGCGATATATTGGTCCATTCAAGATTCTAGAAAGAATTGGGTTAGTAGCGTACAAGCTGGACTTACCTGCCGAACTGAATGGTGTTCACGATACATTTCATGTATCAAATTTAAAGAAAAGTCCAATGCAAGATACTGTTGTCATTCCCGCAGACGAGATTCATATTGACAACACGCTCCACTTTGTCGAAGAACCGGTTGAGGTTACAGATTGGAAGATCAACAATACCCGCCGGAGCAGTGTCAAACTCGTCAAGGTACGTTGGAACGCAAATGGTCCTGAATACACCTGGAGCGTGAGGACCAAATGAAAGAAAAGTACCCCCACTTATTTCCCAAGACTCCTGCAACTAGAAGCAGAACTTAAAATTTCGGGATGAAATTTTTCTAACGTGGGGAGAATGTGACAACCCTCACCAAATCAGGTATCTGTACGACTTAATTAATATTTAATTACTGCTTAATTACTGTGCTTGCTTACAATTGTGGATAAACTGCTACTTGAATACTGATACATACACATACTTGCATCATACTTTATGAACTGTCACTCCATTATTTACATACAGAACCTTAGTGACAAACTTGATGCATAAAAGCACAGTAGCACAATAAACGGATAACCCAGTAAACGTGCTGACATAGCCAGCACTAGGCAGACACTGCCTCTAAGGCCTGTATGAGCCGGGAATAGTTTACTATACTAGTAGGAAGTGTAGGGAAGTGAGGATTGTAGAACTGCGTCACTAGGTGATAGTTATAGTGACCGGATGTGCCAAAAATATGATTTAAACACAAAACTCTGCACTTTAATATAAAATTTAGCATTTTAGCTAACTAGTAAAGTGCAAAAACATGGAAAAATAATACTAGACACTTTCCAATGTGTCGGAAATTCTTTGTGTCACTAAAAATAATAATAAAGACACTTTAAAAGCTTGTTAAGCACTTTAACGGATCAGTATCCAACCGAACAACCGGACTTTACCAGGAACATAAAAATATTGTCATTGACACTGTTTTTCTTTTTCTGAGCCAGTTAGGGTCCCCGAATACCCTAACACCCGTTATAAATCACTACATACTAATAACTAAATTAACCTCCTAATTAATCTTAACTAGCTACTAACTAACTAGTTGAAATCGAACGGGTTACCCCTCCCTTGGACCGAATTCGGTTCCCATGTGGGGACACCCCCACTAATTCTTGATTAATTTAATCTTACATGCTAAATATCTTGGAGACATATGATCCTATGGTTAAAACCACTAACTAGTTCTATAAATAAACTAAGAGCTCACGTTACATTCATTCCAAACACTCAACAACAACTTGGAGCTCTCTCTCCCTCTCTTGACACTTTCGGCCGAGAATCAAGCCCCACCCACCACCACTTTTCGATTTCGATCTTGCAATTCCAAGCACATACAAAGGTGAAGGATCACGCACAAGGAAGCCCGGTGCTTACGGATTGCCAAGGACCTCACCACAACGCTATTATCCACCTTGTTTTCGTCTAGTTTCTTCCCTCGCCTCGAGCTAGTAGTAAGTGACTCTAAACACCCTATTGATCCTATCTAAAGTGGTTAATAAGAGATTTATCCGATAAAAATCATGAACACCAAAGATCAAAGCTTAAAGTCTTGAAAGTGTGATGAACATGTTGGTTAAAGAATGCATATTAGTGTAAAACTCTTGGATCTTGTTTTGTTATGGTTCTTTTATGTTGTTTTATGCTAGTAGTAGTTCGGATCGTCATCTAACCCGGCTAAGTCATGTTCATGGAACATGAACTAGTGTATGTTTAAGTGTGAAAATGATTAGATGACAAACACTACTACTTATTAACATGAACTTGTGTAAAAAGAGTTTTTTCTTATAAAATGAAGTTCTAAACTAGTAGATCTAAAGATCTACAAGTGGTATTTTCGAAGAACCAAGTGTAAAATGAAATCATGTTTAGAAGCCGGATCTTTCTTAAAACAAAGGTGATTTTGTGAACACACAAGTATGTAGACACTTGTGTAACAAAAGGTTTTAACAAAGAATTATTTTTGTAATATTGGACCTAGAAGTTGTAAAAATGTATTATCTTAAAGAATAAAGATCACAAGAAACCGACTTTATTTATAAAGATAGAAAGATCTACTACAAATATTGGGAGGTTACTACACACTTTTACATAACCCACAAGTTCATGTGTTTGCGATTTATGTCTATTGTGACTAGTTGATGGATTGAATATTGTTTGTTGGTGGGTGAGAAAATTGTTGATTGGATTTTGAAAAGAAAATGATACGCTAGAAAGCGTGGCCACCTCCAGTTACAGAGGAAACTCTGGTGAAATTTTTCCAGAAATATAACACTTGGAAAATATTATTACAACAAGTGTTATGAATATATTTTTAACTTGTTTTCCCAAATAAATTTCGCCTTGATTTTATTACAAAACTTCTAAGTGTCGGAGGTGGAATTTTCACAAATAAAACTTGCTAATATATATATTTAGAATATGTATTTTTCATAATAGCACTTGTGTAATTTTTATGATTGTTTTGTCAACTACATAAATATTATTTTTAGAGTAAAAATAATATTACTGAAATACGCTGAAAAGTAACGACTCCAAAATAATACGAAACACCTTCATAATATTTAAGTTACACCGGTATTATTATTATTACCACCCCAACTTTATCCGTAACTTACGTATTTTCAGAAAATACTCTTAAACGCACATGTATTAAAGCCCCCCCCCTCCCCCCCCCGTCCTTGGGAAGGAATATATTTACCAAATAATTACGAAGTGTAATTACGAAATAGTTGCCTAACTATTTCCCAAAGACATTAAACCTTAAGCTAAGGCACGGTCGTCCGTCTAATAGAAGTTAGTACGTGTAGGTCGTCGCACAGCTGGTTGACTGGGAGATACTTTTTAGAGACGCACTTCAGTGAGTTCATGTCCCCCTTTTCTCTTAACTGTTTTCAGTTTTTAAACTGCGGGGGTGAAATACATGTTACTATGATTACGAGTACTTTTACACGTGGTATGATTAGCATAAGGAGGGTTACTACTTAGATCATGTGAGTGGGTAGGCGGGAACTGAAGGCCATTAATCCTCAGTGTAGGACCGATGGACAGTAGCGGTAGATCTATCTGGGTGTAGCGAGCCCAGCCCCAGGCCCAACAGAACGGACCTCGGGGTGACTTTGTACCTGACGCAAAAATCTGCTTGGTTTGAGTCTTCCTACTGCACATCACACATATCAATGGCCTTGCAAACCATTGGTGATCTCTTTATTTCCTTATTTGCTACATACCAGGGTTTTTATACTTACAAAGGTTTTACTTACTCACTACACATGAACTCGCTCAACAATTTTTGTTGATTTTTCCAACTTATATGTATTTCAGGGAACTAAGGATTTGGCACGGTATGCTACGATTCCACGCTGCGTTAGTGTTATGGGATCATCCTCATTTAGGGATTGCGACTTTTACCTGGTCGAGTCGCAAGTCTTAAACGGTGTTTAATTTATGATGTGGTTGCGTCTTATGAACAATGTTTTTATTTTGTAGTATTGTAAACTCGATGCATGTGTCTGCATTTCAAAACAATGTTGTGGTATTTTGTTTTTAAGACTTTAATCAATGGATGATCTGAATGGTTTTAAATTCATATAGCTTTGTTGTGATTAAGCTATGGTATTAAGAACTCACACCAAATAAACCCACGGTTCCGTAAAGCAAGGGTGTGATAGGTCCAAAGTTTAAAATACAATGAAACCTAAGAGTATATACAAGGGTTAACATATAGACTTTCCAGAAGCAAAAATACGCACTGAAAAGCACCCGAAACACACTTTAAATGCTGAATTTCATAAATTTCAGCAAAATTCAGCATTGTAACGAGTTATTGACATGTAAAAATATGACTGATTAGTCCAGAATACCTTCCTAAGTGTCGGGAATTAAAAGTGTCACAAAAGAGTACATAAAGGACACTAAACTGAATAACTTGATACTTTAACGAACCGGTATCTAACCAAACAACCGGACACTACCCGGAACACCAAAATATTGCTAGAAGCATTGTTTCAATATTTCTTGGCTAGTTATGGTTCCCAAACACCCTAAGGGTCTGTTTGGTATGGGGTAATGGAATAGACGAAGGAATGTAATGGACGAGGTAATGGAATGGACGAGGGAATGCAATGGATCATTACCATTCCATGTCTTGTTTGGTTACCAGGTGTGAATGGAATGAATTATTATTGTGTATTGTTCGGTAGGCAAGAAAAATCAAGTAATAAAATAAGTGGTGAGTGGTGGTGGTGGTCGGTGGTAGTAATTGTGGGTGGTTATAGGTGGCGGTGGTGGGTGTCGGCGGCGGCGATGGGTGGTGGTGGTGGTGGTGAGTGGCGGTGCGGCGGTGACGACGAGTGGTGGCGGCGGCAAGGTGGCTGTTGGTGGTGGACGGCTGCAGAGGTGGCGATGGGTGGCGGCGGTGACGGCGGTTGGTGGTGACGGTAGTGGTGGCGTCGACGATGGTGGTGGGCGGTGGCGGCGAGTGGCGTTGGCGGTTGGTCACGATTATGGGTGATAACGATGGCGAGTGGGTGGCGGCGGCGAAGATGGCTGTCGGGGTGAGGTGGTGGCGGGTGGCGGCGATGACCTCAGTGGTGGGTGGTGGTGGTGGGTTTTGGCGAAGGTGGTGGGTTGTGGTTTTATTGATGAATAGTGCAAGAGGGGATGGAATGGAAAAAAAACATGGGTGGTGGAAGGAATGATTTTGAGGGAATGGAATGCCTTTTGGAATGGGTGATTCCATTCCATTGACCAACCAAACATCCTTTTCTTCATTCACTCGTAATCATCCATTCCATTACACCTCCCATTCCTGCATACCAAACACTACCTAACACACTATATAATGCATCATACACCCAAACACTAAACATTATACTTAGACATCCTAACTAATTACTTAACTAAACATCAAAGTTACATTTAACCCCCCCCCCCTCATAACTTACGGTCACTTATGTGACCCCACATCTACAAATCTTGCAAGATCACACAAAATATCCTCTTAATCTTTCTTGGATATGCTTATGATCATGCTTGTACTATATGAAACATAAGGACCTTTGGACAAACCATTAAGTGGTTATAAGAAGAGCCAAGAACTCATCATTTCACCACAACTCATCTCTCCTTCTCCCTTCTACCTCTCGGCCGACCCCCACACTCACACCACCACCATTTTCATCCATCATTCAAGCATTCCAAGATCATTCCAAGGTGTTAGAAGGTGTTTTATGAAGCTTGGTGCTTGTAGAACTTGAAGGACCACCATCAATTGCTTTTATCCACTCCATTTTCATCTTGTGTTCTTCCCTAGCTTAGAGCTAGTTGTAAGACTCTCTTAACCCTTTGATACTTCTAATTTTGTTGATTAAAAGATGATATACATAGATTATCTTGATGAACATTAAAAGACATAATCAAGATTCATAAGCAAAAGCTTAACATATGATGATATCTTGATGAAATAATGTTGTTTAGTGTATGTTTAATACTTACTTGTTGTTTTACTTGAGAATATGATGTTGATCATCACATAGAGCTTGCTAGATTGTGATTAAACACATGATCTAGCAAGTGGGAGGATGATTATGTGACAACATAAGATGATCATCCTCTTGTGTAAACATGAACTTGATGAATAAAATGATTTCTTGAAAAATAATAAACGAAGTGAGTTGGTAATCTTATGGATCCAATATTTATGAATGATTTTCCAAGAAAACCAAGTTTAATATATGTTTTTTAGTAACTTGATCCTTATTTAAACCTACACTATTTTTGGTGATAAAACAAGTGTGGAAATACTAAGAGAAACAAGAAGATGTTATAAATAAACATTTTTGTAAAATATGTTTACAAGTTGTAAACACCTAAATTCTTTAAGAATGAGATTTTTAAAGAAATAAACACACTTTAAGGGATAACTAACTCCATGAAACATACTACCAAGTTACTACAAGTTTTTAATGAAAGTTCAAGTTCATGTTGTAGTGCAAATAACATTGTTCTTGCACTTGGTAAGTGTAATATTGTTTAGGGTTGATTGTGGATTATTGTTGTGATGATTTTAAAAGAAAATAAGCACATGTTTTGAAAACATGGGGAACCTCCATTTTTAGGGGAAACTATGTCAAAATTTCTATAAAATTTTGACACTTAGAAAAATATAAGTTTTGGTGAAACTTATTCCCTAAAAATTCACCTAAAAATATTTACCAAGGTTTCCCTAACTTTTATGTAAACTTCAAGTTAAGAAATGATTATTTCTTCAAGATAAAAATTGATATTAAGTATGTATATTTTTGAGGAAAATATATATATATTTATTGATCACCAAATTTTGTGCTAAGTGTATGTAGTATGTATTATATGTAATAGTGTATTAGGACTTGAAAATACACTAAATACTCCCAAGGAGTGAAAATACAAAAATACACATACAACATGCTTAGACAAATACATGAATATATATTTATGAAAATATATTTCTTAATAGATTAAATAACTTGGACAAGTTTTGAACATGAAATGAAGTTTTGGACAAAATACATAACTCGGGTGAAAAATACGAGATACTTATATTTATTTTTGAGAAAATAATATAAGTAATATGCATAGTTAAAAATATAAAGTATTTTTAACAAGCAAAGAACAAATACATAAAAGATGGTGACTTGTACTTGTGCGATACAAGTCTAGTGACTAACGTTAATAAAACACGTATAGGTCACGACGCTATATAAGCAAACCCGATGAAGTTTACGGCGCAAGAAACGCAAAGTTGTGAGTTCATGTCCCCACTTTTAAACTTTTACATACTTTTTAAACTTGGGGAAAATACATGTGTTATGGTATGCTGGATACAAAGACCAAGGAATGATACTTTAAATCGTGTCACGAATAGGGTACCAGAAGCACCATTAATCGTGTACATACTAAGAGCGCAGAGCAAAAGGTTAGATCTAATGGGTTTTCGGGCAGCCACACTCTTGGTGATAACTAGTACCAAGTAGTGCTTTTGTGTCTTAGTCGTGAATAGACAACTAGAAAAATGCCTATGGTTTAGATGCTTCCTATGTCGTGTCACATGTTAATGGCCTTGCAACCCATTAACAAACTCGATACTTACAGAAATACTTGATTTATACAAATTACATACCATGTTTTTATACAAAGTATACAAACGTTCAATACAAAAACTGCATGAATTCACACCAACATTATGTTGACGATTTTCCAAAAACTCACATGTATTTCAGGTAACTAAAGTGGATGTGCGCGCGGTCATACTCTTGCTCTTGGATGTTGTTTATGTTTATCGTTAAATAAAGTTGTAAACTTTTCAAACAATGTCTTATGCTGTCTTGTGATGTAAACACTCAACCTATGTTTTCAATTACATAATGATTTTTGGCATTTGAAGTTATTTTTACAAGCATGTAGTATGTTTACCATTGGTATGCAATGAGAACCTTTCATGACACCTCGTGCTTCCGCCTTAGAAAGGGGTGTGACAGATTGGTATCAGAGAGGCGATTGTAGTGAACCGGGATTCCTTCTCGAGTCTAGACTACAATCTTGAGGATCCTCTCACGAAAACAATTTTTCAAAAGTTTTTCATTGCATAAAACTTTCCGTGACATCCACTACCTGAAACTATTTACAAAGAGTCAAGAAAAGACACTACAAGACTTAGGGTGCACTGGAGTAGCACTTGTCTTTGACTAGAAATTACTTGCAACTATGTGTGCTAATTAATATATACATATACTAGAAATAGAACATCTCAGGTAATCGTGACTTTACCTAAAAAGGGTGGCCTATCTGATGGAAGTGATACGAGGATGAAACGAACTGTGCGGACTGTGCAAGGACTTACGTAATTATGGATGCATACATAATTATGGAATTCAGTGCACAGAAACCACAGCAAGTCTTGTCACGTATCATAAGAGATTCCTTCAAATACAGGAGAAGGTCAAACGTGAACACCCTTCCCCCAGCATATTAAATACTCTTTTGGAGAAATAATTTAGGGTATAAAGACAAGAACCCCCAATGTGAAGTAAGATATTTAGTCCTTTACATATATTAAACTTGTACATTGGGGAGATGTAACCCGTATTCATTTTGTTTACTTCGCAAACAATGATGTAACAAGTTGTTCTGATATGTGTAAAGACTCGGTGAATATCTTATGACACACCAATATTTATCTATTTATGCATGCTTGTTGCTGTATGAATTGATTTATATGTTGGGCGGATTGTTTGATGTCACTTATGTGGGTATATGTCTGTGTATATATGCTACTACTGCCTCGTATGACGATATCAAACAAATGTCTAACCCTGTTGTGTTATCTTCCGACAGAACTTGGCACCCAGAAGAGCTGTGAACGCTCGTGATCAACCTCCTCCTCCCCCACTGCCAAGGACTGCTGAGGAACAGAACTCCCTGCTGAAAGAAAGGATCTCCGCAACTATCGCCCAGTACGAGGCGAACCGTACTGAACACAGTGGAGGACCAAGCAATGCTAGATGTAATGGGAATGGAGACTCATCTGGAGGAAACACGGCTTAAGGCTGTACCTTCAAGCAGTTTCTTGACTGCAAGCCACTGAACTATGATGGCACCGGAGGTGCAGTGGCTTTTGTACGCTGGACGGAAAACAAAGATTCCACTATCCATATGAGCAAGTGTACCACGGACCAGCAAGTCACTTTCATTACTGGGTTGTTTATTGATGAAGCTTTTACTTGGTGGAATCTGCAAGTCCAAACTCTGGGTGAATTAAAGGATCGAATGAGAGAAACGTATTGCTCACGTGCTGAACTCCAGAGGTTGGAGACGGAGTTCTGGCACTTAACCATGGAAGGTGCAGACATCACTGGTTATACCCGAAGGTTCCATGATTTTTCAAGAGTGATCCCCTACATGGTGACTCCTGAATTTAAGCGTGTTGAGCGCTACATCTAGGGATTGGCTCCAGAATTTCGCAGTTTGGTAACTTCGGCTAAACCTGAAACGATCACTCAGGCTGTAACTCTGGCTATCAGCCTTACTGAAGATGTTGTCCGAATGAAGAAGTTATCGCTGAACCCAACTGAAAAGACCGAGAAGCATGCTGAGTCGTCTAGAGACAGGAAAAGGAAGCATGCGAACCTGAATCAAGCGACACGTAACAACAAGGGTTCCAACAATAAGATGCGAGACCCCAACCCACCTCAGGAGGCGAAAACTCTTGCAACCATGAATGATGCTCCTGCCAAAAGATACCTGGGCACTCTGCCCATCTGCAACCAGTGCAAGCGTCATCACGAAGGAGTTTGTCGCATTCCAAAATGCGACAAGTGTGGAAAACTGGGTCATCACACTGAGGACTATTGGGGAAAAGGAAATAGGAAAGGGAATGGAAACCGCAACGGTGCTGGTAATAGGAACGGTGGTGGAAATGGAAATGGCAATTTTAACCGGAATGGTAATGGAGCTGGGCAGAACCAAGAATGCTTTGGTTGTGGAAGCAAGGATCATTTCATAAAAGACTGCCCAAGGGGGAACAATGCTCAGGCTCGGGCATTTGTGATTGGAGCAAGGAACGCACGCGAGGAACCTAATGTGGTCACCGGTACGTTTCTCATTAACAATCACTTTGCATCCATCTATTTGACACTGGTGTCGATTATAGCTTCATTCTGTGGAATTTAAACGTATGCTTGGAATAGAATCTAGTAGATTAGATATTCCTTATTCCATAGAACTAGCCAATGGTAAACTTGTTGAATCGGGCAAAGTTGTTAGAAGTTGCACATTAGAACTTGGTGAACGAAGTTTTAGCATCGACCTCTTACCTATTCAATTGGGTAGCTTCGACGTAGTGGTCGGAATGGACTGGTTGTCCAAGAACAAAGCTGAAGTTGTTTGTCACGAGAAAATCATTCGCATCCCTCTGACGAATGATGAAACTCTCATCGTGCATGGAGAAAAGCGAGACGCGCCTATGCGAATCATCAGTTGTATGAAGGCATAGAAGTGCTTAAGGAAAGGATGTGTTGCTTTCCTAGCGCACGTTATAGATAAGAAGGCTGAGGAGCCGAAACTCGAAGACATTCCTGTGGTGAAAGAATTCCCTGATGTTTTCCCCGAATATCTGCCAGGACTACCTCCGCAACGACAAGTCAAATTCCATATAGACCTGGTTCCAGGAGCCGCTCCTGTAGCCAAGGTACCCTATCGGCTTGCACCATCCAAGATGCAAGAATCATCTACACAACTCCAGGAGTTGTTGGATAAAGGATTCATAAGGCCAAGCTTCTCGCCTTAAGATACAAGTTACGATAGAATGATTGTTTGATAAGTGATTTTTGATCTGCAAATGTATGAGTTAGGGTTTTAGAACGATGAATGTAACTGTTGATCGAAGGAAACGTAACTGTTACAATTATACAGAACGTGTGATTGAATGTTTGTCTGAGTTTTGTGAATGTTGTTAGTCCGAGCTTTAATAACACATCATAGTCTGAGTTTTATTGTTTGATCTTGTCCGATCTTTAACCCTAGATAAGGTCCGAATTTTATTGCACTGTGGTGTTGTCCGACCTTTAAGCATATGAACATGGTCCGAGTTTTAAACCCTAGACCTTGTCCAACTTTTGTATTAGAAACGGGGGTCCGAGTTTTGCATCTAGGAGTTGGGTGGTCCGAATTTTAACCCTCTCCCACATGTCCGACCTTTGTGAAGGTCCCCCACCCCCCTTGTCCGAGTTTCTTGGCCCCCAAACCCCCTCACATGGTCCGAACTTTGATAGGCCCCAACCCCATGTCAGACTTTGTGAAGCCCATGTCCCCTAGTCCGAGTTTTATTCCCCCCACTTTATGTCCGACCTTTAATGGCACCACAAAGGTCCGAGTTTCATGCTAGGGACCTTTGGTCCGACTTTTGAACAGGGGAAACCCCCCCCCCCACACTTGTCCGAGCTTTTAAGAAGGGCAAGGCCCTGTCTGACTTTGTGTATGATTAATATGAGGCCATGAGTGTATGCTATATAATGTTGAATATGTTAAGATGTGATGTCACTTGGTTAAGTCACTAACTCCGTTAAACTTGTGAAGTTTATTAAAGCTGCTAAATGTACTAAGTATCTTAACGGTGGCAATTAGGTTAATATCCACGTTAGACTAAACTGTGAAATCAAAGACGTGATGCATGAATTATGTGAATACGAGTAACTGTTTACGTGATGTATGATTCTATATATATAATCGTATGATACTAAATGCAACTGTATGATCTTGCATGTATGAATCATTCTATGTGATATCATCCTGTACACAATAAGCACACAAAACACAGTTGCTTGAATATCAATGACTTGCAAACCCTAATTGGATGCAAACACTTACATCGTATCATGTGCAATGAATCCTAGGTCGTGTGTAACGGACTTAGACATTTAGTTAACCCTAGAAGCAATAACATACTGAGCAAACCAAGGTGAGTTCACACTCTTACTAAGGCATGGGATTCCTAGGGTTTGGGAATGGGATTGAAGGAATAAGGTTGAATAGAATCGTACTTACACTGTTACTAGACTACCATACCATCGTCCTCGGTTGTGCAGGACACATACGGAAAACCTACGTATACTTATGCTACTCATTGTCCTCAGGTTGCGAAGGACACTCACGTAAAACCTACGTGAACTTATACTCACTACTGCCTCGGTTGTGTCAGGCACTTACGTAAAACCTACGTAAACCCCCGCATACCCCTATCCTCGGTTGTGAAGGATACTTACGTAAAACCTACGTAAACTTGTACGTATTACTGTTCTCGGGATATGTAGAACATTTATGGTTACGAATAGTCTAGTGGATATACAACATGGGAAGCCCCCACCAATAGAACTTACTATCGGCCCAGTAGAGCCACATGTTACAAACGAACTTACTATTACGCATTTACTTACTGTGAACTCGCTCAACTAGTTGTTGATCCTCTGTTACATGCCTTGCAGGTCGTTAGATACATGGAGCTTGCGCAGGGAGGAGCTGGTGGTTGTGGGCTTGGATCGTGATTGTTTCATTAAACACTTATGACTTTTCATACTATATTATGTTGGGTTTTACTTATACGCTTCCGCTAAATAGTGATAACATATTTATGTTTTGGAACACCTTTCATATGGATTGGTTTGGTTAAATTGCAATTACTTTTACTTTATACATTGTTCTATATGATTGGTGGCTTGATCCTGGTCAGTCACGCTCCCAAGCGGTGATACTCCGCAGGTGGATTTTGGGGGTGTGACAGATTGGTATCAGAGCCATTGGTTATAGAGAACTTGGTTTTAATATGGGGAAAACATTTTTATTAAAACCAGACTATAACCAGTACAGTGCTCAACGATCCACAACGACGCTTCGCTCCACGTGCAAGACTCAACATCCTAGGTAATAAGGTTTATGTTTATTGCCTATATGCTAGAATTACATAGAACTTTGATCGTAGTATGCTTAGATTACATTGCTCACTATTTGTTATTGCTTGAGAACACTTGTGTGCTTACACTCTTCTGTTATCACACTACTCGCGAACCATTCTCACTTATTCTACTTTTACTATGAAGATCATGTCTGGACGTGTGAACATGACTCAAGCCCACTTGACGGCTCTTATCAATGAACAAGTAGCTGCGGCACTTGCAGCTGCACAAGCAGGTAGTATACCCTGCGGATGTGATTCACACTAGGATCTTTAGATCCTACATTAACTCTTGTGTTTAACTTTGTCCTATTTGTACACAATAGGTCAACACGCCCCACAACCTGTCTGCACATTCAAGAACTTCATGGACTGTCGTCCAAGCTCATTCAGTGGCACGGAGGGGGCGGTTGGACTCCTCCACTAGTTTGAAAAGCCCGAGTCTGTGTTCGAGATATGTGAATGCCCTGAGGCTCGCAGGGTGAAATATGCCACTGGTACTTTAGAGGGGATCGCTCTAACTTGGTGGAACGCGCAAGTGCAGATCTTAGGGTTGGCAGCTGCTACCGCCACCCCTTGGAATGATTTCAAGGAACTGATTAAACGTGAATACTGCACACGGGAAGATATCCACAAGTTGGAAGATGAGTTGTACCATTTGAAAATGAATGGGTCAGAGATCGAAGCTTATACCAAGAGGTCAAACGAGCTGGCCGTGCTGTGTCCAACTATGGTGGACCCTCCAATCAAGCGCATCGAGTTGTATCTCAAAGGGTTAGCGCCAGAAATTCAAGGCCATGTAACATCGGCAAATCTTGACAACATCCAGGCCATTGAACGCCTTGCGCATCGCCTCACAGATCAGGCAGTGGATCAGAACAGACTGCCTAAACGTATCAGCGCTACTGCTACCGTTACCACTTCTGCTACACTTGCTACTCCCAGTGACAACAAGAGAAAATGGGAAGGGGATTCCAGCAAGGGATCAACTTCAGTTCAATCACAGGTTCAGCAGCGAAAGACTGACAGTTATCAGAGTCCCAGTCAGCACTCCTCAGGCAGCCACAGGCAGGGTGGATATCGAGGGAACCTCCCAAAGTGTAACAACTGTAACAGACACCACAGTGGCCAGTGTAACAAGGGTCGCTGTCAAAGATGCCTCAAGATGGGTCATGAGGCCAAGGATTGTAGGAGCCCTCGGCCTGCGAATCAGAATCAGCAGCAGCCACCAGCACAGCAGAATCAGCAACAGGGCAACAGGGGATGTTTTCATTGTGGTGCAGAAGGTCACTTCAAAAGGCACTGCCCTCAGCTAAACAGGAACCAGAACAACAACAACAATAACAACAATCAGGGAAATGGCAACAACAACAACAACGGTGGGAACAACAACGGCAATGAAGCAAGGGGTCGTGCATTTGTGTTGGGACAGGGTGATGCCAGAAATGATCCCAACGTAGTCATGGGTAAGTTTCTTCTTGACGACTTTTATGTTACTGTATTGTTTGATTCGGGTGCGGATACAAGTTATATGTCTCTTAAAGTTAGCCAAATGTTAAAACGTGCGCTAACACCATTAAACACCAAGCATGTCATAGAGTTAGCTAATGGTAAAAGTCTAGAAGCAACACAAATAGTTCAGGGTTGTAATCTTATCCTCGCTGGTCAGACTTTCTCCATCGATCTTATTCCTATAGTTCTGGGTAGTTTTGATATCGTCATTGGCATGGATTGGTTATCCAAGCAGCAAGCAGAGATCTTATGTAAGGAGAAGAACATTCGTATTCCTCGTTTGGGTAAGGAACCTCTCGAAGTTCAAGGTGACAAGAGTGGTGCTGTGGTTGGCATCATCTCTTTCTTGAAGGCTCAGAAATGTTTACGAAAGGGTTACACTGCCATTTTGGCACTAGTTACTGATGCATCGACGAAAGAGAAAAGGATAGAGGATATTCCAGTTGTACGTGATTTTCCTCAAGTGTTTCCTGAAGATTTACCTGGTCTACCGCCTCATCGTCAGGTCGAGTTTCAAGTCGAGCTAGCTCCAGGAGCAGCACCTATAGCTCGCGTACCGTATCGTTTAGCTCCAACTGAACTGGAAGAACTGTCTAAGCAACTACAAGAGCTCTTGGATAAGGGCTTCATTCGTCCAAGCTCTTCGCTTTGGGGAGCTCCAGTATTATTCGTGAAAAAGAAGGATGGCACTTTCAGGATGTGTATAGACTACCGTGAACTGAACAAGGTCACAGTGAAAAACCGTTATCCTCTTCCTCGTATTGACGACTTATTCGACCAGTTGCAAGGGTCGAGTTACTATTCCAAGATTGATCTAAGGTCAGGGTATCATCAGCTGAGAGTCCGGGATGAGGACGTCTCCAAGACAGCATTCAGAACTCGCTACGGTCACTACGAGTTCCTTTCATGCCATTTGGGTTAACGAACGCGCCTGCCGTATTTATGGATCTAATGAACAGGGTATGCAAGCCCTACTTAGACAAATTTGTGATAGTTTTTATCGACGACATCCTGATCTACTCCAAGAGTCAGGAGGAACACGAGCAGCACTTACGTCTTATCTTGGAACTTCTTCGAAAGGAACAACTGTACGCCAAGTTTTCAAAATGCGACTTCTGGCTTCGTGAAGTCCACTTCTTAGGCCATGTGGTGAACAGGGATGGGCTTCATGTCGATCCATCCAAGGTAGATTCGATCAGGAACTGGCCTGCACCGCGTACACCAACGGAAATACGCCAATTCTTGGGTTTGGCGGGGTATTATAGACGATTCATCAAAGACTTTTCAAAGATCGCACAACTGCTTACAATGTTGACACAGAAAGGTGTTACCTATCGTTGGGGAAATACACAAGAAACAACTTTTCAGTATCTGAAGGATAGACTATGCAGCGCACCTATTCTCTCATTGCCAGAGGGACAGACGATTTTGTAGTATATTGTGACGCATCGATACAGGGGCTTGGTTGTGTATTGATGCAGCGGGATAAAGTTATTGCCTACACTTCGCGGCAACTCAAAGTTCATGAACGGAACTACACGACGCACGATTTAGAGCTGGGAGCTGTTGTTTTCGCGCTTAAGATATGGCGACACTACCTGTACTGTACCAAGTGCACTATTTACACCGATCACAGGAGTCTTGAGCATATCTTCAAGCAGAAGGAATTGAACATGCGTCAACGACGATGGGTCGTGTTACTTAACGATTACGAATGCGCCATCAAGTACCATCCAGGTAAAGCCAATGTTGTGGCTGACGCTCTCAGTCTAAAAGACACTCTACCTAGGCGTGTACGAGCTTTGCAGCTCACCATTCAGTCTAGAATTCCTGCACAAATACGAGATGCTCAGGTGGAATCATTGAAACCAGAAAACGTCAGGGCTGAAGCCTTACGCGGCTCAAGGCAACGATTAGAACAGAAGAAGATGGCGCCTACTATGTAACATGGCGTATTTGGGTACCACTATACGGTGGTTTACGAGAACTTGTGATGGATGAAGCTCACAAGTCTCGCTACTCGGTACATCCAGGGTCGGATAAAATGTACCACGATCTTAAAACAACATATTGGTGGCCTAGCATGAAAGCCCACATCGCGACTTACGTCGGCAAGTGTTTGACATGTGCAAAAGTCAAAGTGGAGTATCAGAAACTAGCGGGCCTACTGCAGTAACCCAAGATACCGCAATGGAAATGGGAAGAAATTTCCATGGATTTTGTTACAGGCCTACCTAGATCTCAGCGGGGGAATGATACTATATGGGTGATCGTGGATCGACTCACCAAGTCTGCACACTTCCTGGCTATTAAGGAAACGGATAAGTTCTCCACCCTCGCAGACGTTTATCTTAAAGAAGTTGTTTCGAGGCACGGGGTGCCCACCTCCATCATTTCGGATCGGGATGCACGATTCACGTCAGAGCTATGGCAAGCGATGCACAAATCTTTTGGCTCACGGTTAGACATGAGCACAGCATATCATCCTCAGACGGATGGGCAGTCTGAGCGCATGATCCAGACTCTCGAAGACATGCTTCGGGCTTGCGTTATCGACTTCGGCAACGGCTGGGAAAAGCATCTCCCTTTGGTGGAGTTTTCGTATAATAACAGCTATCACACCAGCATTCAAGCCGCTCCATTTGAGGCATTGTACGGGCGTAAATGCCGGTCACCTCTCTGTTGGGCAGAGGTGGGGGATAGTCAGATCACGGGTCCAGAGATTGTAGTGGACGCCACGGAAAGATTGCGCAGATACGACAACGCATGGCGGCAGCTCGCGATCGCCAGAAAAGCTACGCTGATAAACGCAGAAAACCGCTCGAGTTTCAAGTTGGGGATCGAGTGCTACTTAAAGTCTCACCCTGGAAGGGTGTGGTTAGATTTGGTAAACGAGGCAAGCTCAATCCACGGTATGTTGGACCATTCGAAATCACTGAAAGAATAGGCAAGGTAGCCTACAGACTAAACCTACCAGCTGAACTCGGTGCAGTTCACAACGTATTCCACGTGTCGAATCTGAAGAAGTGTCTGTCAGATGAGACTCTCATAGTTCCTTTTAAGGAACTCACTATCGACGAGCGGTTGCAGTTCGTCGAGGAACTAGTTGAAATCACGGACCGGGATGTCAAGGTCCTCAAGAACACTAGAATACCTCTTGTACGAGTTCGTTGGAACTCCCGTCGTGGCCCAGAGTATACCTGGGAATGAGAAGATCAAATGGAACTTAAGTATCCCCAGTTATTCGGAAACCGTGCAACCACTACTGAGGCTGAAGCTACTACAGCAGAATTTCGGGACGAAATTCCAAATCAACGGGGGGATGATGTGACACCCCAGGAAAACCAGTAAACGATACAATCTACCTAGCTTCCTCAGTAACTGCATGCTAAATTTCGGGACGAAATTTCTTTCAAGTTGGGGATAATGTGACAACTCGAGTTTCCAAGATTCTAATTCCGCATTTATTGCACGTTTATTGTTGTTTAGTTGTTTATTTGCACAATTGATTTGTTGC
Source organism: Helianthus annuus (assembly GCF_002127325.2). Taxonomy (NCBI): domain Eukaryota; kingdom Viridiplantae; phylum Streptophyta; class Magnoliopsida; order Asterales; family Asteraceae; genus Helianthus; species Helianthus annuus. The sequence continues at coordinate 67,810,896 of NC_035439.2, read as the reverse complement.
GGAACTGTAACGTCTTGATACAATGAACGATATTGTGTGATTGTGCATGGTTATGTGTTAATTTTTAAAGATTTGACAAATAATTGGAAGTGGTGATGAAACTGTGAAATATACATCTTGTGCCTGTAATATGTAATAGATAATAATTGAGGGTGCATAGAGTGTTTAGTGAAACTTAAATCATACTTAACCCTAATTCCTTTTCACTAATCATTACACAAAGCAAAGCACGTACTTTCATTCTCTGATTCTCTGGCAATCATCATCATCTTCATCCTAGGCACAAGCTAATCATCACTCTTGATTTCCATACTCTAACTAGAATCAATTCAAGGTAAATGATTATTGATTATTTGATTGCATCAATTCTTGATTCTTGTAATACTTGTAAACCCTAGTTTTCATATGATAGTTCTGTGGTTATTGTTTGAGTTCTGATGATTGAGAAATGATTTAGTTTAGTGTGTAATCAATTGCTTGATGTTAAGATACAAGTTATGATAGAATGATTGTTTGATAAGTGATTTTTGATCTGCAAATGTATGAATTAGGGTTTTAGAATGATGAATGTAACTGTTGATCGAAGGAAACGTAACTGTTACAATTATACAGAACGTGTGATTGAATGTTTGTCTGAGTTTTGTGAATGTTGTTAGTCCGAGCTTTAATGACACATCATAGTCTGAGTTTTATTGTTTGATCTTGTCCGATCTTTAACCCTAGATAAAGTCCGAATTTTATTGCATGGTGGTGTTGTCCGACCTTTAAGCATATGAACATGGTCCGAGTTTTAAACCCTAGACCTTGTCCGACTTTTGTATTAGAAATGGGGGTCCGAGTTTTGCATCTAGGAGTTGGGTGGTCCGAATTTTAACCCTCTCCCACTTGTCCGACCTTTGTGAAGGTCCCCCACCCCCCTTGTCCGAGTTTCTTGGCCCCCAAACCCCCTCACATGGTCCAAACTTTGATAGGCCCCAACCCCATGTCAGACTTTGTGAAGCCCATATCCCCTAGTCCGAGTTTTATTCCCCCCACTTTATGTCTAACCTTTAATGGCACCACAAAGGTCCGAGTTTCATGCTAGGGACCTTTGGTCCGACTTTTGAACAGGGGAAACCCCCCTCCCCCCACACTTGTCCGAGCTTTTAAGAAGGGCAAGGCCCTGTCTGACTTTGTGTATGATTAATATGAGGCCCTGAGTGTGTGCTATATAATGTTGAATCTGTTAAGATGTGTATGTCACTTGGTTAAGTCACTAACTCCGTTAAACTTGTGAAGTTTATTAAAGCTGCTAAATGTACCAAGTATCTTAACGGTGGCAATTAGGTTAATATCCACGTTAGACTAAACTGTGAAATCAAAGACGTGACGCATGAATTATGTGAATACGAGTAACTGTTTACGTGATGTATGATTCTATATATATAATCGTATGATACTGAATGCAACTGTATGATCTTGCATGTATGAATCATTCTATGTGATATCATCCTGTACACAATAAGCACACAAAACACAGTTGCTTGAATATCAATGACTTGCAAACCCTAATTGGATGCAAACACTTACATCGTATCATGTGCAATGAATCCTAGGTCGTGTGTAACGGACTTAGACATTTAGTTAACCCTAGAAGCAATAACATACCGAGCAAACCAAGGTGAGTTCACACTCTTACTAAGGCATGGGATTCCCAGGGTTTGGGAATGGGATTGAAGGAATAAGGTTGAATAGAATCGTACTTACACTGTTACTAGACTACCATACCATCGTCCTCGGTTGTGCAGGACACATACGGAAAACCTACGTATACTTTGTCACACCCCCAAATTCCACACGCGGAGTACCACCGCTTGGGAGTGTGACTGACCAGGATCAAGCCACCAATCATATTGAACAATATAAATAATTAAAGAAATTCATAAACCCAATTCAATACAATTGATGTTCCAACAAAACATAGTTTAAGTAGCGGAAGCAAGTAAGTAACCCAACATAGTTAATAGTTTTAAAAGTCATAACAGTTCAACGTAGTAATCACGATCCTTGTCCACAACCACCGCGCCTCCAGTGCAAGCTCCATAAGTACCTAAGGTCCTGCAAGGCATGCATCAATGAGTCAACAACTAGTTGAGCGAGTTCACAGTTAACAGTTCAGTAATAGTATAGTGTGAGTAGTAGTATGTTCGTTCGTTATGTCATGTATCGTATTAGTTTCCATCGCGGCCTCCCAGGCAGGTATGCGAAGATATTAGGGGATGTTCATCCCGAGTATTCTAGACTAGGTTTATCTGTATCGCGGCCTACCAGGCAGGTGTGCGAAGATTAGTAAATTCAGTTCGCGGCCTTCCAAAGGCAGGTGTGCGAAGTCAGTCATAATATCGCGGCCAACCCTTGGCAGGTGTGCGAAGATCAGTTCAATATGTGTTACTAGTCTAGTCGTAGTTCTACCAGCGAAGTATATACAATAGTTCATCAAATCCCATTCCCACCCGGGAACCCCATGCCTTGGCTGTGTGAACTCACCTTGGTTTGCTCGGTATGTTATTGCTTCTAGGGTTTATTAACTGTCTAAGTCCGTTACACACGACCTAGGATATGTTGCACATGATACGATGTAAGTGTTTGCATCAAATTAGGGTTTGCAAGTCACTGATATTCAAGCAATTGTGTTTAGTGTGCGTATTGTGTACCGGATGATATCACATAGAATGTTCACGTATGCAGGATCATACAGTTGCATTCAACTTCATACAAGCATATATGGAGTCATACAGTTATATGCAGCAATTACGGTATCATACGGTAATGTACAGACATCATACAATAAGTAGTTTTCAATAACATGCATACAGTGGTGATAGGATCAACATATTTCATTCAATATCAACTTGGTTCCATTAACAAGCCAACATACTCGGACCGTATACTATCCACAAAGCTCGGATCCCAAATATATCTAGTAAAAGGTCGGGCTACACGTCTACATATAAAAGTCATACTAAGTGTGTTATGCACAATAGTTCGGACAGTAACATATCAAAAGGTGTTCGGACTACCCTTGCATCAATGAAACTCGGACACCCTCCTGGTTCCTTATAAAAGTCGGACAAGGTATGTGCCTTAAAAAAACTCGGACCATGTAGTATACATAATAAAACTCGGACAGAAGGGGTAACACCCCCCCAAATACTCGGACAGGGGATCCCTCCTAAAACTCGGACTTGGTGAATTTTCTATCACAAAATCGGACTAGGGGTGGGCTCAAGAAACTCGGACCCCTTTGCTTCTTAGAAAGGTCGGACCTAGTGTCTAATGTATAAAACTCGGACCCCTAATCATTAAGTAAAACTCGGTACTAGGTTAACAACATGAAGATCGGATAACATGAGGTACAAACAAAGTCAGACAAGGCTCGGAACAACATAAAGATCGGATAACATAAAGCTCGGACCAAGCCCATCTCACAAGATCAATTTATCTTGTGATGTTCTTCAATGTCGGACCTAGTGTTTTGGAGCCAAAGCTCGGACCACAAGTGTCATGAAACTCGGGATCAAGCATTTCATGAAGGAGTTCGGACAAGCATCATCATATATATATAAAAGTCGGACCTTGTCATTTACATATAATTCGGACAAGAACACTAACAAAACTCAGACAAGCAATAGTCATACAACAGATTATTCCAGTTCAACGTGATTATATCAGTTACGTATTAGCATACATACGATCCAAAACCCTAATTGCTTTACTTTTGCATAGAAGAAACCAAATCAACAATCACATATCATGCATCTAATTCATCAGACAATGGATTACATGATGAATCATCTTCATATCACACTAATCAACATAAATCAAAAACACAGAACCATCACATGAAGACTAGGGTTTACAAGAATTACAAGAATCAAGCATTGATAACAATCAAACAACAATTAATCACAAACAATGATTAAGCAATTACCTTGATTCGATTCTAGATGGATTGGTAATCAACCTTGATGCAAAAGAACTTGTGAATCCAAGAATGATGAGAAGATGGTTGTAGAGAGGATTAGAGAATACAGTGCTTTGGTTTTTGTGAAAATGATTAGTGAAAGGGACTAGGGTTAACAATGATTAGAGTTTCACTAATTACACTATGCATCCCTAAGTGTCATATTTTACACATGTACACCATCTCATCACAATTTCATAGTTTCACCACCCAGTTTACATATTTGACAAGTTTATCACAATTAACGCATAACCAATCAATTACACAATACACTTTATTGTAACAAAACGCATACAATTTCATAGCAATCAATTGTGCAAATAACAACTAAACAATACATGAACGTGCAATAGATGCAAAATAGAAATCTTGGAAGTTCGAGTTGTCACATTATCCCCAACTTAAAAGAAATTTCGTCCCGAAATTTGGTACGCACTCACTGAGGAAGCTAGGTAAGCTGTATTGTTCACTGGTTTTCCTGGGGTGTCACATCATCCCCCCGTTGATTTGGAATTTCGTCCCGAAATTCAGTAGTAGTAGCTTCAGCCTCAGTAGTGGTTGCATTGGTTCCGAATAACTGGGGGTACTCTTCTTTCATTTGGTCTTCGCGTTCCCAGGTGTACTCTGGGCCACGTCGGGAGTTCCAACGAACTCGAACAAGAGGGATTCTCTTGCTTTTGAGGACCTTAACATCCCGGTCCGCGATTTCAACTGGTTCCTCGACGAACTGCAACCGCTCGTCGATGGTGAGTTCCTTAAAAGGAACTATGAGGGTCTCATCTGACAGGCACTTCTTCAGATTCGACACGTGAAATACGTTGTGAACTGCACCGAGTTCAGCTGGTAGGTTTAGCTTGTAGGCCACTTTGCCTATTTTCTCAATGATCTCGAACGGTCCAACATACCGCGGATTTAATTTGCCCCGTTTGCCAAAACGAACCACACCCTTCCAGGGTGAGACTTTTATTAAAACCTGGTCCCCGACCTGAAATTCCAACGGTTTCCTACGCTTATCCGCGTATGCTTTCTGACGGTCGCGTGCTGCCGCCATGCGTTGTCGTATTTGTGCAATCTTTTCTGTGGCGTCTACTACAATCTCTGGACCCGTGATCTGACTATCCCCCACCTCTGCCCAATAGAGAGGTGACCGGCATTTACGTCCGTACAATGCCTCGAATGGAGCGGCTTGTATGCTGGTGTGATAACTGTTGTTGTATGAGAACTCCACTAACGGGAGATGCTTTTCCCAGCCATTGCCGAAATCAATAACACATGCCCGAAGCATGTCTTCTAGAGTTTTAATCGTGCGCTCAGACTGCCCATCCGTCTGAGGATGATATGCTGTGCTCATGTCTAATCGTGAGCCGAAAGATTTGTGCATCGCTTGCCATAGCTCTGACGTGAATCGTGCATCCCGATCTGAAATGATGGAGGTGGGCACCCCGTGCCTCGAAACAACTTCTTTAAGATAAACGTCTGCAAGAGTGGAGAACTTATCCGTTTCCTTAATAGCCAGGAAGTGTGCAGACTTGGTGAGTCGATCCACGATCACCCATATGGTATCATTCCCACGCTGGGATCTGGGTAGGCCTGTAACAAAATCCATGGAAATTTCTTCCCATTTCCATTGCGGTATCTTGGGCTGCTGCAGTAGGCCCGCTGGTTTCTGATACTCTACTTTGACTTTTGCACAAGTCAAACACTTGCCGACGTAAATAGCGATGTGGGCCTTCATACTAGGCCACCAGTATGTTGTTTTGAGATCGTGGTACATTTTATCCGACCCTGGATGTACTGAGTAGCGAGACTTGTGTGCTTCATCCATCACAAGTTCTCGTAAACCGCCATATAGTGGGACCCAAATACGCCCCGTTACATAGTAGGCGCCGTCTTCCTTTTGTTCCATTCGTTGCCTTGAGCCGAGTAAGGCTTCAGCTTTGACGTTTTCAGGCTTTAATGCTTCCATCTGAGCAGTTCGTATCTGTGCGGGAAGACTGGACTGAATAGTGAGCTGCAAGGCTCGTACGCGTCTAGGTAGAGTGTCTTTCCGGCTGAGAGCGTCAGCCACAACATTGGCCTTGCCTGGATGGTACTTAATAGCGCATTCGTAGTCGTTCAGTAGTTCGACCCATCTTCGTTGACGCATGTTCAAATCCTTTTGCTTAAGAATATACTCGAGACTCCTGTGATCGGTGTAAATAGTGCACTTGGTACCGTACAGGTAGTGTCGCCATATCTTAAGCGCGAAAACAACAGCTCCCAGCTCTAAATCGTGCGTCGTGTAGTTTCGTTCATGAACTTTGAGTTGACGAGAAGTGTAGGCAATAACTTTATCCCGTTGCATCAATACACAACCAAGCCCCTGTATCGATGCGTCACAAAAGACCACAAAATCGTCCGTGCCTTCTGGCAATGAGAGAATAGGTGCGCTGCATAGCCTATCCTTTAGGTACTGAAAAGCAGTTTCTTGTGTATTACCCCAACGATAGGTAACACCTTTCTGTGTCAACATAGTGAGCGGCTGAGCGATCTTCGAAAAGTCTTTGATGAATCGTCTGTAATACCCCGCCAAACCTAAGAATTGGCGTATTTCCGTAGGAGTACGCGGTGCAGGCCAGTTCCTGATCGAATCTACCTTGGATGGATCGACATGAATCCCATCCCTGTTCACCACATGGCCTAAGAAGTGGACTTCACGAAGCCAGAAGTCGCATTTGGAAAACTTGGCGTACAATTGCTCCTTTCGAAGAAGTTCCAAAATTAATCGTAGGTGATGTTCGTGCTCCTCCTGACTCTTTTAGTAAATCAGAATGTCGTCGATGAAGACAATGACGAACTTGTCAAGATAGGGTTTGCACACCCTGTTCATAAGATCCATGAAAACTGCAGGCGCGTTCGTAAGCCCAAATGGCATAACAAGAAACTCGTAGTGACCGTAGCGAGTTCTGAATGCTGTCTTGGAGACGTCCTCATCCCGGACTCTCAGCTGATGATACCCTGACCTTAAATCAATCTTGGAATAGTAACTCGACCCTTGCAACTGGTCGAATAAGTCGTCAATACGAGGAAGAGGATAGCGGTTCTTCACAGTGACCTTGTTCAGTTCGCGGTAATCGATGCACATCCTGAATGTGCCATCCTTCTTCTTCACGAATGGTACTGGAGCTCCCCAAGGCGAAGAGCTTGGACGAATGAAGCCCTTATCCAAGAGCTCTTGTAGTTGCTTCGAGAGTTCTTCTAGTTCAGTTGGAGCTAATCGATACGGTGCGCGAGCTATAGGTGCTGCTCCTGGGGCTAGCTCGACTTGGAATTCGACTTGACGATGAGGCGGTAGACCAGGTAAATCTTCAGGAAACACTTGAGGAAATTCGCGTACAACTGGAATATCCTCAATCCTTTTCTCTTTCGCCGATGCATCTGTAACAAGTGCCAAAATAGCCGTATGACCCTTTCGTAAACATTTCTGAGCCTTCAGGAAAGAGATGATGCCAACCACTGCACCACTCTTGTCGCCTTGAACTTCGAGAGGTTCTTGACTAGAACGAGGAATACGAATGACCTTTTCCTTGCATAAAATCTCTGCGTGATGCTGGGATAACCAATCCATGCCGATGACGATGTCGAAACTACCCAGAACTATTGGAATGAGATCAATCGAGAAGGTCTGACCCGCTAGAACAATGCTACAACCCTTGACTACATGCGTGGCTTCTACACTCTTACCATTTGCTAGTTCTACGACATGTTTGATGTTTAAGGGTGTTGGTGTACGTTTTAACAATTTACTCATTTTCAAGGACATATAACTTGTGTCAGCACCCGAATCAAATAAGACAGTAACATAAATATCGTCGAGAAGAAACTTACCCATAACCACATTGGGATCATTCACTGCGTCACCCCGACCTAGCACAAAAGCACGACCTCGAGCTTCGTTGCCATTGTTGTTGTTGTTTCCCCCGTTGTTGTTGTTATTGTTCCCGTTGCCCTGATTGTTGTTGTTGCGATTCTGGTTCTGGTTCAGTTGAGGGCAATCGCGTTTGAAGTGACCCTCAGCCCCACACTGGAAACATCCCCGGTTTCCACGCTGTGGCTGCTGGTGCTGGTTCTGTGGAGCTGGCGGTGGGAGTTGCTGGTTCTGATTTGCTGGCCGTGAGCTTCTACAATCCTTAGCCTCATGACCCATCTTGAGGCATCTTTGACACCGTTCCCTGCGACATCTTCCTCTGTGGTGTTTGTTGCACTTATTACACCATGGGTGAATTCCCCGATATCCACCCTGCCCCTGACTGCCAGATGATTGCTGACTCGGATTCTGGTAGTCATTTGTCTTGCGCTGCTGAGACTGAACAGAAACTGATCCCTTGCTGGAATCCCCCTCCCATTTTCTCTTGTTGTCACTGGGAGTAGCAGAAGTAGTGACAGCAGTAGTGGTAGCTTTGACACGTTTTGGCAGCCTGTTCTGATCCACTGCCTGATCTGTAATGCGGTGAGCGAGGCGCTGAATAGCCTGAATGTTGTCAAGATTAGCCGATGTCACATGGCTCTGAATCTCTGGTGCTAATCCCTTGAGGTACAACTCGATACGCTTGTAAGGAGGGTCCACCATAGTTGGACAAAGCACGGCCAGCTCGTTCGACCGTTTAGTATAAGCTTCGATCTCTGACCCAACCATTTTCAAGTGATACAGTTCATCTTCCAGCTTGTGAATGTCTTCACGAGTGCAGTATTCCCTTTTGATCAATTCCTTGAAATCATTCCAAAGGGTGGCGTTAGCAGCTGCCAACCCTAGGATCTGTACTTGCGCGTTCCACCAAGTCAACGCGATTCCTTCCAAAGTGCCAGTGGCGTACTTGACCCTGCGAGCCTCAGGGCATTCACACATTTCGAACATAGATTCTAGCTTCTCAAACCAATGGAGGAGTCCCACTGCCCCCTCGGTGCCACTGAATGAGCTTGGACGACAGTCCATGAAGTTCTTGAAAGTGCAGACAGGCTGCTGAGCGTGTTGACCTATTGTGTACGAATAGGACAAGGTTAATCACAAGAGTTAAGGTAGGATCTAAAGATCCTAGTGTGAGTCTAAACTGCAGGGTATACTACCTGCTTGAGCAGCTGCAAGTGCCGCAGCAACTTGAGCTTGAACGAGAGCCTCTAGCTGGGCTTGAGTCATGTTAATTCGTCCAGACATGATCTTCATAGCAAATGCAACATGAGTTAGAGAGGTTCGCGAATAGAGCGATGACAGAAGAGTGTAAGCACATAAGTATTCTCATGTAACGACGTATAGTAAGCAATGTAATCTAGCATACTACGAGCAAAGTTCTATGCAGTTCTAGCAAGCAGGTAATAAACATAAACCTTATTACCTAGGATGTTGAGTCTTGCACGTGGAGCGAAGCGTCGTTGTGGATCGTTGAGAGCACTGTTCTGGTTATAGTCTGGTTTTAATAAAAACGTTTTCCCATATTAAAACCAAGTTCTCTATAACCAATGGCTCTGATACCAATCTGTCACACCCCCAAAATCCACACGCGGAGTACCACCGCTTGGGAGCGTGACTGACCAGGATCAAGCCACCAATCATATTGAACAATATAAATAATTAAAGAAATTCATAAACCCAATTCAATACAATTGATGTTCCAACAAAACATAGTTTAAGTAGCGGAAGCAAGTAAGTAACCCAACATAGTTAATAGTTTTAAATGTCATAACAGTTCAACGTAGTAATCACGATCCTTGTCCACAACGACCGCGCCTCCAGTGCAAGATCCATAAGTACCTAAGGTCCTGCAAGGCATGCAACAACGAGTCAACAACTAGTTGAGCGAGTTCACAGTTAACAGTTCAGTAATAGTATAGTGTGAGTAGTAGTATGTTCGTTCGTTATGTCATGTATCGTATTAGTTTCCATCGCGGCCTCCCAGGCAGGTATGCGAAGATATTAGGGGATGTTCATCCCGAGTATTCTAGACTAGGTTTATCTGTATCGCGGCCTACCAGGCAGGTGTGCGAAGATTAGTAAATTCAGTTCGCGGCCTTCCAAAGGCAGGTGTGCGAAGTCAGTTATAATATCGCGGCCAACCCTTGGCAGGTGTGCGAAGATCAGTTCAATATGTGTTACTAGTCTAGTCGTAGTTCTACCAGCGAAGTATATACAATAGTTCATCAAATCCCATTCCCACCCGGGAACCGCATGCCTTGGCTGTGTGAACTCACCTTGGTTTGCTCGGTATGTTATTGCTTCTAGGGTTTATTAACTGTCTAAGTCCGTTACACACGACCTAGGATATGTTGCACATGATACGATGTAAGTGTTTGCATCAAATTAGGGTTTGCAAGTCACTGATATTCAAGCAATTGTGTTTAGTGTGCGTATTGTGTACCGGATGATATCACATAGAATGTTCACGTATGCAGGATCATACAGTCGCATTCAACTTCATACAAGCATATATGGAGTCATACAGTTATATGCAGCAATTACGGTATCATACGGTAATGTACAGACATCATACAATAAGTAGTTTTCAATAACATGCATACAGTGGTGATAGGATCAACATATTTCATTCAATATCAACTTGGTTCCATTAACAAGCCAACATACTCGGACCGTATACTATCCACAAAGCTCGGATCCCAAATATATCTAGTAAAAGGTCGGGCTACACGTCTACATATAAAAGTCATACTAAGTGTGTTATGCACAATAGTTCGGACAGTAACATATCAAAAGGTGTTCGGACTACCCTTGCATCAATGAAACTCGGACACCCTCCTGGTTCCTTATAAAAGTCGGACAAGGTATGTGCCTTAAAAAAACTCGGACCATGTAGTATACATAATAAAACTCGGACAGAAGGGGTAACACCCCCCCCCCCCCCCAAATACTCGGACAGGGGATCCCTCCTAAAACTCGGACTTGGTGAATTTTCTATCACAAAATCGGACTAGGGGTGGGCTCAAGAAACTCGGACCCCTTTGCTTCTTAGAAAGGTCGGACCTAGTGTCTAATGTATAAAACTCGGACCCCTAATCATTAAGTAAAACTCGGTACTAGGTTAACAACATGAAGATCGGATAACATGAGGTACAAACAAAGTCAGACAAGGCTCGGAACAACATAAAGATCGGATAACATAAAGCTCGGACCAAGCCCATCTCACAAGATCAATTTATCTTGTGATGTTCTTCAAAGTCGGACCTAGTGTTTTGGAGCCAAAGCTCGGACCACAAGTGTCATGAAACTCGGGATCAAGCATTTCATGAAGGAGTTCGGACAAGCATCATCATATATATATAAAAGTCGGACCTTGTCATTTACATATAATTCGGACAAGAACACTAACAAAACTCAGACAAGCAATAGTCATACAACAGATTATTCCAGTTCAACGTGATTATATCAGTTATGTATTAGCATACATACGATCCAAAACCCTAATTGCTTTACTTTTGCATAGAAGAAACCAAATCAACAATCACATATCATGCATCTAATTCATCAGACAATGGATTACACGATGAATCATCTTCATATCACACTAATCAACATAAATAAAAAACACAGAACCATCACATGAAGACTAGGGTTTACAAGAATTACAAGAATCAAGCATTGATAACAATCAAACAACAATTAATCACAAACAATGATTAAGCAATTACCTTGATTCGATTCTAGATGGATTGGTAATCAACCTTGATGCAAAAGAACTTGTGAATCCAAGAATGATGAGAAGATGGTTGTAGAGAGGATTAGAGAGTACAGTGCTTTGGTTTTTGTGAAAATGATTAGTGAAAGGGACTAGGGTTAACAATGATTAGAGTTTCACTAATTACACTATGCATCCCTAAGTGTCATATTTTACACATGTACACCATCTCATCACAATTTCATAGTTTCACCACCCAGTTTACATATTTGACAAGTTTATCACAATTAACGCATAACCAATCAATTACACAATACACTTTATTGTAACAAAACGCATACAATTTCATAGCAATCAATTGTGGAAATAACAACTAAACAATACATGAACGTGCAATAGATGCAAAATAGAAATCTTGGAAGTTCGAGTTGTCACATTATCCCCAACTTAAAAGAAATTTCGTCCCGAAATTTGGTACGCACTCACTGAGGAAGCTAGGTAAGCTGTATTGTTCACTGGTTTTCCTGGGTGTCACATCATCCCCCCGTTGATTTGGAATTTCGTCCCGAAATTCAGTAGTAGTAGCTTCAGCCTCAGTAGTGGTTGCATTGGTTCCGAATAACTGGGGGTACTCTTCTTTCATTTGGTCTTCGCGTTCCCAGGTGTACTCTGGGCCACGTCGGGTGTTCCAACGAACTCGAACAAGAGGGATTCTCTTGCTTTTGAGGACCTTAACATCCCGGTCCGCGATTTCAACTGGTTCCTCGACGAACTGCAACCGCTCGTCGATGGTGAGTTCCTTAAAAGGAACTATGAGGGTCTCATCTGACAGGCACTTCTTCAGATTCGACACGTGAAATACGTTGTGAACTGCACCGAGTTTAGCTGGTAGGTTTAGCTTGTAGGCCACTTTGCCTATTTTCTCAATGATCTCGAACGGTCCAACATACCGCGGATTTAATTTGCCCCGTTTTCCAAAACGAACCACACCCTTCCAGGGTGAGACTTTTAGTAAAACCCGGTCCCCGACCTGAAATTCCAACGGTTTCCTACGCTTATCCGCGTATGCTTTCTGACGGTCGCGTGCTGCCGCCATGCGTTGTCGTATTTGTGCAATCTTTTCTGTGGCGTCTACTACAATCTCTGGACCCGTGATCTGACTATCCCCCACCTCTGCCCAACAGAGAGGTGACCGGCATTTACGTCCGTACAATGCCTCGAATGGAGCGGCTTGTATGCTGGTGTGATAACTGTTGTTGTATGAGAACTCCACTAACGGGAGATGCTTTTCCCAGCCATTGCCGAAATCAATAACACATGCCCGAAGCATGTCTTCTAGAGTTTGAATCTTGCGCTCAGACTGCCCATCCGTCTGAGGATGATATGCTGTGCTCATGTCTAATCGTGAGCCGAAAGATTTGTGCATCGCTTGCCATAGCTCTTACGAATAGTCTAGTGGATATACAACATGGGAAGCCCCCACCAATAGAACGTACTATCGGCCCAGTAGAGCCACATGTTACAAACGAACTTACTATTACGCATTTACTTACTGTGAACTCGCTCAACTAGTTGTTGATCCTCTGTTACATGCCTTGCAGGTCGTTAGATACATGGAGCTTGCACAGGGAGGAGCTGGTCGTTGTGGGCTTGGATCGTGATTGTTTCATTAAACACTTATGACTTTTCATACTATATTATGTTGGGTTTTACTTATACGCTTCCGCTAAACAGTGACAACATATTTATGTTTTGGAACACCTTTCATATGGATTGGTTTGGTTAAATTGCAATTACTTTTACTTTATACATTGTTCTATATGATTGGTTGCTTGATCCTGCTCAGTCACGCTCCTAAGCGGTGATACTCCGCAGGTGGATTTTGGGGGTGTGACAACTGCAGATGTGTATCGATTACAGAGAACTGAATAAGCTCACTATCAAGAATCGGTACCCACTACCGAGGATTGATGACTTATTTGATCAGCTGCAAGGATCGAGCTACTATTCCAAGATCGACCTTCGATCGGGATACCATCAGTTAAGGATCTAAGAAGAAAGAATACCAAAGACTGCATTCAGAACACGTTATGGGCATTACGAGTTCCTTGTGATGCCATTCGGACTGACGAACGCCCCAGCAATATTTATGGATCTGATGAACCACGTTTGCAAACCATATCTCGATAAATTCATGATGATGATATCATGATTTTCTCGCAAACGAGAGAAGAGCACGAGCAACACCTCAGGACCATTCTGGAACTACTAAAGAGAGAGAAACTTTATGCAAAATTTTCAAAGTGCGAATTCTGAATTCGCGAAGTACAATTTCTTGGTCACGTTGTGAATGAGAAGGGCATTCATGTAGACCCATCCAAGATTGAAGCAATAAAGAATTTGGAAGCCCCCAAAACCCCAACTGAAGTTCGACAATTTTTGGGTTTAGCAAGCTATTACCAGCGATTTATCGAGAATTTCTCCAAGATAGCTCAACCGCTGACATCCGTTACGAAGAAAGACAAGAAGTACGACTGGGGTAATAAGCAGGAAGAAGCCTTCCAATTGCTCAAAAATAAGCTATGCGATGCACCGATACTATCCTTGCCCGAAGGCACTGAAGACTTCATGGTATACTGCGACGCTTCGCGTCAAGGTCTGGGTTGCGTACTCATGCAACGCCAAAAGGTCATCGCTTACACATCAAGACAGTTGAAAGTTCATAAAAGAAACTATACCACTCACGACCTGGAGCTAGGCGCAGTGGTATTCGACTTGAAGATCTGGCGACATTATTTATATGGTACTCGATGTACAATCTTCACGGATCATAAAAGGCTACAACACATATTCGATCAGAAGGAATTGAATATGTGTCAACGACGGTGGGTCGAGCTGCTGAACGACTATGACTGTGAAATTAAGTACCATCCTGGAAAGGCTAACGTTGTAGCAGACGCGTTGTTGGAATTGAACCCTATCAGAGGAACAGATAATCAAAGCCAAAACTGGATCAGAGTAGTGGATCCAGAATAAGCAGATGTTTACATACAAATCTCTCCCCTTGAAAGTGATTTCAACATCTGTAGACCTCCTATCTACTGATCTTGCTAAATGCTGACCTACAACTGCTGCTCAAGTAAAGACCTGATGAAAGACTAAAGCCCTGCTGATTCAATCTACTGCCTTGAGTCAAGCTCTGCTGATCCGGACAAGTGTTGCTGGGTTCACAGCAGTAGAAGGTTGCAGCAGCTGATTAATAGTCTGTTTTGTAATGTAATGTAATAGCAGTAGTTAACATAGCAGTGTTTGTATAGATCAGAGGTTAGAGTTTGTTAGGAGGTTAGATGTCACTTTCATGGTGACGTCAGCTAAGATGCTCAGTAGTTTGCAAGTGCCTATAAATAGATCAGTACTTTGTACTGTTCTATTAGCTCTTTTGCATCATCGTCTTCTTTGCATGAACAAACAACTGAGCTCTAGCTGAGGGGGAGTTTGCATTCATTCATCAATCATTGTAATCGTTATTGAAATAAATTCAATCTTCCGATTCATTGTGTAAAGATGTTTGATCAAAGTATTACTCTTGTTTGATTGTATGCAAAGTTTGTTTTCATCTTAATTCCGCTGCACACTCATCCATTTTCACTTTAATTACAAATACAAAATACAATCAGAATCAAGCTCAGATCCAACAATTGGTATCAGAGCTTGGACAGTCAAATTTGATTTAACAATCATTTTGACATAAATAGTTCAGCTCATAACAGTTGATACTGATCGTTTGTTCATTTGTTGAAAAACAGAGCAAGGATTAATCACCATTAAAGTTGATTTCTCAGTGTCTGTAAAACAACAAGAATGATGTCACAATCTCAGGATGATAAAAACAACATCGGCTTGCTTTTTAAACCACCTATGCTAAAAAGATATGAGTACAACATCTGGCAGAGGAGGATGGGTCACATCCTCGCTCAACAAAGCACAGGTTGTTGGAGGTCTGTCGTCTTTGGTCCCCATGTTCCTACAGTGCCAAGCGCTGAAGATGCTAAAAAGTTCGTTCCAAAACCAGTTGAAAACTATACCGAAACCGACTTTCAAAAGATCGAACTAGATGCTAAAGCGTTTAGCATCATAGCATCAGCGCTGCCCAATGAAATATATGCTGGACTGTTACACTGTAACAGTGCCAAAGAGTTATGGGACGCGCTTAAGGAACAGTTTGGGGGAACCGAAGAAGTCATAGAAAACAATAGGGAAATCCTGAACCAACAGTATGAAACATTTTGTCATGTTAAAGGCGAATCACTGACGCAACAATTCGAGCGTTTCAGTTGTCTCATCAGTGAACTGAGGCTTGTTAAAACCACTTTTACAAACTCAACTCAAAATAGCAGGTTCCTCAGGTCACTGCCAGAACAATGGGACACCATAGCTTTTGTCACCTGAAATTCACCTGAGTTCAAGGATCTGACCTTGACCCAACTCCACGATCGACTCCTGACCTACGAAAGGGAGTTGAACCAGAAAAGGAAGTTACAAGAGTCAGGAAAAACCGTTGATGATTATACATTCGGTAACACTGCTCTTTTGGGTCAAGAAGAATCTGGGAGTAATGCTAAGGATCAGGGTTATGATCACTTCATTGACATAACTGCTGGTGCAAATTTTAACAACCCTGATCCTCACACTGCAAGTATTGCATTCACTGCAAACGAAAACCAGATGTCAGACAATCTAAGCTTTGAACTCAATGATCTACAGCATTTTGATCCCACTGACTTAGAGGAAATGGATATTCTGCACCAACTGGCCTTGCTAAATGTTAGAACTAGCAAATTTTACAAAAGAACAGGGCGAAGATTCCCAGGTTTGCATGGGAATCTAAGGGTTGGGTTGGATAAATCGAAAATCAAGTGCTACAAGTGTAACAGGTTGGGACATTTCTCTAGGGAGTGTAGGAGTCGAACTACTGGTCCCATAATCACTCATCCTAGCTCAAATCCAAGACCTCAAAATCAAGGCACTGTGCATCATACCCAATATGCCCCAGCAGCTCAAGTGAACACTGCTCACTATGCTGCTGGCCCTGTGCCAGTGCACTATGTCCAAACTATTGTTCCACAGATCCAATATGTTCAAACCCCTGTCCCTCAGGCACAAGTGCAGCCTGCACCTCAAACCACTGCTCCAGCAGCAGTACAACCAGATCAACAAAGTTTTTTCACTCAAGGGTTTGTTGACTGGAGCAGTATGCCTGAAGACCTTAGTGATGAAAATTTTGCACTCTATGCTTCCAATGTTTCTTCTCATAATGAATTTTGTTTGATGGCATTAGAGTCAAAACAGGAGGGGGTTGAAACTGAAGAGGAACAGCTGAGTATTGAAACAGTGGATGAGGTGACTGAAGCAGTGGTTACTGCTGTGGCTGGTGAACTACTGTTGGGAGAAAGTTCAGGTACCCTGATTAAACCACTGACAGACCCATGGTCCGAAGAGAACAAGGAAGAAAAGAAAGAAGAAAAAGCAGGTGAGAGAGAAGAAAGAGCTGAAGATGAAGAAAATCCTCAATGTGATTGTGCAATGATGGCTGCTGCCAAGGTATCACCTCAAGTTCTTAAAAAACTGTGTTCTGACAATTGCATTATTGCTTTTGCTAACATCAAAGAGGTGAACGAAAACCTTCGGGATAAAATCTTATCTGATGAAGTCAAATTTGAAAGATCTCTAAAAGAACTTAAAAACAAATTGGCTGAAAAAGACAAAGAGATTAGCAGCATGAAAGAAGAGCAGAGCATAACCAAAACCCAACTCCAAACTCTGGTAGAAAAATACCAAGTTTGCAAAAAGGAGTTAGAGTCCACCTAGATCACATGTGAGAGATGGGTGGAATCATGCAAAGGGTATGAGGTTATGCTTGAAAAACAGATAAAAAGCAATGTGAAATTTGGGGTTGGTTATAGAAAACATGATGATGAAAACACTACTTTTGGAAAATCTGTTCCAACCACTGATGTACTCACTGAGTTCATCCCCACAAACAAGAATGGCCAAGAAGTGAAAATCACTGACAAACTTGGTAACAAAATCACACTTGACAGACCAATGGGATCCTCTACTTTTGAGGAGCTTGAAGATCATTAGTTTAAACCAAAATGGTCTGATGAGTG
The DNA here is from genome assembly GCF_002127325.2 of Helianthus annuus. Taxonomy (NCBI): domain Eukaryota; kingdom Viridiplantae; phylum Streptophyta; class Magnoliopsida; order Asterales; family Asteraceae; genus Helianthus; species Helianthus annuus. The sequence continues at coordinate 67,793,062 of NC_035439.2, read as the reverse complement.
TGATATTCTTGAAAATTTCAAGCCAATGGACTTTACATCAACTGATGGTGTTAAAGCTCCAAAAGCTAAAGTCATACCTCTCAAGGACATCCTAGCAGTGGTTAAAACCTCTGCTGCAAAGGAGTCTGAAAAGAGAAAGAAGAGAGAAAAAATTGATAACTTGTTTTGTAAATTCTGTGAAAAAAGGAATCATCTAACAAAAGACTGTTTCCACTTAAAAGCATATGATATAAACAGAACAAGTGTCATTGTTTGGGCTGAAAGTTGCATTGTTTGTGGCAAAACAAACCACAAAACTCGAGCATGTGTGTATCTCAAAAACTTTGATGTGAAAAAGAATGAGTACATTGCTAAAACATCCTTGAGTCCATCATCATCATCATCATCATCTGTCAAATTCACCAAGAAACAACCACTGTTTGTACTAGTTCAAACAGCTGTCACAAAACAGCTGAACCAAACATCTGTCAAAAGAGATGTTCAGGTTACTGATGTACCCCCTGCCAATCAGTTCAGAAAAGGCAAGGAAAAACAGTCTTACCAAAGGATTCCACACGTTTATGAGGTCTACAAAAGGCCCTCTAAATATAAAGTGAATAGGCATCCTTTTGGTTATCAGCAGGTGATTGGTCAAGACCCTCAACAGTGGTTAGCAAGAAACAGTACTAAAACTGTCCAAACCCCTTACCTAACCACTGTCCATCACTCTGCATCCATACCAGACACTGTTGAAACCCCATCCAAAGCCATGTTGGCTTTGGAGCCCTTAATGAACTAATCCTTTTACTTCATGTGCAGGGAGCTTCTGCATGCTTTGATAGTCTTTGTGTGACAACCCTCACTAAATCAGGTATCCGTACGACTTAATTAACAATTAATTACTGCTTAATTACTGTGCCTACCTGAAATTGTGGATAAACTGCTACTTGATTACTGATACATGCACATACCTGCATCATACTTTATTTACTGTCACTACATTATTTACATGCTGAACTTTAGTGACAAACATGATGCACAAAAGCACAGTAGCACAATGAACGGATAACCTATTGAACATGCTGATATAGCCAGCATCAGGCAGTCACTGCCTCTAAGGCCTGTATGAGCCCAAGATAGTTTACTACACTAATAGTGAGTGTAGAGATATAAGGGTTGTAGAACTGCGTCTCTAGGAATAAGTTACAGTGACAGGATGTGCCTCAAACGTACTCTAAGTACAAAACTCAGCACTTTAACTAAAAATTCAGCATTTGGTTAACTAATAAAGTGCCAAAACATGAGAAAAATATTACTAGACACTTTCCAAAGTGTCGGGAATAAGTTGTGTAACTAAAATTAATAATAACGACACTTAAAAGCTTTGCTAAGCGCTTCAACGGATTACTATCCAACCGAACAACCGGACTTTACCCGGAACATGAAAATATTGTCATTTACATTGATTATCTTTTTCTGAGCCAGTTAGGGTCCCTGAATGCCCTAACACCCGCTATAACGCATGACACACTAGTAACCGGGTTAATCCCTAAACTAACTTAACTTAACTTAACTAATACCTAATGTTTAGTTGAAAACCAACCGGATCAAACCCCCCCCCCCCCCCAACCGAACTCTTCCCCTTTGGGGGACACCCATGTCCTTTCTTGATTATTTAATTCATTAGTGTCTAATATCTAAGAGACACTTAATCCATTGGACCATGATCATATGAAAATGCCTATAAGATCATCACTTGACACACTAAACATTATCACTCTCATTTCTCAAACACCAACACACACTCTCTCCCTCTCTTCACAAAGCTCTCGGCCGAACTCCCCTACACCATCCATCCAATTTTTCGATCTTGATCATCCAATCTCAAGAGCATACAAGTGTTGAGGATCTCACACAAAGGAGCTTGGTGCATTCGGAACTCAAAGGACCTCATCTCATTTCTTTTATCCACTCATTCTTCGACTAGAATCTTCCCTAGCCTCGAGCTAGTAGTAAGTTACTATAAACACCCTCTCGATCTATTTTAAAGTGGTTAAAACGATATATGACGGATAAAACTCGTAAACATACAAGATGAGATGTAAAAGTCTACTAAAAATGTTAAAGATGTTGGTTAATAGCACAAGGGTTGTGTAAATCTTGTAAGATTTGTTTTGTGTAGTTATTTGAGGCCGATCTATGTTGTGGTAGCTCGGATCATCGTCTAACCCGGATTGGTCATGATCATGGATCATGACATAGAGTTTGTTTAAATGTAACAAGGGTTAAATGATGAAACTCTACCACACACTAAACATGAACTTGTGTAAAATCGACTTTACTTATGAAATAGTGTTTAAAACTAGTAGATCTACGGATCTACAAGTGGTATTTACAAAGAACCAAGTGTCAAAGAAATCTTATTTTCTAAAACCGGATCTTACACTAACAAGACTGATTTTTAAAACACACAAGTGTGTAAACACTTGTGTAACGCTAAGTTTCGACAAAGAACTAGTTTTGTCAATTCTTACAAGAAGTTGTAAAGATAGAATTTCTTTAAAAAGCGAGGTTTTTGCGAAACCGGGTTGATTTATATGAAGATCCACTAAAAGTAATGGGATTTACTTCATAGTTTTGGAAAAACTACAAGTTCATGTGATTCTGGCGATTTACATATTTATTGACTAGTTCGATGCTTTGAACATTGTTTTGATTGAATGAGAAAAATTGTTGGTTTGATTTATAAAAGAAAATGATACGCTTGAAAGCGTTGCCACCTCCAGTTACAGGGGAGACTCTGGCGAAATTTTTCCAAAAACCTAACACTTAGAAATATTTTCACTATAAGTGCTAGAAATATATTTTGACTTGTTTTCAAATTATAGATTTCGCCACGACTTTCTTTACAAAATATCGGAGGTGGGATTTCACAAAATAAAACTTGGTAAATATATATTTAGTATATATTTTTTCATAACGTCACTTGTTATGTGTTTATGATTATTTTGTGAAATATACAAATATTATTTTTAGGGTAAAAATAATATTACTCTGTTAACGACTCCAAAATAATACAAACGCCTTCGCAATAATTATTTAAGTTACACCGGTAATTATTATTACCACTCGGTCTTTAAAACGTAACTTACGCATTTAAGGAAATATTTATGAACGCGTATTTTTGTCAAGGTATTATTTTGGGAAAACCATATGTATTAAAATATAATATTTTTGGGAAGAATATTTATATTTTGGAATAAGGAGTAAAATATATATTAAGTGAGACTTAATAATATATTCCGAAGTTATACGAACGCACATGTATTAAATCCCCCATCCTTGGGAAGGAAAAGAATTACCAAGTATTTACAAAATGTAAACACGAAATAGTTGTCTAACTATTTCCCAAAAACTTAAACTATGAAGCTAAAGCACGGCCGTCCATCTAATAGAGTTAGCACGTGTAGGTCGTCGCACTGCTGCTTGATCAGGAGATATACTTGGTAGAGACGCACCACTGTGAGTTCATGTTCCCCCTTTTCTCTTAACTGTTTTCAGTTTTCTAAACTGCGAGGGTGAAAATACATGTTACTATATTTCTGAGTACTTTATACATGGTATGGTTAGCGTAAGGAGGTTATACTACTTAGATCATGTGAGTGGGTAGGCGGAAACTTGAGGCCATTAATCCTCAGGGTAGGACCAAGGGACAGGAGCGGTAGATCTATCTGGGTGTAGCGAGCCCAGCCCCAGGCCCAACAGTACGGACCTCGGGGTGACTTTGTGCCCAACGCATAAATCCGCTAGGTTTGAGTCTTCCTACTTGCACTTCACACATATCAATGGCCTTGCAAACCATTGGTGATCTCTTTTTCCTTATTTGCTACATACCAGGGTTTTTATACATACAAAGGTTTATTTACTCACTTACACATGAACTCGCTCAACATTATTGTTGATTTTTCAACTTACATGTATTTCAGGGAATTAAAAGATCTGGCGCGGTATGTTATGTTTTCCCGCTGCAAGGTGTTACGAGGTCATCCGGGTTTAGGGGATGTGACTCTTTCCTGGACGAGTCACAGTCCTTAAACTGTGTTTATGTCATGTTGATGTTTGTGAACAATGTTTTATGTTATTAGATTTTAATTCACGTTGCATGTGTCAACGTCTTTAGACAATGTTGTTGTATTTGGTTTCTAAAACTTAGTTTAATGGATGATCTTGCATGGTTTTATTTCATATAGCTTTGTTATGGTTAAGCTATGGTATTAAGAAGTCACACCAAAATAACCACGCTTCCGCAAAGCCAGGGTGTGACACTTTGGTATGTAGATAGTGGAGGCTCCAGGCACATGACAGGATGTAAAGCCCTCCTCAAAGACTTTAAAATCCATGGAGGGGGTGATATATCCTTTGGGAATAATAGTAAAGGGAAAGTTCAAGGGTCTGGTACAGTGCAATCTGGAAATGTAAAATTTGAAAATGTCAATCTAATAGACAATCTAAAATTCTACGTTCTGAGTGTATCACAAATGAGTGACAAAGGGTTTGGGTCATTCTTCACAAAAGATTGTTGTAGGATTGTTGGACCAGAAATGGTCAAAAAGATTGAAGCAATAATCAAAACTGCTCAAACTAAACTTGTTGCTCAAAGAAGTGGCAATGTTTATGTTGTTGATATGTCAAAAGAGTGTCCCAGAGCTGATGCCTGTTTGTTCTCAGCTGCCTCTAACAAAGAGACAGAACTTTGGCACAGAAGGCTGGGGCACACAAATCTTAAGACAATCAGTGAAATTTCAAAAAATGGTTTGGTGAGAGGCCTACCACAAAAATTGTTTTCATGTCCTGAACATTGCATTTCCTGTTTAAAAGGAAAACAGCATAAAAGTTCTTACAAGTCCATTGAAGAGTCCAAAACAACCCAGTGTTTGCAAATGCTACACATGGATTTGTTTGGCCCAGTTCAAGTCATGAGCCTCAAAAAGAAAAGATATTGTTTGGTTATAGTTGATGACTTTTCTAGGTTTACATGGACTTTCTTTTTACACTCAAAAGATGAGACTGCAGGCATTTTGCAAGACTTTGTGACACAGGTTTAAAAGCAATTTGACCTTCCAGTGAAAAGCTTCAGGAGTGACAATGGCACAGAATTTAAAAATAAGGAGTTGGATGCCTTCTGTGTGAAGAAAGGGATTGTAAGGAAGTACAGCATCCCTAGAACACCAGAGCAAAATGGGGTTGTTGAAAGAAAGAACAGAACTTTGATTGAGGCTGCCAGAACTATGCTTGCAGATTCAGGTTTGCCATTAACTTTCTGGGTAGAGGCAGTAAACACTGCTTGCTATGTCCAGAACAGAGTTTTAATAAACCCCAGGCACAAAAAGACTGCTTATGAAATTCTGTATAAAATCAAACCACTGATCTCATATTTCAAGGTGTTTGGCTGCCCATGCTTTATTTTGAACTTAAAAGATTCCATTTCAAAATTTGCAGCCAAAATTGATTGTGGTTATCATCTGGGATACTCAACCACTGCCAAGGCATACAAAGTGTTCAATACACGGACCAAGGCAGTTGAGGAGACTTTGAATGTAAAGTTCAATGAACTTTCATCAATGAAAATCTCAGCAAATCCTGCAGATCTGTTTGATCTTGAAAAATTTACTTTTGAAAATACTGATGTCAAGACTAACAGTGCAGGTCCATCAGAGGATACAACACCAGACTATGGGTATGAAATCATCACCCTCAAAGGTCTGCCACTAAGGGAAAAGCACCAGCTGTTCAAAACAGTTGTCAAAGCTCAACCACTGTTACCTCAACAGTTGTTGACCAAAGTAGCCCATCCACCACTGCTTCCACATCCTCAACCACTGCTAACAAAAGTCCTCAAACAGTGGATAAAAGTCAGCAGTTGTCCACTTCATTACCTCCTATTCCACCACCTTTTGAAGCCACTTCTGGGTCATCAAAGTCACCAGCAGTGGTTAGCTCAGATGATACACATTTGCAGTCTTGACCAACAGATGCCATCATACCATACCTAGGAGATTTAATCTTCTTGAGATCTCATCCACCTGATCAAATCATTGGCAACATCAATGAAGGGGTGCTCACAAGAAGCCAAACCCAAAACATTTGTCTTTTTGCTGGTTTTCTATCACTCCATCAGCCAGTCAAGTACCAAGAGGCACTGAAAGACAATAGCTGGGTAGAAGCCATGCAAGAGGAGCTCCAACTGTTTAAAAGACAACAAGTATGGGAGCTTGTACCACTGCCAGAAGAGGTCAGTCCCATTGGCACAAAGTGGGTCTTCAAGAACAAAACTGATGAAAGGGGGGCATTGTTGTCAAGAATAAAGCCAGACTTGTGGTTCAAGGTTATAGACAGGAAGATGGGATTGATTATGATGAAACATTCGCCCCTGTTACAAGATTGGAAGCCATTAGACTGTTCCTGGCCTTTGCTGTCAACCACAACATGAAGGTGTTTCAAATGGATATCAAAAGTGCTTTCCTCTTGTGACATCTGTGTCACTTCAACCATCAAACAAATTCCAAAACAATGAAATATTGTATCTCATACTTGGGATTCGTAAAAATATGTGTATCATTTGCACACATCAACTCTTGTTCGGTTTTAAGCTTTAAATCGCTCTTTGGAGGGTTATACGCGCTCTGATGCGTAAAAATAAGCAGTTTAATCCAACGAACACTCCGGAATAGTGAAATAGGCTTAACATACCTTAAATAACTTTTACATAACTTAGAAATAAGTTTTGAAGGCTTTGGTGTGGCAAACACAAGTTAATTCGCTTACAGGGACTAAACTTGACAAACTGCGAAAGTATGCCAATTTGAACTGTAACGAACATTCCGGAACATGTCCATAAGTTAAACATACCATAAATATCCTTTACATAGCTTAGAAATAGGCTTTGAGGTGTTTGGTATGCTAAACCAAACTTTTGGATCATTCAGGGGCTAAAAGTGTCAAAAAGTGCACAAGTTTGCACTTTTGCGCATAACTTACGTTCTAAATACATTCGGACATCCAAAAATTTATGTAAGCATCCTAATATTATGCCTTAGTGTTTGGCATGAGAAAAATCCATTCATCGCACAATTTGGATCGTCTTTCGCGCTTATGCGCATTCCGTCGTAATTAACCGAACATCGCGACCGTACGGCCAAACGAACCGACATCCGAGATATTTTTGAGCACATTTTAAGTTCCCTATACTTTAACTTCATTTTAGAGCTTTGAAATGGGGTTAACAGGGCTTAAACGTGTCAAAAATGCATCAAATACCAAGTTTAGGGGCTGCAGGGACCAAAACTGTAAATCTGCCAAAGTGAGGGCTTACGGACCGTAAGCCATAAGCCATACGGTCCGTAAGGAGTCCCCAGTATAGCAGATTCATTGAATCCACTTGCAGTTGGCCTTTCGTTCGTTGAAGGGGCAATGCTCTTCACCCAATCAAGAGCCAAGGGCCATTTTCAGTAACCACAACATTGTGTCAAGTGTATGGACGAGATCATGGCACGATATTCGATAAACGATCCTAACGGTTCTGCTTTTCCTATAAATACCCCCCCCCCATTTTGCTAAAATCTCACACAATCTGATCTAAAGGCTCTAAGTTGGAACCATTGTTTCATACCTGAGCCATTTTGATCTAGATTAGCATTCGGGGACCCTCCGTAAGTATTCTTTCGTTCTTTTATTCGTTTTTCGAGTCCGAAAGTCAACATTTTGTTGACTTTCTGCATTGACCAGCCTATGGTCAACCCGAAGTTCATTAGAACTTCATAACGTGAGCGTGATCACAATGGTTATAGTCCGTAGTGACTATACCTACTGATTACCACGTTATCTAGGCTCAGTGACGAGTCGTAGTTTCGGCCAAAATGTGCATTCTTGCATGTTTTGTAACCAAACTACTTGTGAGCATCAAAGCCGTTTGTTTTGATGCCAAACCTGTTTTCCAAACTTAGTTAAGCATGTTCTAACATGCTTAGCTCGTCACTTTTAGTATAGTACAAATATAGGGTCGTAAGGTAAGCGATCTAAACCATCGCTTATACTTTCGAACCCGACCCATTTGGTCGATCATTAGGATCTGACCAAACACATTAGGTGACCATAGCTATAACCTTCCGAGGTTATGCCTTGTGGTCACGGTGTTAGGCGTTCTAAACGCGTTCTACGCGAACAACGCGTTAAGGTAACATAAGCTACCTAAACAGGTCGTGATGGGTCGCAAGCACTTAGGTTAGGTGTCATTTTAGTATGTAGGCTTTGTTAAACCATATTACACGAGTCTCCATACTCGTTTGGTTTACGAACCCGCATACTATCCGATCCTTCCTATTTGGTCTGGTATATTAACATAGCTACCTATTAGGTGCCGTTTGATATCCCGTGATCTTTAGCATTATCTGGTTATTATACAAGAACTCCAAAGCAATCTCAGGTGAGTACATAGTTCCCCTCTTTTACTGTTTTCAACTGTTTTGGGGTGAAGCATGCGTACCTATCTGTTATTTTCATGATTTCAGTATATATGATTATACATGTTAGTATTTATCTTTTGACAAACTAAATGACTATCTATGGTTTAAACACTGATTTCTCAAAGATTACAAAAGTAATTGTTGGAATAGTACTTAATTTGTTCACCAGACCGATTGGTAGTATGATATAGCGCTATAGGACTAGACACCCCATTCCTGTTGTCATGGAATGTCTGAAACCAATTTGTTTCTCCATCCAAATAGGGATTTCCTTTGTGGTATCCTTATAGTCTCAAAGGTGTAGTTTGATGCACTAGGTCTGAATGAATTCTTAAATCGCACCTTTAAAGTATATTTTGATATACTCCCAAAAAGTATAGTTTGATATACTCTCATGTGTGGTATTGTACAGAACCAACCTATGCATTTTATCAACAAACCAAAACATATTTTTAATATGTTATTTACAAATCCAAAGTATACTGTTAATATGCTACTATAAGGTTATTCGTTTAACTTTACATTATTTTACAAAGCATAACTTTTGATTTATTCAAACACCTTGTTTTGTACAATTTTTACTTGTGGTTTAAGAAATCTCATTTCACTTACCATACATAACTTTTGTTTATACATTACATGGTTTACATTTAACTTGAGTTATACAATAACCTTGGACTGTTGGTTTAAACATGAACATTCTATATTGGTGGTTTGGTTTGCGTAAGCGACTTAAGTAACGAGGCGGGTGTAATATGATACAAGCATGGTGGATACGCCGCTGGTACTTCCTATATATAAGTGTTTGTATGGTATCACATATCGTAGCGTTATTTGAATCATTTCAATTTAGGTCATATAACATTTTATACAAATAAAACACTTTTCACAAGACAATGATTTACAAACGACTTATCTTATACAAACTCATTTTACATGGTTATCCATTTAACCACACAGTGTTCTCTTATTTTTACATATCATCTGATTTTACCATTTTTTTTAAATGATTTACAAGACAAAGCAAATTACAAGGTTCATGACTGACTGTTATTAAACGTTTTCTTTAAACTCAAGTCATGAATCCCATTTTCACAAACCTATGTATCTCACAGGCATTTTTATGCTGACGTACCTATTTTTACACATGTTTCAGGTGCCGTCTTGAGATGATTGTTGATATATGCTACATTTAGGATGGACTCGTGCCTTAGCAACTTTAAAACTTGGAAGATCATAGTTGTACTTATTTGATTGTATTAGAACAATGAGTCCATTTAATCAATATTTCAATTTTCATGTGTTATGAAACAATGATTCTGTTACAACACTCCCCGACGTTTCCGCCACGTTTTGTTGTTCCACGTGGTCGGGGTGTGACAGAAAAGTTGGTATCAGAGCGCATGGTTATAGGGAATTAGGTTACTAGCAATGCTTTGACCTAGTCTATAACCTTCCTAGGACCCTAACGCGAGTTTACTTGCGTTTAGTCATAAAACAATACTGTCACCTATCCTTAGGCGACGACCCCAACAAGAACATAAATTTAAAACCGCTTTGAAAACTAATCATCTGTTCTAGGATGATTGATTACTAGGTTTTGAACCCTCTGTTATAAGGTTTTGAACCCTCTGTTATAAGGTTTTGAACCCCTTTGAATTTTCAAAATCCCGTCAAAGTTGGTCTAAATAATGTGAACACATGCAAACTGGAAGGGTGGGTGCCAGTACCCTGAGTTTTCTGTCTAAGGCTAGAGTGTTCGTACAAATCCTCATGATCGGACCAGTCACTCTTACCTGGGAACTCTTGGGGTGAGTGTCCACTTATAGGCGAGCATGTCTTCGCGATACATTATTTTTGACCAATTTGATTTGATTAATCACCCAGGTCGTTTGTTGCTTTGTAGTAACAATCAAATGACCACTATCCTTGCTTTCATCAGATTTGTTTCATCTCATTCTTTCCGTCTAACTCTCTCACTCGTTTCCTCTCATGTTTCCTCTTCTAGAATGCCTCCTCGACGCGACAATCAGATGGCAAATGCCGAACTGGCTGAAATTATTGCGCAGCAAATGGCTGCTGCCTTCCCAAATCTTTATGCTCAAATAACTCAAGCCATCAACAACAACAATGCTCCATGTAATTTCAAGATTTTTAACTCGGCTAAACCACTCAAGTTTAGTGGTTCTGAGGGAGCAACTGGGCTTCTTCAATGGTTCGAGAGCATTGAGAATACCTTCCGTCACGTTCAGTGTCCTGAAAATCGCAAGGTCGAGTTTTCTTCGAGTGTGTTTCAGAAGAGGGCTCTTACGTGGTGGAATGAGGTTATGAGAGACCGCGGTGCTGAGGTTGCATTAGCACAGACTTGGGCCGAGCTTAGAGCTCTTATGATGAAGGAATTCTGTCCTCGTCATGAGCTTAGGGCTCTAGAAAGGGAATTTGATGATTTAAAGCAAGACAGTGGGGAACATCGAGCCTATACTGACCGCTATGAGGAATTGAGCTTGTTATGCCCTACTATGGTTACGCCTCTGGATAAGGCGATTGAGAAATACATTGATGGGCTTCCTGACGTAGTTCAGGATATCGTTACTGGCAGCAACCCTACTACTGTCAGACAAGCCATTGAATTGGCTGCCACTCTGACTGAATCCCATATCAGGAAGCGCAAGCTGTTTCGGAAGGGCGACTTAAGACCATCTGACAAGACTGCTCATGTGG